>NC_047660.1:121034548-121373298 GCF_011762505.2 Arvicanthis niloticus | reverse complement strand
CTCTGGCATCCAAGTCCCCCCTTTTCTCACCACCATGCTGTTTGAGGTTTACCAGACCCCATGCATGCAGAGTGCATTGCTAAAACTCTGTGTACTGATATAAACTCTTTAAATACATTCAAGCACCTTCTACACACTAGACATTATAGGGGTTTCAAAGAGAGATTTAATACTATTTTACCCTTCCCATTTTTCTCCCCTTCCTTCCTTCCTTCCTTCCTTCCCTCCCTCCCTCCCTCCCTCCTTCCTTCCTTCCTTCCTTTCTTCCTTCTTTCCTCCCTCCCTCCCTCCCTCCCTCCCTCCCTCCCTCCCTCCCTCTTTCTCACTCTTTCTTTCTTTCTTTTTCTTTCTTTGTTTGTTTGTTTCTTTCTTTCTTTCTCTCTTTTTGAGACAGGATCTGTCATCTTTATCTTTAAGACGCTTCTGAAGCTTCCTTGAGAGGTTTAGCATAAGGGCAGGTATTCCTTAATGAATTTTATTTGCCCGACTCAGAGTTCTATAGGCAGCTTTTAAGTGTAAATATTGCAAGCTTGCTTCCATAGTTATTTTAACTTAATGCTCAATGAATCTACGAACAAAGGAATTTGCGGTGATGATAATTCAGTGCTAAGCTTCAGTATGTTCCAGGAAAGCAAATGTCTGGATACACAATCCTATGTCATCCATACAACCGTGAGGCAAGAGCAGAGTTAGCAATAATGTCTCCACTTCAAAGATAAAGATGTAAGACTACAGGAGTCTCCAGAGAGCAGTCAGACCTTAGTTGGGCATCCAAGCCTAACAAGTCACCCTCACATTTTTGCCCCAGGTCTCAGAATGTTAAATTGGAGACAGAATGGTTACAATTAGCAAGTTGGCTAATTCAGCAGTGAATGTAAATGAGAGTTATAGATAAATGACATTTAGTGACATTAATTAACTGATTAAATTAAACCTGATATTTTAATCAGAATTTGTTTGTGCAAAGTGTTAGATAAAATGAAATGTGTTTTAACCTAGTTACTTTAAAAAAAAATTCCAGTTACCATAACAACTTCTTGTGATTTCAATTAAAGGTGGTCTTTTCTTCATATTATTTTTAGAACTTGAGTTACCATAACAACCAGATGCAGTGTATTTGATCAGTTAAATCATTCCCAAAGAGTTAAAAAAAAAAATGGTGTCTTTTAGAAACAATCAAAATATGATGAGTGGAGCGTCAGGAGTAAATGACCAAATGTCAAGGCAGGCTCGATTTTTCCAGAAGCCCACATGTGAAATAAGAGGCCAATGGATCTTCCTTTGTATGCTAGGCTCATGATGTTTCTCAGTTTCAGAAATCAAAATGAGATTATTTATCAATTGGAGGAAAGTGGAGATGTCAGTTTCTGGGGTAATATGAATTGTCAGGGCCACAAAGAGAAATGATGTAAATGATAAATTCAGTTTCACAGCGTTTGGGGGAGTTTTCTAGAAACAGTGTTTCTAAGCTGGGTGTCAGGGTGGAGGTGGGGATTTGGTTTTCTACAATTCATAACACAGGAAAATAGCTGGTTATTTCCTCTCTGTTTTCCTTCCCATGGGGAATTATTAAAGGGGTCTGCTCCTGTCATAAAAATCAGATTCCAACAACCTCAAGAGCCAGCAGATCCCAAATACACTCTATTAGAAGGTTAAGCCACAGGGCTGGGGAGACTGGTCAATGGGTAAGGTGTTTGCTGCTCATCAGGAAGAGCTGAGTTCCAGCCATCTCTAGTCCCCACCTAGGAGCCAGCTTGCCATATCTGTGATCATGGCCCTGGAGAGCTGGTCAGAGGTGAATCCACAGGGCTTGTTGGCCAGCCAGGCTAGCTCTGAGAGCTCTGGTTGAATAGGAGGCCGTCTCAGAAAATACGATGGAAAGTGATAGAGGAACACATTCAAGGTAGACCTTGCACCTCTACATTTCCCAGAACACTTGTGCACACAAACAGGCACACACATGCATGCACACTTTAGGAGAGGATGGAAGGGTGACAGTATACACACACCACACACACATACACACTACACACCTGCCACACATACTCTTTAAGAGAGAATGGAAGGGTAAAAGAATACATACACCACACACACACACACACACATGTACACACACACACACATGCATATACACACAGGCACTCTTTAGGAGAGGATGAAAGGGTGAAAGTATACACACACCACACACACATACACACTACACACCCGCACACATTCTTTAAGAGAGAATGGAAGGGTAAAAGAATACATACACTACATAAACACATGCACACATACACACATGTACACACACATGTACACACACACTCATGCATACACACACATGCACTCTTTAGGAAAGGATGAAAGGGTGAGAGTATACACACACCACACACACATAAACACTACATACCCGCACACACTCCTTAAGAGAGAATGGAAGGGTAAAAGAATACATACACCACACACGTGCACACGCAAACATACACACACATGCACACATAAACACACATACACACACACACACTCATGCACACACATGCATGCACTTTTTAGAATAGAATGGGAGGGCAAAGACAGAGGGAGAGCAGAGGTGGGGGAGGAGTAGAAAAAGCCTTCTCCTAGGTAGATATGTCCCTGGTAAGATGATAAGAAAGAAGTAGGTATAAGTTAGAAGTGCTCGTGGCTATCTGCTTCCAATCACATGAAAATATTCCAGACATACTGATTCCAATGCGCAGGAAAGTATGGTCAGAAAAATCCCCCATTTTTGGAATCAAAGTCCTCACCTATTTGAGGTAAATTGGCCAGCCCTTCTGGGCAGAAGTCTCACATTAGTTAATGGGCTGCTGTCTACAATGAACAAGAGACACATCTGGCTGCTCTGAAGGGTGGGTCAGGCTGCCCACTAAGTGACAAATAAAGATGGCCTCTGCCTGGGATCACTGTCAGTCCATAAAATGCAATGGAGAGCCATGATTTTGCCCACAGCCTGCCCGTAGAAGCAGTAGATGAATCGTAGGAGTGTCTGCCATAGATTCTGGGTTTAATTATAGACCTCTTGCTTAATGAGGTTTGCGGGAGGAGGAGGAGGAGGAGGTGGGGGATCAGTGTGTGCTGGTGTGGCTGGGGGTTATTTAATTAAAAAACAATAAAGCTGCCAGCTGCCACTGGTTAACGATCTGGAACCCACCCCTTCTTCCTCCTAGAAGAGAGTCCAGCACAGAGTCCTTGCTAACTAACCTGTGCTATGCTAAGGTTCCCTTAGTGCCCTGACCCAAGGCACCTTTCTCCGGCCCAGGCTCTTTGTGGCTGCTCTACACCGCATGAGTAGCTGATCCTGGAGTTAAAGAACAGCAACAAGGCCCATTACAAAAGGCAAACCAAACTTCCCATTTGCCCCTTCCTCCAGTGGCTTGTTTAGGGATTGAAAACAAATCAACAACATTTCTTTGGAAATGATCAGAGGCAAGAGCCCCTTTGGATTGACAGATTTGTAAAAGATGGATTTCCATCTCCTTTCTACACCCTGCCAGTCTAGAGGAGGATCTCCCAGGCTGCATAGAGCAGGGTGGGCGTCAGTGTCAGAATGGCTGCCAGCCCTGAGTTTTCAAGGCTTGCTTGCTTTCAATAATCACCTAGTTAAATTGTTTTGTTTTGTATTTTTTTTTAAAAAAAAAAAAAACCATATAGCTTCTTTGGGGATTATGAATAAACTAGCTTTTGTATCTATCATTTTAAAGTGTATATGAGGAGGTTGTTATGATTAGAGAAAGGCCCCCTCCATGAGGAGCTTTCACCAGTTGATATAGTTCCACGTTGCCTACCAAGGACCAAAGCCTGCCTAGGACCCCCTTTTTAAACACCTGAAACTCAGCAGGGAAACACAGACACAGAGTGTCTGGAGGGCAAAGGTCATACACTGGTGAGTTGTGGTGTTAGCCACTGTTGACACACAATCATGGGACTTGAACCAAGAGGTCTTCTCTTGCTGCTTAATACGGTTCACATACGACCTTCAAGGGAAGCTTTAGCCTGGGCCTGTCTGAGGCTTATGAAAAGTCCTATTCTGGGAAGTCCTCAGGCAAGACAGGACACTGGTCACCCCATCTGAAGTACTTGGTTTATACTGTTTGTACCTCTCTTGGACAGTTCTGCAAAACCATCTCTATCTAGACTTACCATTAATTAGATAGGGGGTGACACATCTTGAGATCCCCTACATACAGCTTAGCATCATGTCCTCAATTTACCTTTCCAGAGACCTGGAACTGGCTGAACAGTAGGCTATTCTCTCTCAGACTCCAATCATTTTGTGCCCTGTGTAATAGTCTCAGATGTCTGAAAGCCCCTGTTCTGCAAATTAAGATTCTCCCTTGACTTTCACAGGCCCTTTTAAGTCCACCAGTTGGGCTGGCCTGTGATTAAATCATCTTTGTAATTACATTTTATTTGCATTTCTAATGTACAATTTGCATGTCAATTGCTTATGCCCAAATCGTATTGGCTCCTTTTATCCATATTATCTGGAAGTGGGGGTGGGATGGGGATGGGGGACTGACTTCTTGTTCTGACCTTGTCATTTATGTATGTGTTTTTGTTTTCTAAAGGATGGAGATAGTATGCTGGGTTGAATTGTGTTCTTTGAAAATTATTCAGTGAGGCCTTAACCTCCAGTACCCCAGAATGTAGCCTTATTTGGAAATAAGTTAATTGAAAACACAATTGGTTAAGTTAGGATCAGGCTATTCTCTTCCAGCTCAAATTCATCATCTTGAATGAAGGTGCACACCTAGCTCAAAATGGCATCCTCCTTATGAAAAAGGAACTCTGAAGATGGACACACATACAGAGAGACTGCCTGGGAAGACTTGGGTCAATAAGTCAAAAAACTATCAGAAGATTGTCCCCTAAGGCAGTGAGAGAGAAATCACAATAAAAGATCATTTTTTAATACCCACAAAGGCAGAATGGCCCTCCTAGAGCCTTGAGCTTGTATTTTCAGTTTTCAGATTGAGACTTCTATGCACAAATGATTTCCGCTAAGCCATTCTGTTGCAATATTATTAATATATAATAACATTATATATTAACTATACATATTAATTACATAGTAACATTGATTATATAATCATAACACTTGTTGGGAGCATGAAGGTCCTTGTGCCCACAGATATCCAGGGAACCCAGTAATATTAACCACACAGGATTGTTCTTTCAAAGGGAAAATATATAGCCTGTTTTTCCAGAAAGCTAGGAGTCAGATGTGATTAATAGCCTAGCAATCTGTGTTATCTGTTGGGCCAGGCCACATCAAGCTCCTACAACCAGGACCAGAGGTGGCTAGTAATCTTAATGACCCTTACAGCCAGGGTCTCCCCCAAATTCCCACAACTAGGGCTGGAGATACCTAACTGTTGTAATGACCCTTACCTTATCTGTATACCCAACCACAAGAGTTTTCTCCAACCACAACCAGGAGCAGAGAAGGCTAATAGCCCAAATGACATCTATGCTACCTATATGGACAGATCCTTCCCTGGACCCGTAAGCAAGTACAGATAGCCTATCCGTAGAACCCATCTTCTTGGAAGAAATGACATGGACCCTGAGTTGAGGTTGAATAATGACGCTTCCTTGTGCACAAAGGATTGTGTTACACCAGGAAACATTTTTTTCCCAAAATTGTACTGTGTCTTAAATATGCTTACAATAAACCACCTGGTATGAGACTCTTTAGAAGTCTCTATCCAGGCTGAGGAAGTAAACCTGACCTGCGTTTTCATTCTCTTCATTCATCTCTTCGAAGTTTGCTTCCCTGCCTGACACCTGTGAAGGAGACCCCCTCAAACACTGACTTCAGAAGACTTTCCTGATGAATAAACAATTAAGGGTTTTAGTTTTTTTGTTTTTTGCTTTTGTTTTGTTTTGTTTTTGTAGATGTGAAAGTATCTGGTGGTACTTAGGAATCATTGATGGATAATGGGGAAAATAGTAGAGGGATCAGTGGGTTGTCAGAATAACTGACTATGATGGCTAATCTTGATTGACAGCTAGATTGGAGACTTGTAAAGCACACTGGATATGTCTCTGAGGGTGATTTCAGACAACACTAAAGGGTAAAGACTTGTCGTATTGTAAGTGACATAGTCATCTTGTAGGTTGGGGGTCAGCTGCAACACAAGAAAAAATGAAAAAGTTCTCAGCCATCCCTGCCTCACCCTCACCCCACCTCCTGCTTCTCTTCTTTTTAGACACCAAGTTTTGAACTGCTCTTTCAGCACACCCTCCCAACCAAAATGGTCGGCGACCATGAGCTCAAATAAAGCTTTCCTCTTTCAAACTGTTTCTCTTGGGCATTTGTCACAGCCAAAGAAACTGTAATACCCAACCAGATAGTGGTGGTGAATGCCTTTAATCCCTGCACTTGGGAGGCAGAGAGATATGGATCTCTGTGTTCGAGGTCAGCTTGATCTGCAGATGGAGTTCCAGGACAGCCAGAGTTACACAGGCTAAACCCAGTCTTAACACTCCACACTGCACAACCCCTACCCCCCAAAAAAATTAAGAAAAAAGAAAAGTCTAACACCCAGAATGAGGAGTCAGACTCTTCTCTGCTCTAATCTATATGACAACTGCAAATCACATCAAACTTTCTTCTCTTTGATCCTCATTTCATCCCAAATAAATGGACTTAGTAGTAAAACTCAGTAAGATGACTGAATAAGAGAAGGGAGGGAAGCACAATGGGCAGCCGTGTAACCTGGATCCACGTAGCCTTTACCTTGCATCACAGAAGGCACTAAATATAAACCCTGTCTTTCAGTTTCCTCACCTTTCTTCTGGCTGTCATCTGAGACCTAGAGCAGAGAGAGTTGACAGATTGGATTGGGGTTGGGGTCTTGCCATCTCTTTGCTGGGGAACAGGGGCCATTCAAACCACCTCCTCCCGTTATTGCTCACAAACATTCCTAATTCAGAGCAAGTTCCTTGCTGGTTTTCCTAAAGACTAACAGCAGAGCTGACTCCAGTAGTTCTTAGTTTAAAGTCTCATTCTTTTGTTTTGCATAAGAAACTATTTGATAGCTATAATTATTCCCGTAAACCCAATTATTTTCACAGAAATTAAATATGTCTGTAGTTGTATTTCAATTGGATCAATGTATTTGCTACACTATCACAACCACTTTTCCCCCTTTCCATGTTGAAGAAAGGAACGATGAAGTGCCAGATTGCAGAGTTGAGGTTTTGGTTAAAATTTACTGTGAGCAGGCAAATTTGGTTTTGAAAAAGCATAGGATTGAACTAATTCCACCCAGGAAGACTCACAATTCCAATTACCATTCAACCATCCTCCAAGATTGAGCATATGCTCATTGAAATATTTGCTTGAAAATGAGAATCTACAGCCTTAAACTATGAATGCCCTTTACCCAATGACTCTATTTATAGACATTCATCTTAAGGAAATACTCAAGTGCACAGTAATGTAATGATTTGCATAGCAAGCGTATTCTGCAGAGATTATTTATAGTTATTCTTTTTAGCAAAATCTTAAATTTCAATAATAGACAATTAATTCAGTGAAATATGGCTCATCTCTATAATTACACAGGGCTGGTGACCATTTAGCTGAGGCTTCCCTGCCACATTATGAAAGCCCAGTGAGTTACAGCAGCAGATTCGTGAGTAATTTGCCATCTCTCCATCTCTGCCCATCTTCCTCTGTTTTCTACTGTGTCCTGTGTTACAATGGACTCCATGGTATGGAATTACCTGGAAGGAGCAACGAGCTAACAGAAAAATGAAGGCTTCCAAGGGACATTCCCTGTCTTAGTAGTAAAACTGAGTAAGATGACTGAATAAGAGAAGGCGGGGAAGCACAACAGGCAAGTTCCTTGCTGTTCCTTGGCTTAGCTTTTTTCACTCACTTGTATCTCATCAATCAAGTCGAATCTGCTTCCAGTGTGGGTATTTAATCACCAGGAGGAATTGTGCTGAGATTTTGTTGGAAATCTTAGAAATAGAATTTCAACCAACCCTCCTTTTTAAAAAAAGTTTGATGAATGTTCTCCTAAAAATGCATCCACATTATACCTGTAAAGCACACCTCAAAGGACCCAGGAACTGTCTGCTAATGACTATGTATGCTGTGTACACGGAAGCATGGTACTCTTGCATGTATGTTCTTAAAATGTTGTTAACAATTGGTCATCATCCCGGAACAGAATTTTTTAATCTTGACACGTTGGACCAAATAATTCTAGGTTGTGGTCAGCTGATCTCAACAATTTAAGATGTTATCCATTGTTCCTGATTTCTGCCTGTGAATGCCAGTTTCTCCCTTATAGTTGAAGCAGCCAAACTATGTCATAGCCAAATGCTGTGTAGGAGATGATATTTTCCCAGGGAGAAATCATTCCACTAGGTTTTTTTTTTTTTTTTTTTTTTTTTTTTTTTTTTTTGTAGTTGCATTGTGTTTTCTCAACTTAGAAAAACTGAGGCTAATTCTCCCCAGAATCTTCTTCCTTGGATGGTACCAGGTTACAAATGGGCATGAGATTTGGGATTTTGGATGAAGCTCCCATTGGTTGTGCTCTGAGTTTGTTCAGTGCAGAATACAAAGTACCATGACAAACCAAACCATGCTCATTGTTGTTGGTTATGGGCTTACCTTGTAGACATGTGTGGCACACAAACGTAGCTCCTAATATCTATTCCTTATCCAAGAACTCAGTCATGTGTAAAGTGCACCATATTTATTTCTCAATCACTGGTCTAGCTGTCTCTTCATGCTCAGCAGAAGATGCAGAGCCCACAGCTTGCATGGGTGGCGTTGTGAGCCCCCATGACTGAATAAGTTCTAGTCATCATCTAAATGAATGCTTTAGTCTATGTCATTAATGGCAGTATTCCTTCAAATACACCCACAAGTGGGAATTTCAGGCTATAGCAACATTTTGGAAGAATACCAGGAGACTTCCCAACATTTATTCGTCTGTAGATAATCTAGGACAAACTTGGTGTCTCCTCTCTTGTCAAAGGCTGCTTTAGAGCTGGGTAGAATGAAGTAAGCCTAAGCCAATGAGATGTAAGAAGAGGTTTGCTTATTGTTCTTGAAAATAAGGGGTCAGTCCGTCCCTATGCCACTCACAGTAAGTACAAACTTGTGTCCTTTCCGTTCGTGCTGGTAGTTATCATGTGACAATGTGAAGAAATAGCTTTAGGATAAAACAAGGTCAAAAGAGGACAGAACTCAGCCCCGGAAATGTCTGCATTGTAGAATCAGTCATCCCTGACGTTTTCCTGGTTGCTTGAGATAATCAAATTTCCTTTTGCATAAGATAACAACTGTCCCTTGGTTTAAGCCAGTCTGGCTGAAATTGTTATATTCTTTAATTAATTTATTATTTGTATTTGTTTCGGGGCATGTGAGTGTGGGTGTATGCATGCCATGATACACATGTGCAAGTCAGGGGACACTTCTTGAAAACTGCTCCCCTACCATCTTACAGGTCCTGGAGACTGTATTCAGGTTATCAGGTCCATGCACAAGTGCCTTTACCCACAGAGCCATCTTGCTGGTTCTTGTTATAGTTTTGAAGTAACTTTAGAGTCTGATTTAGACCCTGGAAGAAAATCATAATTACATATTAAATGTGTCTTATATGCATATACATATTAAAGATGATTTGTCTTGATTACTCTGAGATGAATCTATTCATTTTTCAACTGTACTAGATGGTGCCTACTCATCCCAGAATTATAAGGTTGATTGGTCTTACTTTGCTATCTGAAAAGTAAGAAAGAGAGGCCAGCCAGGTCTGCCTGAGCTTATTCAGTTCCTAACTTATAATGCTTCTGAGTTAAAAGTGAAAGCCACAGAAAACTCAGCAGAAGTGTTGCTGAGGTAAATATTGTTTTTTCCACTAGGGCCAGGAGCTATCCATAGTCCTGGGCCACCATGGGAACAAGCATTCAATAATAGAGGTAGCCAGTGAAAAACCTTCTTAGGAAATTCAGGGAATTCTCCTACCTGTGTCTAGGCTCTTTGAGAGTCTACATTCTTGCATACAGAGTGGGTATGCCCATATTTGGCTTTTCAGGCTAGGAGAAGGAAGGTTGGAATGGCAAAGACACAGAGGGGCTACTGCTGACAAAGCATGCCTGTCTCCGAGATGAGTGAGGTGGTGAGGAGACGAAATCCTGGCTGGATTTTATCTTCATTTGCTCTGTCTGCCCAGAACATTTACACTGGGACACAATGGTCACGGCCCTCAACAGTGGCCTGATCAAGAATCTCAGAGTCAGACAAAGCCTTGCACTTTAGTAGAAAGTAGGTATGGAATGCAAAGTCTTATTGTCTTCTCAATCAAGTGAGAATAACAGCTCTCAGCACGCATGGTCCATGGCAGAAACTAAGTAAGGACTTTTTTTTCCCTGTCTTCTCTTCCACCTTACTGGCTTCAGCTGACCTGTTCAGCCCATTACTTCTTCCTTATAGCCATTGATCAGATAAGTCTTTAGTTTAGCTAGAAGGCCAATGCTATCTGAAACTGCTCACACTCTTGAAAAATGAATGCACTCATATCAGGAAAGGCCTGTGGTCCAGTTCCTGGAGAAACTATGAATACTTCATAACTCTCTAGGTAGAGGGAGAGACACAGGCTTCTGTAGGTCCCTTGATCTGGAGGGTATCCCACGACGATCTCCCGGCTGGGGACTGTCTCCGCTACTGTCTCCACGCTGCCTCGGGCCTGCATCACCACTGTCTGTAGGTCTCCGGCCCGGCCTGATGCGGGAGTTCTGAGCCAAAGGACACAGAATGTGAGCAAGAGGGGAGATTGCCGCTGTGCTGCACCTGTCTCTCCACGATGAGCCGGTCCATGCCTGGGCTGGGCCGATAAAAAGCCAGCTAGCTGGCAAGGAGGCAGCTTGGTGTCCCAGGCAGGTTCCAGGAGAGCAGAGCTCTCCCCAAGTGTTACAGCTCTTGTGACAGAAACTCTCGGACACCAGGATGATTCTTGAGCGCTTTACTTCCCCTAAATAGAGCCCTTATATACAGTTTCAGGGTGGGTTAGGGTCTGGCAGCAGATAATGCTTGTTGGCTTGGTCTGAGAGCTTGGAGATACCTGATCTGCATGTGGGAGAGCCTGAGGCACTGTTCCTCGAGACTGATGGTCATAGACCTCTCTGTGGGAGGGGTTGTTGGAGGACTGATGCTAAATGAAAAGAACCAGGGCCTGGGAGCAGAGCTGAACTCCTGCCTTCCAATAAAATTCCCGGGTTCTAAGCTCAAGCTCGACCAAGCACCCAGCTGCTTCTCACAGCCCACTGCCCCACAGGCTGCCATGTCAGGATGTCTCATTCTCAAGGAAGAAACAGAGCAATGGGGAGAGCTTCCTTCCCATGCATCACCTGTGCCTTTCCCATGGTTTCATGCCATGCCTGACTCAGACACCTAAGCCTTATGTTTCAACCCTGGTCATACCAATGATTGTCAAGTTCACTCACAGACTAATGGCTTTAAAGAAGTATAATACACACATGGCTGTGATCCAGCAGCCCTGGGCTTAATCCCGCTCTTGTGTTGATTAACTGTGTGACTTCAGATAAACCATTTCAGCTCAGTTTCCTTCAGCACCTAATTGGGGGATTATCTCACACTGATTCAGATCCAGTATCATCTTCAGGCAGAGGTAAAATGAGAACATTATGATAAGTGCCCTCCTCTGGCCCGTTTTAAAGATTCAACATCTTTTAGACCAGATAATCCCACGAAAGCCTCAGTTTCCTCCAGAGCCAGATGAGTGTGCTAACCCACATGGCTGAGGCGGAGCCTATATTTAGCTAATTGAATATCATTATGTGCTTTGAAACTGTCCCTGCATTTCAATAAACCTGTTTCTTATTAAGAAAAAAAATGTATATAATCATTCGAAAATGCACTGTACGAAAGCAGCTGCCTTAAGAATATTTCTGCAGAGACACTAATTGTTTGGGAGTTGGGATACATGTTTGCCACTTGAGAAAAGAAGCAAAAAAAGAGAGAGATGAGAGATACAAATATATTGACAGATGAAAAAGAACAAATGTTTTTGTTGCGTGCAGCTCACAGAGGTGTCACAGGCACCAAATTATGACATAACTGCTGGGGTAATAGCTACAGCTGCTGCCTTTGTAAAGTGATCCACAACACCCCACTTAATGGCCACAGCAATGTGTCCACGTCACTTCATACAATGAGGATGGCCTAGTCCTGTGCCACATGAGCTCTGAGCCAAACATGTCACAGCAGCAGGACTAGGCTCAAATAATCAAGGGGGGGAAAAAAAATTCCTGTGCAACATACCAAAATCCCTCTTAAATAAAGCAAGCATGCGAATCTGCCAGTGGACAGGGAAGTTCCTTGATGAATTGTCAAGCAAGGGCACAGGGTAAACATTCCAAATGTTGCCCAAGTTTCCACGGGGTCATAAACCACTAGTGGGAAATTGGATTTTGGTGAACAAGGAAGATGCAGCTGGGCTTGATGCATTCACCCACGTCCTCATTCATTTGTCCCACAAATATTTCTTGTGTGCCAGGCATGGGGCATGCACAGAAATAGCGCAGAGAGCCCAGCAAGGGAGGCAGACACTGAACAAATAAAAGAACAACTACTTCATTGCAAACGTAAAAACGTCTTTGACAAAGAACTGGCTGCTACAAATGTACATTACATAGTATATTTTCTCTTTGAAAGCAGGCTGAAATATACAAGCCTGCAACCACTGTATGCTTACTTTGAATAATAACAAGAGACTCAGGAGCTTGTACCCAGAAAGCTAGGAGTTCCACTGAGGATTTCTAAAACTCATCTTTTAATGATGCATTTGATAGCATGTTCCTGTCATTGGGTATTCAGAGTGTGTCAAGGAAAATGCCAAAACCGTCTTCTCCTCGATTCAGCAAGCCATACAAGCTAAAGGTAATTGTAGATAAGGTAGGAAATCCCTTTCAATATAGACTAGTGCACATACCTCTGTATTAGAGAAGGTTCATGGCTAAGACCATGAGCTCTAAGACCATCCAATCTGGGTTCAAGTTGGTTTTTATCACTCCCTAGCTACAGAAGACAACTTGCCCAAACTCTCTGAGCTACCACTATAAGGTGAAAATGACTCTATCAGTTCCCTTGCAGGTCATTGTAAAGATGCCGTAATTAGGTACAAGTGAAGCTTCAAACAGCATCAGAGTCATACTAAATGCTATGGGAGTGCTTTTGTCCCTGCTAGCCTTATTAGTGGGCCCTACATCTTATTATTCCTCCAGCTAAAATATTGTGACCTAAGTACTCATTTTTTTTTTATTATCTGGAAAACACACACACATCCTTGTCTTCAATCTCAGATCTCTTCTGCTTCTAGATAAGAAAATCTCTTGACACTTGTACTTTTGATTGGTCAAATTTTTCTGGTACCAAAGGTACCTTGGGATATTGTGTAAGTGTCATTTACCTGGTTGAAGAGGTAAACTCAAACAGGAGACTACACCAGCTAGACCTTGCCCCATTTCTTAGCCATGGGGTAACTTTCAAAGAAGAGAAACTGTGGAAAGGTCAAGTATGAACATATGCATCCTTTGTCCCTGAGGACTAAACTGTCCTCAGGTGCATTAAGCATCCAAACTGAAAAGGTAACCCTCAGAAAGTCAGAGAGGTGGTCAGTTATTTGGCCCTTAGCTTTTCTTGTTCATGGGAGCTCAAGAGCATCTTTGGCATCTTGAAGGCATTTAAAAGAGCCAGTAAGTAGATTTCTGGGATGTGGGTAGAGTCCGTTTTGCTGAGTTTGCTGATTTGTGTATTCTCCAGATCCTCTAAACAAGCAGGCTGTGAATGAAAACAACTCTAAAGATGGTTAATTGTGTATGCAGTAAATATAGTTTATTCCTGAAGAAACAGTTTACCACTTAGTCACTGGGGGGACAGAACTGGGAGATCGAGGGTTAGGTCCAAGGAAATTTCGTTCAAGTACTCAAAGGGCAAATAGAAGCAACGTTAGTTTTGCTTGCTTTTCGTAAATCCACACTCTCCCCCAACCCCTGCATGTCCTTCTGCACTGTTGCAACGAACTCTTCCCAACAAGAACATCTTACAGCTTGTCAGCTGGTTAGCTATTTTTCAACATTGTTTCTAAAGCTGACCTCTGACCTCCTGGCAACCCTACAAAATGAGTGGGTAGATTCGTCACCTGCTCAAGGAAAATTCCAGGAAGAAGTGATTAGCTGAAAAATGGGGGGATAACTACGCTCTATTCAGACTCAAGTTCTCCAATGCCTTGCAATTTCCCTTCCAAGTACATGAGCCCTGGGAGAGTCTGCTATGTCTTGTGACTCAGCAGGAAGCCTCCAGTGGGAACCAGCAGCAAGCAAAAACTGTTTCCCACCCATGTGCTGCATGCTAATATTCACCTTTCTCTTTCATCACTTTTGCTCTTGGCTGCCTAAAACAAAGGCACGCATGCCCAGCAGCCTCCTACTTCCCTATGGCTGAGATGCCTGCTTCTTGCGTATCAGTGATGGTATAAATTACCTCTAACTGGTATTCTGGAGATGGTGCCAGCTGTTTTCCATTGGGGATCGGAGACTTGTCTTACAAAACACCGCCTTCGCCCCTTTCCGGCACTTGTTTAGAAAATATCTGATTGGCTGTGCTCCCTCTGTTTTAGAATACTGTACACTGGATGCTTTCCTAGTTTTCCTTTGATAATACAATTGATGTGAGATAGCTGTTACTCCGATTAAGGGAAGGTTGATAATTTCCTTTACAAGAATGAAAAAAAAAAAAAAAAAAAACTTACAGGAAGTGGTGTCTTTTTCCAGTAAAACAGAACACCCTGAGCACTGTGGATAGACTAGACCACCAGAGAGAGAAAAGCAAGACAGGTCACTCTGCCCTCTGCATTTGCCTTCCAAGACCACATTCTGTTGTAGAGATAACGTTCCTTGCTGTGATTGTCTGCCATGACCCAAATTCATCCCAGGGTTAGGAAACTGGGGTCTTGTTTGCTGTGAGTCAAATTCTATAGCAACCGTTTCTCATGCAGATCCAGCATAAGACTGTCTACACCTGCCCAATTGGACCAGAATACCCTGGGCGGCACAAACACAGCTCTTAGCATAACAAGAGGCAGAAGCATCAGAGGGAGCAGGCATGGCACCCTTCCACATAATCTCATGTCCACTCAAAGCAGGGCGTTTCTCATTACAGTATTATGAAATGGGAATCTTTTCTCTCTTATGAATAATAAATAGAAGCCTGGAAACTAGAAGACTATGATAGGATTCTGCCAGTGGAGCTGACATTTAGAGAGCAGAAGTAGCAGAAGCAAAATTATTTTTTAAAAAATCAGTATGCTTTGTGAAACTTTCCATATTTTTAATTCACTTGCAACAGATAATTAGCTCATATATTTAAATTGGCCTGCTGAATTTTATTCAGCGATTTTTAAAGAGATCGCAGGCTATTTTATTTGTGCATTAGTTAAGCTGCTCTACAGTATACATAGACAACCCCCAACCCCCACAACTCTGGTGTCTCCTTAAGAGACTGCTTAGGGCTCCATTGCTTGGCAAATGATCCAGATAGCGTTCTCTCAATGCAGACGCATCATTTTTCCAGCAAATTTTAAACTTATTTGAAGGAAGAGAGGGGGCGGGGATGTGGTTGAAAGATAAGGGGTCAAGGGGACGTGCTGCGGAATGCAGAATTTTTGTTAACCGGGCTCAGATAGAAAGTGGGTGGTGGTTTAAGGTGCCTGAGCTGAGCAAGAGAGACAGAGGACTTTCTGGGCGGGAACTCTATTAGGAATAGAGCATCCTGAGATCATTGGAAGCAGCGATCTGCCCTTACTATCCAGTTTCAAACTCAGTGCTTTATTTAACTTAAACCATAGCATCTTTGTAGGGGAAGAGAGAAAGGTAAATTTCTTCAGCTCGCTTGATTTGCTTATCTGAGCTCTTCGGGTGGGAAAGGGTCCTTCTCCCTGAGGTGTGAGGCTTGCTTTGCAGTGTTGCCTTTGGTTAAGGGGTGCAGGGAACCAATCCTGGGGAGTCACAGACACTGTCCATCGTTTTATTCTTATCCAGGCCCCTTTCTTTCTCATTCCCACCTCTTCCCTTTTCCCCATCAACTATCTGGGCCTTATTTTCAGGGCTTTTTGCTCTGCCGCCCTAAGCCGGCTTGCTGCCTGGCCTTTCTTTTACTTTCGGGTCACTGTTTCCAGAGCCCCTCCCCTTCCGCGTCCCTTCCCCCACCGCATGACTGCCTTGCCTGACACATTTTAGCAGGCCGAGCACATCGTGAGGATGTCTGTATTAAGGGAGGGAGGGCAAGATTGTTTACTTTCTCAGAAGGCTAAACATCTCAGCTGGGAGTCCTTGACTGTGTGCTTAAGGACACAGACAGAAAGTTCAAAGGGCAGCCGAGAGTGCTCCTGCCACTGTGATTTGCATCTGAGTTCAATTCAACTCTGCTTTAAAGGATCTCATTTGAATACACAGTACATTAGCGCCATCCCTGCTTCCTCTCCAATATGGGAAATACATTCATAGCTCAGTAACCTCTCCCCTGTCTAGTCCAGACAGCTGGGGAGAGGGTGGGCAAGGGGATCCAACAACTGCAGAGAAATTGTATTTCAAATGAATGTCTTGTCATCAGCTGCCTATGTATCCCTCAGCTGCACTCCAGGAAGAGATTTGCATATTTTTTCCCTAATGGAAATACATATAGGATGAAGATTTTGTTTTGTCCATTTAAAAATATTGCTTTGCCCCGTTTGCTTGAGGGATTTCTAAATTCGTGATTGGAAGAAATGACTTTCTAGACTTAGGAAACTCAGAAGAATTTAGATGGCATGTCTGCCATTATCACCCATGTGAAGAATTCCGAGTAGAAATTGCCTCCAGAATAGTTTCCTGCAAAAATTAATAAGTAGATTTATAATGTAAGGATACATGAATGTAGCTATGTGAAGGACCACTGATCTAAACCGAATCAGCCTGCAGAGAGCCCTAAATTATGCAGAAGGCTGAAATGACATTACTCAAATTGTCTATTCCCTTTCTTTCCCATCTTCATGGGGATTCATATATGCTTGGGGATCACTGTATGTTTTCTTAACTCCTTGTTTGCATTTTAGTTTGGGAGAGGTTCGCCAAAGACTAGTGTGTATGAGAAGCGTTATTATACAGATGTTTAAAACCTACATAGTCATTTCCAAATTAATGACTTAGTAATAATTAATAATAATAATAACAGTACACTAACACTATTAATCCTCTAAGAACAAACAGGACAGATCTTGTATATGAAATCTAGCCTTTTAGATATTAGTGAATTGAAAGTGGGCACCTTAAGAGACTAAAGTATTCTTTTGTCTTTTAATTTCTTTGTTTTCAATACTGGTATATATTCTTAATTCTGTTTCACTACAACACTCTTGTAGTATATATAGTAGTTGCTATTAAAACCTGTAGCATCTTCTACTGACAATTGTCAAGTGTAACTTTTATCATCTGAGGGAAGATTTGACTTTTGTAAATAGTTAACTATCTGAAACCAAGATAATTAGCCAACAGCAGCTAAGGTTTAGTAAGACCTCCCACAACGTAGCTACAGCAATGTGAAATGCGTTCTGAACTTAGTTGATTTCCTGCTGTAAGCCACTAAATATGTAGAAATTCATACTGTATCTCATACAATCCACACAATCCTCTTTGTCCTTAATTAAGTGTAGGCTTAGAAAAATTTTTTAGAAGTTACAAAATCTAATCACTCAGTTGTGGAAAATAAAAAATAATGAAATTTTACTTACTATTCTTGACTATAGAAGTTTAAGTAATTCAGTTTTTATTTAAGTACTACTACTACTGGGATTATGTGGATAGTATGGTGTGTGTGTGTGTGTGAGAGAGAGAGAGAGAGAGAGAGAGAGAGAGAGAGAGAGAGAGAAAGGAAGGGGGAGCGAGAGACCGCACAAACATGTGAGTACCTCAGTGTATATGGTAGCCAGTATGATTATGTATATGCTCACAGGATATATTTACAGCATTTCTTCTTAGCTTTCAACTAATTCCCTTACTTTGAGACCATCTCTTCTACCTGATATGAAGTTGTTAAAAATCATAGGTATGAAGCCCTATAGCCATGTTGAGAGGCTGACATCTTCCTCTGGAGATGTCAATGGATCATTGGTGCCATATGAGGCATGGTATAACAACACAGTTGTCCCCTGGTGAATTTGCAGGTGGCACCTAAGCAATTTTTCAATATTAATCTGTTAGCAGAAGAAGTTGAAAACTAATGCTTTCTGCAGGCATTCTTCATGAACTGGGGTGCCAAGAAATCTTGTCTATAAAGAAAAACTAGTAATACTACAGAAAGCATGAACACTGATAAAAATCAAATAAGAGAATTCCCTGTGGGCAATGATTAGCTCACACGTGGTGGAGGGCATGGGATCCTGTTGGGCTGTGTTGTTTCCATGGCTCCGAAGAGACTGGAGCTCAGGATGCTTGACTGAGTTCACTCCACACCTGGCTGGGCAAGCGCTGCAGGGACCCCGCCTGCGTGTGGAGAGGCACACAGGGAGATCTCAGTCTGAGGTCCCGTGGGGGGCAGAGCTCTTGGATGGGAACCCTTGCACAAGAAGGCTTGCAGGGATCTCGACTGGTTTCAGACTCCTGGGCTCCTGGGTGCTGCTGAAAGCTGCGGAAAGAGTTGAGACTGGAGGAGTGCAGGCTGGACCTGCCGGCAAGCAGAGAAGAGCAAGAGGGAGAGCTCCAGAGGTGCCCCACAGGGTGAGAGACTCTTGGTTACCTTACTCACTTGGCAGGTTCAGCTATCTTGGTTGAATAGGAGGTCCCCGTGGCTGGAACGCAGAGAAATCCTCCACAAGAGATTAGATGATGGCTTGATAGTTGAGACCTTCTCCACAGTTCCCCACGGTGGGCCCCAAAAACTCGAGGAAGTCCAGGGTTCTAAAAGGCTCTTTTTTCTTGGCTGATGGTAGATGAATCTGGATGCGCCCCCACTTAGGTCAGGGTGGGCTTCACTTAAATAGGGAGGGAGAAGGAAGAAGGGCCTAGGGGTCTGGGAAAAAGAATACGTAATTGGCTACGCCCTCTAGGCTTTAGGTAACTCATTAATATGGAAATCTCTCCGGGGCTGAGGCCTGTAGTTACACCTTCTACCTGTGCTCTTTGGGAGGGGCTGCATTGTCCTACATGACTGAACTGCACAGGTTAATGGAGATCTTTGCCATTGTCGGGAGCCTGGATTCTGGGAGTGCATCGGAATAGATGCCCGTCCCTCACAAGCAATGGACACCTGTTGGGTCTCCCGGCTACTTCCAGCCAGTGCTTCTACCAAAACCCAAGTCATCCTATCACGGTCCCACACTCACTTAGAAGTAGCTCCCTCATTACCTAGGCTACAAGATGAAAATGCTAGCTGTGAGTGGAGACACTAGGATCAGTACCGCATCCTCAGACTCACCCTTATCCTCCAGCTCATCCAGTGTCACACGCTATGGCCTCTCCTACCACAGACATACATGCCTTTTGCAAGTCCTTCTGCATAGAAGGCCCTTCACACGCTACCTCTTTCCCTACTCCATCTTAGACTCCCAACCGCTGGATCTAAAAATAGTCTGTCTGATTTTTGAGATCAGTTTCCAGAGCATTCTTCTGAAAGAGCCTTTGCCTGGCTTTTTTCTATCCCAAATGTTATTCTCTTGTTTCTCTGTGCAGTCTTACACTTTATAAATATTTGCATCTCACTGTCTCCACTGTCCTAGTTTTCCCAACATAATACTTTTATTGATTGTTTGGGAATCTCACATAATACACCCCAATCACACTCACTTTCAGTCCTCCCAGGTCTGCCCTCCACTCTTGTTATACTCCTCCAAATAAAACAGGAAAAAAGAAAAGAAAAGAAAAGAAAAGAAAACAAAACAACAACAAAAAAAAAAAAAAAAAAAAAAAAAAAAAAACCTTCTAGGAAACACAAGTTCAATTTGTGTTGCCCATATACTCATATGATCAAATCCCCACTGGCCAGCCCCTTAAAAACAAAACAACAAAAAACCTGAATCCTTCCCCACCCACACCCGGCCAGAAGCCACCAATTAGAGAGAGCCACACTTCATACATATCACAATTTTTAAGAATTTTCTTAGATGGCTTCCTGTCTACGCTGTTACTTTTTTGGGTGGGGTGCTTTCTTATAATGAGTCAAGCATATGAATCATATGAAGGCAAGAACCCCATCTGTCATCTTTGAATGTCTAGCTGCCCAATTACTGATCTGTACCAGATGCTGTCAGAGGTAGACCGTGGATATGTTGATAAATGTAGAAAGAAGTGAACTGGAACTATAAAACGATTTTGTTTACTTGCATTTTAATTATATTGTCTTTTGCTTCCCTAGAAGGCTAAGCACATGTCACATACAGGAGAGTAACTTAAAACTGTTCTGCCAGGACATTTATACATGAGTGGTGAGTTCTTTCTGATTGAGAACCTTAATAGTAAATGGAAATGTTATTTCCCTCCACCCCTCTGTTTCATCTATTTTTTTTTTAATATGACTGGACAAGGTTTTGCACTGGGTTAAAAGCTCACAAACTGTTTGAGATAGGGCAAACATCAGCTTTGTTGTTGTTGTTGTTGTTGACTAGTGTACACACAGCATCTGACTACAGCCAGCAACATGTGTGACGATAGAGAAAAAAAGAAGGGAGCAAAAACAGAAGGAAGGAAGACTAATAACATGTTTTAAATGTTTTTTTTTCCATATATTTAATAATGTGTGTGAGTGTATGTGTGTCTGTGTGTGTGTGTATGTGTCTGTGTGTGTCTGTGTCTGTGTGTGTCTGTGTGTGTACGTGAATGCCATGAATGCATTTGCCCACTGGGACTGGAAGAGATTCTCAGATCCTCTAGAACTGTATTTATAGGCTATTGTGAACTGCCTGACTTGGGTACTGAGACCCAAACTCAGGTCCTCTACAAGAGCATAATATACTCTTTACTTCTGAGATATTTTTCCAGCCCCAACGACAATTTTTTAAATTACTTGTGAAATACTATTTACCCTCTTAAGTAAATTACACACAGCCAAACCACAGGTAAGTATGAACACACTCAGTGAGATATCAGTGAGATCAAGTGTGGTTCATCGCTCACTATCCATCATCCCTTATCAATGTGTTGGTGAAGGTCATAGCTTAGTTGTTGGTATTAGGTCATAATATAACCACTATGGATGACGGCTCTTTACTTCCAACATGGCTCCCATTCTTGAAGACACTACCCTGGAATTGATGCTTTGATGTTGATTTCCAAGGCTTTTTTAGTTACTAAGTCTGAGTAACAGTCAACTCTGAAGTTTGCCTTTCTTCTTGGAGGACATAGAGTTCAATAATGTTACTTCTGTTACTCTGACAATAGCTGGCTTATTCATAGCTGTTTTCATACACAGCCTTGTAACACAGGAGCAGTGGGATTCCAACAGAGCTATGTATTTGTGAAAGAGCTTTCTGCTCTCAAAATATCTTCCACTTTTGTACCAGACTGGTATGACATTCCTTGGAACATATACCTACAAAGGATATCTTTGAGGTTGAGACCATCCTCTTCACTGATACTCTTTAATCTATAATTGTTCCTACCTCACTTTTCGATTCTATATTGGCTTTGGAGCAAAGATTTGAAAGTGGAAACTGCTCAATAAAATGTCACCACTAGACTTTTTTTTTTTTCAATTAAGAAGTTTGTGGCAACTACAGGCACATTAAATCATGAAAAAGAATAATGTAAGTCTTAAGCTATGAAAGCAATGTGGAAGAAAATATATTCTAAAAGCCTTAATTTTACAATCAACTCTGTCCTCGAGAAGCAAAGGGGCTTGTCTAAAATCACATGTGAAAGCTAAGAAAAACAAAAAACAAAAATAAAAGGCTGCCAGTCATTTTTCCAGGCTGTGTCCTTACTATATACTATGTAGGGAAACATAGGTAAGTGTAAATAGTATATGGCATATTCACAGATGAGTCTAAGGTCACATTCTTCTTATTCCTTACACTGAAGAGACTTAAGGTAAGAGCTGAAAATACTTTCAAGTGGTAGAGTCAAGCCTTTGAATCTACTTGATTTTCCATTCTGGGATTTATTTACAACCTTTGGAAAATGGACTTCTGATCTTCGGTGTTCTTTTCCCTGAAAAAAAAAAAATGTTGCCTATGTCAGACAGCTAGTTTGGAAATAATGGTATATACCACTTGCATGTACATGTGCATAATGAGTACCCAAGAGAGTATACTTAAACACCATTAACATGGGTGGATTCAGCTCAGTATATGTCTCCAACAGATCAGGAGAGCAAAAATAAATAAATAAATAAATAAATAAATAAATAAATAAATAAATAAATGCAGTAAATGAGTGCATGGGTTAGTGTGAGCATGGGTAAAGTGCTATGAATTTGGGGGTCCCTTGGTCAGCCTCAGCTCCCACATGACTTTCGTACTGTGAGCATCTCCTAAGCCCCAGGAGAGCTATAAAGTATGTGCTTGTTATACATTATGTCCTTTAAATAGAAGCCAGCTAGTTCATCTGGCACACACATGAAGAAGCACCAATCTCCTCTAATGTAAGAAAAACTCAAGAAGTTCAGCCTATGAAAAGCTGTGAGTTTGATCCTCTGTTGTATTTTTGCTTGAGGTTTTGTTTGTTTTGCTTCCAGCATGGATTTCTAAGATATTAAGGAAAATTTTGACGAAACATTACTTTCACCTCAAGCTCTGGCTTAATGTTTTAATTCCTCTATTAGATACCATGACACTTTAAATACCATGATTGTCAACACCATCATCATTAACATCATCTGCTCTAATGGCTTGTCACAAATGCCTTCCTCTGGCATTGTGCTCAGATTTCCTCCTAAAGACCAAACTTAGAAAATCTGTCTTCTTTGCACACCATGTGGTTAGAACCATCCCCAGAACATCTTTTTGGGAGATACGGCAGGTCTCCCAGACCCTCTCAGGAGATCCCTCAGCACAAACTTACTGTTTCCTTTCAGGGTCCTAGGTCATTCTCCCAGGGATAAATAGATGGAGGAACTTTCTTTATATACAGAATTTAAGAGAGAAAAGAAACAAATGCTCAGCAATTTCAGAATGGCCGTACTTCAGAAATTTGCAAAAATCTATAGTAAATCAAAATAAAAAATACTAAGTAGGATTCTGGACTATCGGTGTGAGGTGATTGGCTAGCCTGTCTTGCCACCATGCTTCCCTGCTGTGATAGACTGTATCCACTCTGCAGCTGTTCCATCACCAATTCAGTGGAACCATTGCAAGCACCTACTATGTGCCAGCTCTCTGATGTCACCAGGGATTCCAGGGTGAATAGGACAGGTTCTGACTAAAAAAGCCAACCTTTCATTAAATTGTGAGCCAAAGTCTACAGACCAGTAACCTTGAAAAATAGGATACATGCTATGTAAATAAGTCATTCGAATAACTGTCATGTGGTATCTGCTCTGAGGATGGAGAAAACATCCACATGTTTGAGTCTTAAAAATATATGTATTTCTAACATTTTATATATTATAATTATATATATATATATATATATATATATATATACACATATATCATATACATGCACATATACACATACATGGTCATACATATATACCATATACATATACATCATATACATATACTACATATACCAATATCTATACATAAATACATATATATTTATATTTAAAGTAAATAGATGGTTCAGAGGTAAAAGCACCTGCTGTATAAACCTGGTGACTTGAGTCACCAATTTCTAAAACTTGTTTTCGGACATCTGCCTGTGCTTGATGACATGCCACCTCCCACTAGTAATACATTAATATTTTTTGAAAAATATAAATGCTCAATAAAAGTAAGATAAGTTTTTCTGACCGCTGTTGAATCAGCTCCCATATAGCTAGTTGTGCCATTGGCTTTGCCTTCTTCAAAATGTACCTCACAAACACCCAGCCCCTCAGAGCCCCTCAAGAGACAGTAGAAACACAGCCCAGCTTAAATTTCCACTTATTCTACAAACCAAATTATATATGCCAAGCACAACTGTAAGCACAAGCTGTATCACAGTGAATAATCAGAGAAACACTGCGCCTCCATGAAGATTGCATTTAAGTGTGAGAAACAGGCAACAAATAAGAGATTAAAAAACAACAGTTTTAGACCTGTTAAAAAAAAAGGAAAACACAGGCCTCAAAGGGTAGTTTGAATAACTGAGGCTATAAGTAGGGTAGTCAGGCAGTGATGGTCTCCCAAAGAATGTACCCACTGAACAGACTTGAAAGATCACGGAGGCAATGGATTACCTGGAGGGAAACAGTATGCAAAGATTAGCCAGGGAAGGGACAAGATGATGATTTTTTTTCCAAGACAGGCCACAAAAAATAGCATTTTCAAAGTCAGGGCAGATGAGTTCTTGAGATTGAATGTGTGGGCCCATGCCTGGCAGCATAGGCAGTAAAAATAGAAACCCCAATAAAGAGGGAAAGAAGGAAAGAGGGAAAGAGGGAAAGAGGGAAAGCCTGAGTTTGAGCGGATGGTTCCATAGCTGTAAAGAAAAAGGAAAGTTTGGTGGGTGGCCAAAAGTGTCAGCATTGGAAATTCATTCTTAGGAAGAGCACGAGTTGGATTCTTGGAAGAAAATGTTTCCATATGGAAGTGATAACACTGACAGGAATTGGGAAAGAGTGCAAGGCACCACTGAGTTTGGAGAAAACAGGAACTTATTTTTTTTTTCTTCTCTTCTTGGTGATTAGAAAGCAGATGTCAGGCCAAAGGATAAAACAGATAACTCCTGATTTACACTTGGGTTTCATTACAAGAAAACCATTCACTGTTCCAGTGACTAAGAGCACTTTTTCTCACCTTATAACACTGGCCACAGATCATGGTATAGAGTAATGGGGCATGTAATCCAATCTGAACATCTCAAACCTTATAGAAACAAACTGGCAAACAAAGGCATAGCTGTGTCTGTCGCTCAAGATTAGTAAACTGGCAAATGCTGAATTCTGAACATATGGATGATAACAGCACAACAGATACACAGCTATTGTTTCAGACTTCTTGATATGATGAGACTGTAGCATCCTTCTGATAATTAGCCTTTCTTCCGCTGCTTTCCAGTCAAGAAATACCCACTTGCATGCTACCAAAAACAGTAATGTAGGTACATGAAAGGTGTTGGGTTCTACCATATGTTCACACAAACAAACATTTACTCCACATCATTTCATAAGAAAATGGTCAACTTTCCAGATACAAGTGTTGGTCTCCAGCTTGGTCAAAGATTTGGAAGATATTTACAGCAGCAGTGGTGCTACCTAGCAGAGACAAGCTGGCCTCAGCCCCAGCTAGTCAGTAGGAGGGACCAGCAGGAACTCCAGAAGTTCTCAGCTGTGCCTCTCAGTGAATCAAATATCAGTGAAGATTCAAGATCCATAAGCATTGCACAGGTAGCGCTCCTTGGGAATCCCAAGATCTGTTTATACTCTCCAAACATTGTGTGTCCTCCATGTGCCTTGCCTCAGCACATGTTTTGTCTCAGCACAGGTCTGGCCTCAACATGTGCATTCAATCAGTCCATGAAAGTGGCAAGAAACTGCAGACAGCACATCACCAGAAGTGTTTTGGTGTATTTCTCTCTATAGTGTCCTGACAAATGCAACTCAACTACATAATGTAAGGTGGACCAATACATGTGTGTTGTTAGCAAAGAATCCTTCACCACCTGTCCTTTCACATGCTTGCTTTAGCAGAACATCCCCTCTCCCGTGTCTGCTTCAGGAAATGTTCCTTCACGAGTCTGCCTTAGCTTTTCACCTGTGTCCACTTCAGGAAAACATGCCTTCACGTGTTTGCCCCAGCAAAACACCATCTAACACAACTGACTCTCCAAAGAACCCATAAGTTTCTACTTTAATGGACGTTATGAAATGACAATACGAAAATCCTGCCAGCAATTAGCTGTCTGCCAGTACAGAATTAACAACTGAAAATTCAAAGACACACTTTAATACAATGTAAAAAAAAGTCACCCCAACAACCTCTTCTATTTCTCTTAACAACCATAACTAATAGAAGCCAATACCCCACACACACATAATAAATACATATATATTATATTATATTATATTATATTATATTATATTATATTATAGTGACTAACCTTTTCTCATAAAGGTCCTAGCCAAATAACCATATGCCTCATTTCACAGATTATAGAAGGTGGAAGTTTTTCTAAATGTTTCACCCCTGCATGACATAAAACCAAAAATTTTCCTGCCTCTAATAATAGTCTCTTCATGTCATGAGCACCCTATGTCAGAAAGATAAGATGGACGGAGTTGTGTTTGTACAATGTCAGAAATTCATTGCATAGAAGCATATTGGTTACTTTTTTTTTTATTACTGTCATAAAACACCATGACCAAGGCAACTCATAGAAGGAAGGGTGTATTTGTGCTTAGATTCCAGAGGAACAGAGTCCTTCACCATTATGGCGGGGAAGTATGGCAGCAGGCAGGCAAGGTTCTGGAACAGCTGAGAGCTCATATCTGCAACTAAAAACAAGGACCAGGGAATGGAATGTGTTTGAACCCTCAAAGCTCACCCTCAGTAACATAGGTCCTCCAATAAAGCCACATCTCCTAACCATATCCAAACATCACCACCAACTGGGGTCCAAGTATGCAGACATCTGGGCTTGTAGGTGGCATTATCCCTATTGAAACCACCACAAACAGTAAACTCATACCCCATAGCATGTTAATTGGCTGTAAGCTACCAAGTAATCCTGATTTTACTTGATGGTATGGCCATTGGCAGTCATGCGTTTTTTTTTATTTCAGTCTTAATTACCAACAGTGACTCTCAGACCATACATTATGCTTCACATGATAATTTATGTGTGTGTGCTACAAATGGCCTGGAAAGTGATAAAGAGGCTAGAGAATTCAGAAAAGCTGTCCTGGAGACAGAGTGCCTCAGAAAAAGCCTGTGAGGCATAAGAAAGGAAGTCTCATGGATCTCAGGTACAAAGTTATCTGGACGCTGTGTTGCCAAGTACCACGTCTTGATGGCAGGATATTCTGCAGGTCAGTTTGAATAATCTGGCAATTGTGAGAAACAGCACACAAACTGGATCTCAGGAATGAAAGTCAGACTCCTTCTCTGTGGCAATTTTCCTAACTGAAACTCTTGACAGGCAACTGAGTGAGGGGCCAGCGTGCCCAGTATGTCAGTCTTGGGAAGCTCTTTCCTTAAGAGTCACAAATTTGGGGTTTGTGCCTCATGTGATAATAAGCTCACATGTCTGATGTTTCTTATGTGATTTGATCTATACAGAAGTGTCATTGTTGACACAAATACATTATTTATTAGTTTGTGCCCCCGGTAAGATTGTGTTGTTTACTTATGTAAACAAGATGTAGTAGTCATTCTTGCTTGACAGGCATTCAAAATAAAGTAACTTGGGTCAAGATGTTTGCTTTACAAAATGGAATCATTCAAAACTAAACACAAACTGAAAGCTGCTATTCTATAGAACATAGCATAATTGTGAGTAGGCCTGACCTGTTCCCTTCACTTTATAACCTACTGGTTAGTCACTAATCCAATGTTATATATTAGTCCCCTGATTTTCCGGAATATAATAAAAAATAAACCAAAAATGTTATCTGGAGCAGTCAACTTCCCAGCCTACAGTGACTTTAAGAAAAACCTTATTTCCAACACAGCCAGTATGGAGTGCATGCCAGTTGGTGTCTCCCTGATGGCTGTGTTGTGTTGCATCCCTGGCTTCCAAGACTGCTAAGTTGGGGCCATAAGGACTAGAGAACCACACTGGACATTTTAGGGAGAGTCAGAAAATGGGGTAGTCCTCAATCCTCTGTTACATAGCTCCACCCTAACTGTATGAGATGTTGGGAAACATTATAGAGTACAGAGTTGCAGGGTCAGAATATGCAGTTTCTGCAACATATATTCTAAGAGTAACAATTCTAAGAATATCCACAAAACATATCTAAAGTTTTGTGTGATTTACTTTATCATTATCTCTCCATTTTCTCAATTATGAGATGAGCGTCATTTATCATAATAGGAAATGGTAGGTGTTTTGCTGTAGAGTGGTGTCAGTTTGCTTCTGTGATGCTGTGATAAAACACTGGTCAAAACAAATTGGGGGAGGAAAGGGTTTATTTGGCTTATAGGCTCAAAGTCCATCATCAAGGGAAGCCAGAGCAGACAGAACTCGAAGCTGAAACCTGGAGACAGGCACTGAAGCAGAGGCTACCGAGGAAGTCTGCTTATTGGCTTGCTCTCCATGGCTTACTTGCTCAGCCTGCTTTCTTGTACAACTCAATACTATCTGCCAAAGGGATGGCACCACTCAGAGTGTGCTGGGCCCTCCCACATCACCATTAACCAAGAAAGTTTCACATAGACATACCCACAGGCCAGTCAGGGGAGGCTATTCCTCAACTGAGATTGCCTTTTCCTAAATCACTCTAGTTTGTGTCAAGTTTACAAATAAACAATGCAAGCACTATCCACTGAGCGTAACAGCCATCATGATTCTCTAACAACCCTCTTCGCCTGCTTCTCCTGTGAGGGGCCCTCAACAGTCAGCAGGCCTGGTCTCCAGGAGCTCTTCCAAGTTGTCACAGCTGAAAGTGTTAATGGCTAGCACACATGGCTTGATTTGGTTGCCTACTAAAGAAGCAACTGGGACAAAGATTTCATTTCATGTAACTGACTTGGGAGGGACCCCCAGAAATACAATAAAGTGGGGGGGGGAATTGAGGCAAGGGAGAAAGGCAAGGAAACGAAAGATGGGTTAATAACTAATTTATCACTGTGGGCAGCTGGAAGTTTCTGGCAACTTTTAGGACACAGTGATAGGAGCATTTTATAACCATTCCGTAAGGGACTGGATATTTATCCAAAAACATCTGTCGCCGAATAGTGAAGATTCTTTCATGGTCTTTGTCCTCCAACACATTGTCTGGCTTCATACACAGAAAGTGTACCAGAGACCAGGCGACAGAAGTATGATGGCATTTGAATAGCTGGGAACTATCTAAAGGGGAGCTCTGCCAGGGGAGTGGAGACAGACAGGAGTGCAGTCAAAAGTATGGCTCCCATGTTAAAAACTATTCCCTTTAAAGTCTTTGAGTCCCTGAGACCCTGTATCTATGCTTCTTAATTGTCACCTCTTTTTTAAATTATCAATAGCTCCTAAAGATTCAAACATTTGCAGATTTTAGTTTCTCACAAGGAGGGAAAGCACTGTTTATTGGGGTCTTCTCTAACCACCCAGCTCCTTGTTTGGTATCTCTGTGTACTAGGTGCTACCTTACATTTCCTTCTTGAGACATACACAGATATACATGTATTATTCATGGTTGTGTTGGTCGTGCTGAGAGTTGAGCCTAGAGCTGCTTGCATGGTAGACTAGAGCTTGACTACTGAGCTACATCACAGTCTGCCTTTTACTCTTTATTTTGTGACAGCATCTCACTATGTTGCCCAGACTGACACTGAACCCAAATCTGTAGCTTGGACTGACCTTAAACTTGCAGTTCGTTTCCTTCTGCTCCCAAGGATCTGGAGACCAGGCCTGGACCATGTGTTCCAGTTTAGGCTATATTTTTAAAGTAGAAAATTCTCCTTATTTGACAGGAAAGTATGAAAAGACCCAGCATGCCTTAAGAAAAGCAAGGGACTTTTTCCAAAGCCAAACAGGTGGCTCTACTCAAGGTGGAGGCAGGGCTGAAAGCAGAGCAACAATCTAAGCATGATAGACAGAGGGCCAGGAGGACTCAGGAGGAGTCCCAATGCAACTGGGGAGGAAGGAGTCTTCTCCACAGAGAGAACACTCAGAAACCAGCCAGGCCAGGGTGAACAAGGGTTGTGTAGTGAAAGTGGAAAGATGCCCTTGGAAAGATGCCCTCACATAGAAATGCTGTCTTCTTCAGTTCCCTTATAAGAGTCAGTTGAGTTACAGAACAAGAATGAAGCCCAGTGTTGAAAGCCTGGGTTACAGAAGAGAGTAGAGTTGCTAACCTTTTATACATTTTCTTCATCCTTCCATCTCAGTTAGTCCTTTCCATTTGTCATCTTCATTATATCTTTGACTTATTTCTCTTTGCTTTGTTGTTTTTGGCTTAAAATATATCCCTGGGTTAGAGTTCCTTTTTTTATTCTGAATTAAAAGTTAGAATCTCCATAACTCAAACAACAACATTTTGGCAGAAAGTTAGCAGAAACATATGGGCTTCAGCATTCTGATGCCCAGACTGGCTTCTGCCAAAACATTTCTTTGCTGTCATATAGATAGCAGCAATGTTTGGGGCTGTTGGGGAATCAAACACAGCTCAGGCTAGGCAGGGCTGCCTGCCTCCAGCCCTGTGTTAACGAGGGACTTCCCAGCCCTGGGCCCGAGAGTTTCCAGGAGTGGCAGGCAAGTCAGGCAGCATCTGTTTTATACTGCTTGTGCACCAGGCAGTGTCCCTTCACTCCAGACAATGACCGGATGGCTGGGGACAGGAGTGAGAAAGCACTGGTCAGAATCCAAGCTGGAAATCGTTCTCTCCTGGAGAGAGTGCTCAGTAGTTAGGAGCTCATAATGTTCTTGCTGAGTTCAATTCCCACCCAGCACCTCTAGTTCCATGGGATTCAACATTCTCTTCTGGATTCCATGGGTTCTTGCAGTCACATGTACATATACTCTTACAAGGAATGCACACACATATGTACACATGGATGGACACACACATATACTTTTTTTTTAAAAAAAAAGAGGCAATTTAATGTTGAATTATTTGCATAAGTCATAGAAAAACTCAGTATCAGTTAGGAGACAAACAGAACTCAGGTCTTAGGTAGGTCAGAAATTCAGTAGAGCCTTAGATGGAGGAAAAAGGAAAGAGAAAGGCACAGTGGAGGTCAAAACATGGTGGGTTCATTTAGGGAGATCTGGAGCTGGAGAAGAGACACTTCCCAGTCAGCCAGGGAGGGGGAAGACTTGTGCTGGCTTTCTTACTCACAGATTCCGAATCTCTCATCAAATGAATCAGAAGAGAGTAGACAGGGGATCCTAGAATGTCGGCCTGCTGTACACAGCTGAACAGGAAAAAGTTGGGATGGATCTAAAAGCAAATAAGCGGGCATGGGATGGCAAGACTCAGTAGCATGGATTGACGACCGCCCCAACCTGCGATTTAAAGCAGGTACATTTGAATCTCCACCAATTTTCCTTGAGCCAACTCAGTACTGAAGTGTTGGCAAATACGAGACAGGTACTGAACTATGTGGCTAAGTATCTCATATTATAGCATCCTCATTCCATCTGGTATACCCTGATGAGCCCACTAAGCCTGTGAGAAAGCAGATGCGTGAAGATGTGAGATGTTTGTTCCTGATAATGGTAGAATCATTAAGGCATCCCGGTTTAGCCATGAGCACTTTCAGAATCACTAGCTGCAGCTCCACTCAGCACAGCCTTGGTCCCAAGTCCTACATATCACCCCTAATGCTCTGCTGCGTCCTGTCGCTGGGGTCCTGGCTCCCTCGACGACTTCCCATTGGCAGAGGGTTCTGAGCTTCTCACTGTAAATTAGAAGGTTTTTTTTTTTTTTTTTTTTTTTTTTTTTTTTTTTTTTTTTTTTTTTCTCTCAAAAGCTATTTCTAGGGCTCTCCTAGGCTGCAACTGTGTGTCTTGTTTCTTCTGTTTCCGGGCTACTGTTTTTTGTTGTTGTTTTATAGAGTTTTCATTGTTGGCTCTCTCCTTCCTTATAGAAAGGCACATGGTACATGTCTGGGCAGGGGTAGAGAGGGTGGGTATTCACTTTTTCCATTTGCTAGTTTGAAAGCTACATTGTTTTGTTGTTATTTACTTATACCAAGGATTTCTCCTCAGATAGTCAACTTCAGTTATAATTTTAAATGATACATCAGTAACTACCTAGCAATTCAAAACCCTTAGGTATCGATGATAATGATGGGTGATTTTTATTTATAGGCAGCTGAGAGTCTAAAAGTCAATTATGACTAAGATGGCAAGAAGGGCCAGGGCGTGAAGCAGAGGTTAGCTCCCTGGGCAGAAGCTGTCTCCCATTTTCAGCGTGTGGCCAGGAGGATTTCATTCTGAAATAAACTGGGTCTATAAAGGTCATAGGAGAAGGAGTACCATCTACAAGGAGCAGTCTACAGTCCAGTGTCTACAGCCTCAGAGACAGGAAGTCAGATGACAAGGACTGGGGTGATCACAGAACATCATATGTAGAAATAACACGAGGACTGTTTATATGTGGTGAAATCAAGCCACAGAGCAGCAAGGAGTTGGGATGTTACATTAGGTCAGAAATAAGCAGGAGGAAGTAGAAGAGCCAGTAGCAGCCATCATAGCTCAGTGTAAAAGCCCATTCAACTCCGTTTTTTTGAGAAAAAGCTCCATTTTGTGTGGGACATGACCAGGGCAAAACTCCATTTCCAGGAAGATAACCTAAACATCCTGTTTGTCAGGTGGTTTTGCCTCTGTGTTTGGTTCCTGCAGATTTCACCAGAATTGCAATTTTAAAAATATGAACTTGCTGACTCGTATGGAAATTCTCCAAACTTGCTGTAACCACAATAAATACCCCGCACCCCTAGACTCCAGGCTCTCACTTCTGACCCACTGTGATGGTGATGGTGAGAGTTCTTGCTCGGGAGCTTGTAATAAAGATCCTTGTGTGGTTGCATCAGAATTAGCTCTTCGGTGGTGTTCAGGGTCCCTGTGACTTGGACATAACACTCAGCACTCAAGAGATGTCCCCGTTTACTCATATCTCAAACGGGCAATGAACATGGACCTAGTGCCCGTTCCTATTTCCTCCACACATGCAGAGAAGTGCAGCTTGGTCTTCATGTGGGTCCCCCCAACAACTGGAGTGGAGGCTGTCCCTGACTTTGTTGCCTGCCTGTAGATCTTATTCCCTTAACTAGGCTGCCTTGTCCAGTTTGGGGGAGAGAATACACCTAGTCCTGCAGTGACCTGATGTGCCAGGGTGAGTTAGTACCAGTGTGTGTGTGTGTGTGTGTGTGTGTGTGTGTGAGTGTGTGTCCATTCTCAGATGAGAAGGGGAAGGAGGCATGGGGAGTATGTGAGGGGAGACTGGGAGGAGGGAGGGAGGGGCTGTGATCCTATATAAAGTGAATACATTAATTAATTAACTAATGAAAAGAAAAAGGTATTTCCGGCTTAAAACAACAATAATAAAACAGGCAAAAATCAGATCAGAGAGGCTGGGGAGGCTAAAGCCACATTGTGCTTGCCTCTACAGGCCACCTTGTCACTGGGAAGGACAACAATAAACACCTAATTACAGCAAAGCACAGTAAAGAGCACAGCATGAACTTATGGGGACATAAAAAGAACCATCTCATCCCCCCCCCGCCCCCAAAGACACAGCACAAAAGAAGGTTCTTAGGTGGAAGGCATGGGGCTCTTTCCCGAGAATGCAAATGAACCATAAGAAATAGTTCAGAGATGAACTAGGGTCTACCTTCTAAAAGAGTTAGATACCACATTAAAAGACACATTTTCTCTTCTCCAATGCCAGTAGGATGCCCTTTAGAGTTTTGAATAGGAGGGGCACATGAACAATGTGGATTTTTAGAGTGGCCTTCCTAACACTATGACAGATGAGGGATGGGAGAGGAATTGTGCTGGAGGCAGGAGCGAAGTTAGTGGATTCTTCCTGCCAATAAACAGGCAGGAAATGGGGACTATCTAGAAAGAAATGAATAAAAAGAATGTCAGAATTAAGACAGACTATTTGGAAGCCCAATGTTGATGCCTGAGAGCCTTCCAAATTCCTGTTGTTCTGCAAATAAGGTGGTATAACATGTAGGGCCAGTCCTGGGCAGTGGTGTTGGAGCTGTGGCAAACGTCAGGTGGAGACAGTGCTGCCTTCAAGTAAATATTAGGGTAATCATCAGTATCAATTTGGATCAAGGAATGACATAGAAATGTCACCACCTAGGGAAGACACTGGGGATAAAAGACTAAGGTCAAAAGTCTGGAGAACTCCAATAACCAAAGAGATGGGAGACCTGCACAGGAAGCCAGAGAGAAAAGAGAAAAGCCAGCGTCTGGGAGAGAGGACAGATGATTGGCAGGACTTCAGTTCACAATATAAAAATGTTTCTCGTGAGGTAAGAGTTAAAGTACTCCATCGATTCTGGTAACTAGGGGGTCACTGGTAATTTTTTTTTCCTAATTTATTCTGCATTAGTGGGAATTGAGCTGTGTGACCTTGAACAAGTAATTTAATAACAATCGCTACTTCACAGAGCTGTTATGAAAGGTCTGTGGTCTCTGCCCATCAGACAGGCCCTCTCTGGAATTTACTTCTGGATGTTTCTGTGCTTTAGTATGCATTCAAATACATGACCTTGGAGAAAAGATCATCGTTTCAACAGATGGTGTGGGGACAGCTAGACCACCACCATTCTTTTACAAAAGGATAAGGATGGCACTCAGTGGTAGAATGTTTACTTATAATATATGATTAGATTGACATACTGGAGGAAAAATATGTGCTAGATCTTATATCCTTCTCAAGAATTAACTCAAAGACTAAAATATAAAAGCAAACTGATAAAAAAAAAAACAGAGGATAACATAGGAGAAATAGGAGAAAACCTATAGAATAGATTATGGGGTTGACTTCTTATTTTAAAATTTTAATTACATTGTGTGATTTCGTATGTGTGTGTGCTCCAGTGTGTGTGTGCCTGCATGTGTATGTGCTCCTGTGTGTGAGGTGTGTGAGGTGTGTGTGTGTGTGTGTGTGTGTGTGTGTGTGTGCTTGAATGCCCTGTGAGCTAGCTTCCACCAAAGAATTTTAGGAGATCACAAACATTTAATCTATGGAAATAAGAAAATGAACAACTTAATTTAAAATGCACACTTGGACTAAAAAGACACCTCAGCAAGGAAGACTCACACGTGGTAAGCATGGAAACAATGATCAACGATGTATATCATTAGAGACTTGCAAGTGAATATAGTGAGAGAGTGCCTCACATGTACAAAAGCACTCTAGTGTGGGAGAGGACATTGCTATGTGAATGCAAGTTGAAAGACAGTTTGGTAGTTTTTCACAAAACTTTACAGTGCAATCTGACAGTTCTTTTTTTGTTGTTGTTGTTTTTGTTTTTTTTGTTTTTGTTTTTTCGAAACAGGGTTTCTCTGTGTAGCCCTTGGCTGGCCTGGAACTCACTCTGTAGACCAGGCTGGCCTCGAACTTAGAAATCCGCCTGCCTCTGCCTCCCAAGTGCTGGGATTAAAGGCGTGCGCCACCACTGCCCGGCCCGACAGTTCTTGAAAGAAGCAGCCCCTGGCTTCTCAGCCTGAATCAGCTGGAAACTTATGTGTGTATGAAATTGGTATATCAATGCTTACATCAGCTTTAATTATTGATTTTTTATTTTTACTTATTGTCATTGTAACGAGGGAGAACCAAGAACATGCCATTGGGTATCATTCATATGTCAATAGGCAAATAACTGTGATAAGTTCAACCAACAGATTTGGACTTAATGTCTGTATTACTCAGGGTTCTCTAGAGTCACAGAACTTATGGTAGTCTCTATATAGTAAGGGAATTTGTTGATGACTTACAGTCTGTAGTCCAACTCCCCAACAGTGGTCAGCAGCAGCTGTGAATGGAAGTCCAAGGATTTGCAGTTACTCAGTCCCACAAGGCAAGCAGGCCAAGAATGAGTCTTCCTACTTCCAATGTCCTTATGTAGGTCTCCAGCAGAAGGTGTGGTAAAGATTAAAAATGTGTAGCACCAAGCCTGGATCTGGGACTTACTTTGTCCCAGATAACCTTGAACTCAGAGATCTCCTTGCCTTAGTCTCCTGGGATTCATAGCCACTATGCCTCAAGATCTCCAAGCCAAGATCCAGGTCAGAAACTTGCATCTCCCAGCCTCATGATCAGGATCACAGGTGAGCCTTCCAATTCTGGATTGTAGTTCATTCCAGATATAGTCAAGTTGACAACCAGGAAAAGCCACTATAATGCCCAAATAAATGAGATATCGAGTCATAACACAACCAAGAGGAGATGTAAATGTATATTGCCAAGGGAACAAAATTTGTCTTAAAGAAAAACCAAGACTCAGTACCAAAATGAATGATGGGATTTGGTGGACAATAATGTTTCAATAGGGGTGTGTTAATTATTTAAAAAAAAAAAAGTACCCATGTTAGGCAGTTTTTTTGTCATTGTGACAAAATTCCTGAGAAAATCCACTTAAATAAAATTAACTTTAAAAAAAAATCACCAAGATTTATCTTGGCCTTTGTTTTTAAAAGATTTGGCTCATGGATTCTTTCATGCTGTTGCATTTGGGGTGTGGTGAGATAGTGCATTGTGGCAGGGAGATCAGGAAGGCTGAAAAGCAGGAAGAGAGTGCAAGGGATCCCCTTCTAGGCCACCCGCTAATGACTACACGTCCTTTCTCCAGGCCATTCCTCCTGAGAGTCCCACAAGTTCCAATGGTAAAATGGGCTGGAGACCAAGTCTTCAGCACAGGGGCTTTGACAGACATTTAAGACCAAATCATGACAGTACCACTTTGGTATACATGTTGATAGTGTAAAAGGCTGTGGATGTGTGTGTGTGTGTGTGTGTGTGTGTGTGTGTGTGTTTTCAGAAATTCAGAGTATGTGGAAACTCCCCGAACCTTCTGCTCAATTTTACTGAGGTCCTAAAATATCTCTAAAAATAATTCTATTAAAATATGTCTTCATTAAAGTTAATTTTTAATTTTAATTCTGGGAATAATGCACTGTAAAGATCTCCACCCCCACTGGAGGTATCTAGAAACCTAGATAGCATATGTCACATTTGGGACCATTCCTCTAAGCACTTTGCTAAATGATTCGGAGAGCTGATAGTTTTGCACATGTCCAGCACTTTCCCCCACAAAGTTAGGGAATGCAATCCCTTTATGGGTTGGTAAATCTAATAAAACTCTGAGTAAGGCAATGGAGTTCACTGCCTCTCCTGCCTTTCAGCACTATAGCCAGTGCTAAAAAACTGGATATAACTGGATATAGACCAGAAAGATGTAGAATTCATCTTGTTTGCATATAATATTACTGTGTACATAGTCAAAAGGAACCCATGATCTATCAAAACAATCTATTTGAATCATCAAATTTACCTATAGATTAATATAATCTATACCAAAATCCCAGCAAGATTTACTTATGCAAATTGACAACATGATTTTAGATTTTACATGGAAGTGTAGAGGACTTAGATTGGCCAAGGCAATCTCACAGGTGAAGGTATTAGTATTTGCTCTGTCAATTTTTTTAAGACTTTGCCCCTGAAACTATACAAAACTATACAATTGAAACAGTATGCTGTCTAGGATATGGAATACAAAGGAAGTTTTAGAAACAGATCCTCACTTAATTTTCAACAAAGACCCAAAGCATTTCCAAAAAACAAAAAAACAAAAAAAGGAAGGTTTTTACCATAAGCAATGCTGAAACAACACAATGTGCTCTATAGGGGCAAAGTAAACCCTGACCACTAACTCATACATATAAATTAACCTGGGCTGGATCATGAGCATACAGGGAAGAAGATAATCTCTCAAAAAGTTTCTAGAGAAAAGTATCCGTGACCTTGAGGTGAAGAAAGATTTCACAGGGAGAATGCAAAAGACACTAACCACAAAAATTATAATTGGACTTCATCAAAATTTAAAACTTCTCATCAAAAAGACATGTTTAAGAAAGTGAAAATATAAGCCTTAGGCTAAGAGATAATATTTGCAATACATATATCTGACAAAGGATTAATATCCTGAGTATATAATGAACTATAAACCAATAAGGAAAGGACAAAAATCATAATAAGACAATAGACAAGGTTGTTAATAGACATTTCATGAGATAAGATATCCACCTAGTCAACGATATATGAAAAGGCACCCAGCAGCAGGAGTCTTTAGGAACTGAAAAGTAGAAGCTGTTGCATATGCACAGAAATCACTAACATGCTTAAGCCTTGGATGAACTTGAGCACTGATCGAGACTGTGGTATGGAGGGTGTGGTTGCCAGAGGTATAAAATGACTGTTTGAAGAACCTCTTTGGTACTCCCTGGTAAAGGTAAACCCATGCCTTTCCTATGACCAGAGATACTTTTCCTAGCTGAATACCTAAAATATATACGAGGGCATACATGTGCACAAAAGATTTGCTCAAAGATGTCCAAAGAAGCATCATTCACAATCTCTCCAAACTCAACTCAGCCTACACAGCTTTTAGTAAGAGTTCACATAAACATGTTTTGGTGCACCCATGCATTGGGATGCCATGCCAGAAAAAAAAACTATGTAATATAACCTAGATGAATCTCAAAACATCATAGTGAGTAAAATAAGATCCAAAAGTTGGTGCTTCCATTTTGGTAAGAAGAGAGAGAGAGAGAGAGAGAGAGAGAGAGAGAGAGAGAGAGAGAGAGAGAGAAGACAAGCCATGTTGATATATAGTGATAGAATTAAGATGGTGGCACCTAGGGGCAAGTCAATGGCTGGCAAGGGCATGAGAAAAGTGTTTCCATCTGTGTCAGAACGTCTAGAACTCTTTCCCTTTTCTCTCTCACATATATATATGTATATGTATATGTATATGTATATGTATATGTATATGTATATGTATATGTATATGTATATGTATGTATATGTGTGTGTGTGTGTGTGTGTGTTTATATATGTATGTGCTGGGTAATGTATACATGTATTGGTACATTACTTACTATTCCATAAATATGTACACTTTCTTCTTCATATACCAATTAAAAACAAATTCAATTAGACATACCCCATCAAGTTATACAATTAAGTTTTTTTAATATATGCAAATTTTAACAAATAAAGACTCTAAAAGACCCATCTATTTCTTGGTGATAGAATGCTTAAGGTGAAATAACTGTCTTTTATATTGGGGGAGAATATCCTGGCACACCCCAGACAACAGCATCCATGTAAACACTACCCATGAGGGAACACCTTGGGGTTTCATTAAGATTCCTTTCTCACTCTGTGCTTGTGTGTTTGAGGGCATTTGGAGCAATGGTTATTTCTTGCTTGTTATATCTTCTTACCATGATAATGCTAATATGTTTGGCCAGCGTATTGTTCTTTAGAATACAGTAACACAGCCCTGAGACACACTGCGAGTGGATGAGCACTGTTGTCATGCCCTGGTGAGCTGGAACTCCTCTTATTCTCCCTCATGACAGGGACAGAAAAGAATGTATCTACCAGTCACCTGTGTTCCAAGTACCAAAGACTGTTTTCTTCTGTTTTGGCAAAGACACCTTATACATCTGGTACAGAAGGGGAACCTAGGAACTTCACACCCTAAAGTTTACCATAGTTCATGACCCTTCCACTCACCCAAATCCAGCGGCAGCATCTCAATTCTCTTTTGTTTACACGTTCCTCTTTCATTTGTAAGGACCTTTGTGTCTCCATTGAGCCAAGTAAATAAAATAAAATAAAATAAAATAACTCTATCTTATGGGCTGATGGTTAGTTCTATCTGTGATTTTAATTTTCTGTTGTAAAGTAACCTCACATTCTTGGAAGTAGGGCAGGAGCATTTTCAGGAGCTCTTACTCTGCTTACCACACTTCTGTTAACTTACTGCAACATTGCAAATCTGCAAAATCAGGTCATGAGTAAGTGTTCTGCCAACTTTAAGTAAAGCTATTCCACTAATACATTTATGTTCTGGAAAAAGTTTCACCAAGAGCGTAGGGCTAGAGATCCATTATAGTCATTGTGAGATGGCCTAGGGTGAGATGCCCTTTCTCACCTGCCTTTCACATTTGCATGCACGTTTTGGTTCTCTTTATTTACAAGTATCACCTGTAATCCAATACTCAGTAGCCCTTGAAAGATTCACTTTCTCCACGGTGATCTAGCAAATGACCTTCATTTTTTTGGGAGTGAGCTAGGGAAATGCTGTCCCTACATTCCTGTAGCATCATAGTAGAGTTATTCTCTCTCTCTCTCTCTCTCTCTCTCTCTCTCTCTCTCTCTCTCTCTCTTTCTTTCTCTCTCTCTTTATTTTTTTCAGAGACAGTGTTTCTCTGTGTAGCCCTGGCTGTCTTGGAACTCACTCTGTAGAACAGGCTGGCCTTGAACTCAGAAATCCGCCTGCCTCTGCCTTCCAAGTGCTGGGATTAAAGGCGTGCACCACCACTGCCCGGCTCATAGTAGAGTTCTTCAAAGGCAAACAGCCTTCTCTTCAATTGATGTGCTCTGAATCTGAAAGCAGTGTGAGAGATCACGATTTTCCAATATAGCATTAGATCCCAACATTTTGCTTGCCTCCAATTGGTTCTCTTTAGTTGTGTAAGTAAAACATTACCATCATCAGGCGCCCCAAATCCTTACTGCAAGTATGCCATAGAAATGCCATGGTCTATTAGATGCCTTAACAGACTTCCGCAGGTCAAGGGTTTCTTATTGTCATATCAGCTATGCTACCCATTATGGAAATTATATTCAACTTGTTTCTGATGGCTAAGTGCCACCCACTGGCCTCTTGCATGGCAGAATTTTTTCATGCCATTGATACTAAGGAGCCAAGGTCTATAACAACCTCCCATTACACCTCCTGGCCCATAAATGACAACCACCATTACTTTCCATCATTTTTACCATGTTAGTGAAGGGATCTCCTCTGGGTTCTCATAGGGAACAGAGCCGAGCTTTTAAATGTAATGTTATAAATCCATTTAAATATCTCTGATCCTTTTGGCCCTTTTCTTAATACTCTGCTAAGAGAGTTCTGGCTTCTCCAGTTTATATACTGGAGGCCTCCAGAAAATGGTAGGCTTGAGAATTAAGGACCTATCTGTGTAGCACATTAGGCTTGTCTCCAAAAGTCCTTGCCAGGATTTTGTATCTTGCCTGCACTCATATCAATGCTTTTCAGTATCTAACCTTATAATCAACTTTCACAGCAGTCTCAAGTTATGTGTCTAGTCATTTTGTCCTAAAACATATTGGGATATACTAAAAACAAAACTCTTGGAAAATAGTCTTTACTTACATAGTATGGAGAATGCTTAATATTTAACACTATGCTAGGTACTGGTACTAATTTTTCAGTACAGAAGAGTGTAGACCAAGACTTGGCAAATAAAATCCCATGGAAGGCCACCGAAAACAGTTGTAAAATTGAGCCACACCCATTTGTTTATGTATGGTTTAAAACAGCTTTCATAAGACCGTGGCAGAGTCAAGTAGTAGCCACAGGTAGAATTTACTACAAACACTATAAAGTCTCCTTCAAAAGGAGTTTGCTAATATCTACTCTAACTCAATCTGTCCCATTAGAACTTTCTGAAGTGAAAAGAGACATTCCACGATTTGCACCATCTAACATAAGAGCCACTGGCCACATGCACTTCATAACTACTTTAAATTCAGCTACTGAGACCAGAGAAAAGTCCTTTTTTATTCTATTTCATTGTAGTTGATTTATAGTTGCACATAGCTAATAGCCCAGAAGCAATAAAAAGACAAACTGAAGAACAGAGATCTCAGGGAGAACATTCGTCATCCCTGGATAGTTGTGGTCTCCCAGAAATGGAGGTTTACTTTTCAGTAGTCAGTGGGAGAGGACCAGCCTTTGTGTTCCACAGGGCTCAGGAATGTCTTTGGTCATGATAGTGTTCATGGATATCCAGCCAGAGGATCTCATCCTAGGTATCTGGGTCCTAATTTCAGCATAGGAGCCACTGGAGCTGAGAATTCAGCTTCCCATTAAACTCAGATTGAATCTTGGGACTGGTTTTCATCCTATCTTTCTAAATGCAGATGAAGTTGTCTTTGAATTCCACCACTGAGGAGTCATCACTATAGAACACTCTGTAGTGATAGGATACTGATTTAACACTTACGTTCCTCGTTCTTGTGGACACTAACAATTGCCAGTTAATCTGGCATTAAAGCCTTTAATTACCCCTGTTGCATATCTTTCAAATATCAGGTCTACTGTCTAAAGCAGTACATCTTCTTCCACATGTTCTCCATCTCCATCAGCCACAGATCAGGTAACGCATGCCCTACCAGCGATAAACATTGCCATATGCACTAGTACTGGAGCTGTCCCATCTCTCTAGTCGCCATCCAATTCTGAATGTATGCTGCCTGCTGTCACTATTGGATCAACGTCCTTAAATTCTCTCAGAAGCAGATCCTGACACAGAGATTTGACTTCATGTGATATATATTGGGAGATGATTCTAGGGAGGAAGATGGTTGAGGGAGTAGCAAGGGAAGATAGAAAAAGATCAGAAGGCAATGATAATAATTGTTTTAGAAGTGTATAAACAAACACATTGCCGTAGAGGAAATTGGTGCTCAAGTCTACAGAATATCCTGGAACATATGGGGTACAACTCAGACTGGTCTTGCTGTAGTTCCAGTGTGTCAGTACACTGGTGCTGTGAATAATGTGGATTAAAATGGTGGAGATGGTACTTATATTTTAAAATATATTATTATTAAAATTATTATTAAAATATATTATTATTATATATTTAAAATGGTACTTATATTTTCATATTCAGGAGTGGTGAGTCTTGAGATGATATTGGCAAAGCATAGACAGTGCCTACTATAACATTAAGAACATAAAACCAAATGAATATGAATCCATTATGGTATTCTGTTAAAGGAGGCCAAACCAATAAAAGATCAAACTAACACACACACACACACACACACACACACACAGCACCTCCCCTTTGGTCACCACAAGAAATAACTTGCTTGTAATATCTCACTCTGACAATTGACAGTTCTGGAGGCAATATTTAACTTAACTTTTCTATAATGATGTACTTACTATAGGGTAAGGGATTAATTCACGTTAGTGAAAGGAAGGTCTTCCTTAAAGAAAAAAAAAAGATCATTTTCCACCATCATTTTTTAAGGCTGAAATAACATGAAGTCTCTGATTTACTTGAGTAGACTTCAGAATGAAAAACGGAATAAGCAGAACACTGGAGAGGAAATTTCAGTGTTGAATCTGAATGGACCACTGTATGAATCTCACCATAGTTTTCTATCTTGGTTATATTTTTGAAATTTTTAGGGAGTTCTTTTTTTTCTTCCCCACTTTAGAACCATTATTGCCCTTGGGTTGTATGCACATTCTTATAATTCTGATTGTCTATTATTAAGATAAACAGACTATTAAATGATACAATTAAATTGCAGGTGACAGCATTTTCTCCTAGGTTGGAACTTCCAAATCATAGTTTCAGTTTCTGATTGGCTCTTATCATCTCCCTTGAATTTCCCTAATGAATTGATGCATGAATATGCTCACCAGAACTTCTTTTGCAATCATATGTCTGTACATACCACATAGTATTGTTGTGGGAATTTTTTTTTTTTTAAATAAAGGCATACCTGTTTCCTGTGGCACACAGGAAAGACACTGAGTGAAGACAATGTTTTAAATTTAAAAAATAATTATTTTCAGATTTGATATATACAGAGATGTGCTAAGATGGGTTTTGGGGGGCAGGGGGAAATATCCTTTAGGACCAGCCACCCATAGGAAGAGAAGCTGAAACAGGAGAGCCAAGGCTGCTTACAGGACAAAGAGGATTCTTCCTTTTATAACTTTAGAGGGGACGGGTCTCTGAGTCTAACAACTTAGCAAAGGTACTAGGCAGAATAAAACCATAATTTGAGTTGCCTTGGGCTGGGAAGGGAGAGAAGCTGCAGAGTGGGTGGGGCTAATTCTTTCTAAAAGGGCAGCATCTGCGACTCAACTGATTTGCTGCCATGTTCTCCTCCTCTTTCCAAACCTAATCAAGAAAAGATCCTTTCCATTGTCATGGAGTGTAAATATAGAACCTGACTTACTTAGAATTAAGTTAACTCAGCACATAAAGCAGGTAGCTTAGTAAGTGGACAAAGGGGTACAAGGTCCTGGGAGCAGGGAGCACCGGGTGCCTAAATATTGCCGTTGAGATAGTATGGACATGAAATGATATTCCATTTTACAATAGTTTGTGAGTACAAATGAGCCTTTCTGGATGGCATCTGTGGCCAGTCTCGTTTCCTTCTCACAGAAGAGGCTCAATAAGCTTCAAGCATGGATCCCACCTCAAGCGACTCAAAAATGGCAGAGCTGGGACTGGACTCTGATCCATGAAGTCTCCATAGCACAAATGAGGCTTGGCTGCCTGGGTGTCGGCACCAGAGAATGGGAGGGCAGCAGAGTAAGGATTTACCAAAGGGCTAGGAGTAGGAAGCTTTTCTCCTTCACAAGTAGGCCTTTAGTATAGTTTAGGGTGTCTGTATTTGTTCACACCATATTTACTTTGAAGCAAGGATAAGCCTTTTAGGGCTTAGAAAGGCTCAATGTTCAATTCCCAAATAATTCTCATTGTAGAACTAATAGAATAGTAAAGACTGAGTGTGTTTAATATTTATTTAGTTAGTTATGCATTGCATATGTGTGTATTCATATATGCATGTTTGGGCACACACATGTTATGATATATGAGTGCATCGGTAGAAGTTAGAGGACAGCTTCAGCTGTGGCTACTTTGTGCTTTGTTCTGAGATGGAGAGTCTTGGCGTATGCTATGTGCTCCAGGCCAGCTAGCCAGTAGTCTCTGCCACCCACCTTGCCACGAGAAGACTGGGATTACAGACCAGGGCTATCACATCTGGTTTTGAATATATTCTTGGAATTTGAGCTCAAATTTGAACTTGGAATTTGAACTCAGGTCTTTAACCTTACAAGCCAAATACTTTACTCAGTGAGATACCTCTGAAGTTCCAAGATTTTTTTTTTAACCCTAAGGTAAAAACACAATGAGATTTTTGTTTCAAGTGTTTTAAGGTGCAGTGTTAAAATAACTACAAGGGAAGGGGTATTGTTCAGTAACAGAGCAAGTGCTTAGCTGTTAACTACAAGTGTGCTCTGGTCATTGAAAATCTAGTATCATTTTCTTCTACTGCTTATATGATATTGAACCTTTTCCGTTGAAAAACTGTTGCTGACTACGCCTGCTCCAGAAGTTGGAATCAGTGTGGTGTAATGATAAACAGTAGACTATCATTACATTCTTTTTGTGTATGAAACACTCATTGAAAAAGGAAAAATCCTTATACGCTTTTCTTATTTTGTAAGTAAAACAGTGTTGTGGTTTTAATATTTCCAACTTCAAGAAAAGGAATGCTTGCTTCAGACAGACATGCCCAGTAATTTCCCCAGAACCTCACTCACCTGCATCCCATCCCCCCCCCACACACCCAGGCATACATACACACATAGGTAACAATAATAATTAAGAAGAGGGGTCAATAATTTGAGAGGGAGTCACGGGAATGCAGGATTAAGAGGGATAGAGAAAGGGGTGGAAATGGTGTGGATACAGCACTCATGTATGAAAGCAAGGAAAGAAAATAAAATGGACAGTGAATTCTTTCACCTCCCCGATCTTCAGTATGCAGCACAGTTGATAGCTATGCAGGTCTTCATTCAAACTTTGATTTTGCAGCATTTACAGGGCCTTTTCACATACTTCATCTCACTGAAACTTCACGACAGCAGTATTCAATTATAATGTGAGATTGGGGAAATTGTTTCCCAGTGAACTTTAATAACCTCCCCACAAAAGGGAGCTACCATGACTGACTACCTTCTATTCACAATTTTTTTTTTTTCCAAATTGATTCACTGTGACCTCTGTGCTCAAGTCATATAGCAAAGAGCAGACTGGGCTGTGGAGAATCAATCCCAAATCTGCTTCTAGTTCGGTTCTATCAGCTGCAGCCTTAGCTAAACACAAAACATTTGCATGGGTGACAGATAAAAAAGAAAGGGTCTCCTGAAACACCTAAAAGGTGCTTCCTCCAGTTCGCTAACAAAGAAACACGTTGGGCTAGCCAGGCTACGCTGTTAGACTATTGAGTCTACATGAAGGTGAATTACGGGTGTCTCCTCTCCTCTAAGTAGGTAGACAGAGGCTTATGCTGATAATGACTAGATGTAAAGTAGCAGCTATTTAAGGAATAGAAGAAAGCAGGCATCCCCTCACTTCCCCACCCCCACTCCCACAGCCTGGCCTAACAGCACTGGTTAATTACTGGGTTCTTTATTTTAAGAGATTTTAAAGCTTCAATCTTGAAATCAAGACATGGAGAGAAGAGTGCTAGAGTGAGGTTGGTGTCTTAGGTGAATCTGGTTTCCATATTTCCACCCTAGACTAATGGAAAGATAACAGCTTTGATTCTGAAGAGTGAAATCACTGTTATCTGTTGAATTGGTTTGTATTTAATGAACTGTTTATTTTGGCCAAGAGGTTGCTGCCAGGGACCCATTAGGATGCCAAAGACTGACTATGATTTTATTTCTCTCCCAGGACAAACTGAAGGGCCATTAACATTTTTCCAGTCTTCACTCAATTTCCAATTCATGGGGAAAAAAATCGCTAGGTAAATAGGCTGTGTTTCCCATTGTGACTTGAACATATGATGCTAGTGTTTCCTCTTAAGCTCTCTGGCCTCATCCCTGAACAGAGGAAGGAGTGGTACAGGCGGTATCATTTCCACAGAAACAAAGAAACAGGAACAAGTCTCTGGCTCCTTTTTCTGAGCAAAATGCAAAGTGATTTGGAGTACTGTGACCTAGCTTGAAGGGATGTAATGGTCCTGATAGTGATTCATGTCTTCACAAAACAAACAGCTATCTCTCTAACCCCTCATGGATTACACGGGACCTCCTCCACTGAGCTGCCTCTGGGAGCTGGCTTTGATGAGGAGACCCTGGCAGCCAGTCTGAGAGAGAAAAGAACATTCTGGGAATTTTAAGTGCTTTGGATCAGCGTTTGTCATGTACAATTGATGTTCATTTATATTTCACTAGCCAAAATCTAATGCTGCCCAAAATTGGGAAAGAAATATTTCAAATACTAATCAGGCTCAATCCGGCTTTAATGTAAAAAATGAGCTGTCCTACCTCTTTCGGTCTTGGTCTCAGAAGGGAGATTTAATACTTCCTGACAGTGCTTTAAATACTTGCCTGTGCAGACTTCAATGAATCCACAATAATTATATCAGTTAAACCAGCTCGGGGTTTCCAAAGCTGTTGCAAGCTTAGGGTACTTTGGAGTGCCTTATCACGGCCTTCATCCTTTGATAAGTTTAGTAGAGAAAGGACCACCGTACAGATGGATCACCACTTAACCATTTAACCCCTCTACCTGCTAATTATTGCTTCTGCTGTTGTTTTTTTGATCTATTCATCCCGAGGCCTATAGTCTCCCAATCCTCCCCCACACCCATACCCAGCCTTTCTAGGAAGTTTAATTACCACTCTGGGAGCCATGTGCTATTCCCAGCAGAGAGCTTCAAGGAGGGTATAGTGGATTTTAATTCTCAGAAGATCAAACCCCGAAGACGTCAGCAGATTATCATTAAGAACTGGCTTAATATTTAGTATCTAAATAAGCCTTTTATAGGCATACAGGATATTTGTTATTTTTAAAAAGAAAGGAGAAAAGAAATTATCTTTGTTTTACAGATGGGAAAAATCAAATATGAAGTTGACATCTTTTCTATTGAAGGGGGGAAATACAGTGAAGTGGTGGTTTCTATGGGTAGAAATTAATTCCATCTATCTCTCACCACGCCTTCAAGAATATTAAATAATTTTTGTGTAGCTTTGGCTTCAGTGTGTGCATTTTTAGTGAATTAAACTCTCCATTAAAGAAATCTCGATAATCTCTGCTGTAGTTTGAATAGTTTGTTTCCTATAAAATTCACATCGAAATTTAATTCCCATGTGAGATACTAAGATGCAATACCAGGTATGACCTATAATAGGTGATTAGGGGGATACACTCATGAATGGATCAATCCATTTGTACAGTTAATGGATTGATGAGAGATTCTCTTGAGAGAGAATCTGCTATAAAAGCCAGTTTGACTAGGTCTCCAGTGAGCTCCCCATTCGTGACATATGATCTCCACTGCCTCAAGACTCTGCCAGGCAGAGACTGTCACTAACTGTAGCCCTTCAGCCTCAGACCAGGCTCAAAAGTCAAAGTAAAACACTTTTATTTATAAATGACCTACTCCATGGTACTGAGTTATTAATGGCAGAAAATGGAGTAATGTATGCTGGGTTGAAAGTATTCAGACTCCACCGCTACAGCGACTTAACAAACACACGAGGACGGTTAGGAATGAGTTTCCATCAGAAGTCCAGCCAAGATGCACCAACCATATTTGCAAAGAGCCCTAAAGAAAAATTAGGAATGATCCAATTTCCTTCAGTGTATGGGTGTGCAGGTGTTCAGCCTTGCCCTCTGAGAAGTATGATGTGTGACATGTTTTGTAGCTAAACATCTCCTATAATCTCATTCTGGGTGTTGGTTCCCAACAGGACATATTACTTTGAGAGGCTGTGGAAAGCTTATGAAAGTGATATTGGGCTAGGAGAAGTTATCCACTGAACATGGATCCTTGGGACACAGTATTCATTTCCCCGTCCTGTCAGGCTCTTTTGCTTCTGGTTGGCCACAACATGAACATCTCTTTTCTACAATACATTTTGGTCTCTATGACCTTCTTGCCCCACGTGTATAGGGCCAAGCAGCCATGGATAAATTCTGGTCAAATTGTGAGCTAAAAAAAAAAAAAAAAAACCCTGTTCTTCATTAAGTTCTCGTAGATTTGTAGAAAAATAACCAATTCAGAGTGTGCTGAAACAGAGGCGTGGGGACTGTGGATGTAAAGTATTCTTCAGATGTTGACTATCTACTGAATCTGCCAGTCAGGACCTTAGTTTTTCTGAAAATCTTAGTAGTGCCACTACCATCTAGTTATCACATTTGATAATTCTTTGCCTTTTCATTGTTTCTTTTGTAAATTAAAAGCTATGGAGTTAATGCTAATTAATAAAAAAGTGAAATTATCAAAGAGAATTATTGGTTATGAAATCAATGCAAGCCTGAAAAACACAGTCATTGTGGAGTCAAAATAGAGGAAGGATGATAAGATATGGCTTGCTGTGAACTTCTTAGCCTACATTTATTGTGTTTTCCTCTTAGTTTTCTTTTTTAAACCATTTTATTGATTTTGTAAATTTTATAACATATACCCCATTCCCCCTCATCTCCTTGTCCTTCCATATCCACCTTCCATCCTTGTAACCTTCTCCCAAAAGAAAACAAACAAACAAACAAACAAACAAACAAACTTATTTTACTGATAACAAATATGTTTTACTGATAATAAATATATCTTATTGACATTCTGTGGGTCTCTGGGTTCATCTCATTGACACACCATGGTGTGTCAAGGTGTGTCACAGAATATACCCTTTTGTCCAAATAGTTTTTCTTGCAAATGGTCAGAGGTCTGGACTCTGGCTTCTACTACACTATCAGTCCTAGGTCCTCACTGGGACCCTTCTCAGATAGCCTGTTGTTGCCCTGTGTCATGGAGATCCTGCAGCTTCGGTTCTGGAGGAACAGCCTCTTCACATGCTCCAGTAGATCATATAGATAGGGTAGATGTTGGGGTGGGCCAACCCAAAGCCCTGGGTCTAGGCCTGGGTGGTAGGTGAACTGATGTGCTCAACAGCTCTTCATGTTTATGCCATTGGGGCCAGCTCTCCAGCACCCTCATCACCTGGGCCAGATGTCCAGAAATGCCTAGGCAAGGGATGGGGCCAACTCATTCATTCATATGCCCTCAGGGCCAGCTCACCCACACTGTCCAGGTGAGGGGGCAGAGACAGCTTTCCCTAGATCTAGCATGCTACCAGGGCAAGGTGGGAGCTGCTCTACAGAGTGCTACAACAGATGAGGGATGGAGCCATCTCTGTATAGCTCTCACACATCAACATAACCCCAAGCAGCAGCCCAGACCGGTGACATCTGCATGACTTTGGCGGTAAAAGACACCCTCATCCCCTCACTGCTGTAGGATCACTGACCCAGACATGGCACTCAGCAACAGCATGGCCCAGGGTCTCACCACAGCCTCAGGTGGCATCACAGGCTACTCGCATCAGGCTGATCCTCCCTACTTTCAAGTCTCCAGTTCTACCTCTCTTCACTGTACACACACCTTTCTGCTTCTTTTTCTCTTCCATCTCTCTAACACTTACTTGTTCATCTTAGTGGTGCCTGGAGCCTGTGGGTCTCTGGGGTCATCTCAGGGGTGCTATACCCTGCCTGAGCTGCTTGGCACTGGGCTGAGATTGTCTCCCTTCTTAGTTTTCTAATAACATTATTATTTTGCTTTTACTTCCTATGGATCCCCAACTTTCACCATTTGATGCTGTTTTTTTTTTAATCCTGCCCTTTTTGATTAACACACTGTTCAAGACAGACATCAGTAACTAAATTTGCTGTTTTTACTCAAGTGAAAACACTCGATATTAGTAGGCTGAGAAGTGCTCACCTCTTAAAGCAATAGCTTGGACACTTTTGGGGATTAATGCCAAGATTGGATGCTATAATAGTAAGAGTTTCAAATTTGCAAGTCATAAGATAAAAGGCTTACTTCTCATTTTGCATTTTATTAATGCATAGCCTACTTAATAGGATGTCTGCCATTTAAACCTCCCCTACAGTTTATAGAGAGTATAAAATTACATAAATGTTAGTTTGCTTAAACTACATTATAAGACTGCTCATTTGTCCTGGCCAAAAACACATACTCTAAGTGTCGTCAGTAAGCTTTCCAATTATAAACTTCTCCTTCCAGAGGTGCTTAGACTAGCTCAACCTCCCAAGAACATCAGAGGGTTCCTAATTAGCATAAATCATGTTAAAATAGATTTTCAATGGTAAAATTAATGGTTTGCCAAGTTGCATTAGTGATGCTACATGTGGAACTTATCAGGTGAAATGTGCTAGCTGTACAGTCTAGACTCTCCTTCTGCTTCTATGACTCAGAGTCATATAGACCATCCTGTAAACTTTGCACCTTTCAGCAAGTTGTCTGGAGGCTGCTTTCTGGACCAAACTGAGTTTGGTCATTGATTGAGTTATCAGTCCCCTAGGGCTGTGGTGGCTCCTCTAAGGTTAGTTGAAGACAGCCTCTAGAATTTGGTCATATGAATCTCAAGTCACTGTAGGTATCAATTGTTAGAATATCTAACGACCTAGAGATAGAATACCATCAAACGTGTAGAATAGATTGTACACACTGGATTGTGCTTGGTTTCTATTAAATTTTCAATATTTGCCTCTTCTGAAGCCAGATTTGCTTGGGGATTTAATTTTAATATAAACTAACAAAAGAGGTTATAGGGAGAGTTGACACTCATTGCCCATCTCCAATTACTGGTGATTACTGTTATTTGAAAAAGTTCATTACTACTCTTCATTCAGCACTTAATCTCTCTTTAGCCTTATCCCATATAAATAAATATATTTGTAGATATATGTTATAAACTCTCACAGGAATTTTTAATTGGAAAAGGAACAGGCTAAGGAAAAAGGAACAGAACTTGTTTTGGAAAACTCAGGCTGCCCAGGGATAGAGAAAAGAGCAGGCATTTTATTGAGTTCTTGGAGCGATATAGAAACATCTCTTTCTCTGGGTTTAAGGTGACTTTCTCATGTAAAATACAGATTAATGGGCAGTTTGTCTTTGGGGATATTCTGGCATTATCTTGTACCTGTTGAGTTTTTCCTTGTAATGATAAGAGATAGGCACAATCCTTACATGATTGAAGGAAGGAGAGAAACTGTCCCTTGATTGTCCTGATTACTATTTTACTTCCCTCTTGAGGATCTCTTCCTCCTTAAGAGGGAGAAGGTTCAACTTTCAGAACTGCTCCACAGCTGAATTGGGACTGTTCCAGCAACCTATTGGAGGAATGGGAATCCTTAAACATCTGATTGATTGGGAAGAAGCCTAATGCCATGGGCTCTCTCTTGCCCATTCCACATATTCTTTTTTTTTTTTAAAATGTATATGGATGTGTTTGCCTGCATGTATGTCTGTGCACTGTGTGTATGCATACCTGGTACCCACAAAAGCCAGAAGACAACAGAGCTCCTGGAACTGAATCGATAGATGGTTGTAAGATTGTGTGGATACCAAGAGTTGAACCCAGGTCTCCTGGAAGAACAGACAGTGCTCTTAATGGATGAGCTATCTTTCAGCCCCACTCCACTCCAGATATTGTTAATGGATCCTGTTATTAATTTTTAGATGATGCTAGACATAGATCTCTATATAACAGGTTCTGAGTGAATCTGTGTGATTCAACACATTTACATGTCTTACCAACATTAGCAATCAAATTAGGACCTTACAGCTTGATCTGACAAGTGCTTGCTTTTTCTCTTCTGGGGTTCTGAAGCTGTTAGGGCTTCTTCAATCCCCACAGGGGAACTGAAGATTCTATAAAATTTTGAGTATATCCTGCTAACTTTTTTCCATGAGCCAGAATCAAGCCATTTGTAAAGACCCATAAAAATAAAACACAGATATAGACAGCTGGGATATGTCATTGATAAGATTATGATAATGACAATGATGAATAAAATTTCCACATGGAAAAACCTTGGGTTCTCTTTGCAAGTACAGAACATCATATTCAATAATGGTAAAGGAACATTGGCATAAACCAATAAGGATGTTTTCCGCATCTAATAAACTTGAGTTAGGCATTCCAAAGCTCAGCAGTTCTATCAGATCACCAAGATCTATTGAATTGTACTTCACCATCTCTCAGTGGGTCTCATCCTCATTCTTTCAAGATGGCTGTAGTAGTTCTAGGTGAATAGTGGGGAAGGAGAGTGGGAAAATAGCTTTTGCAAAGTAAGGTTTTGCCCTTTTACTCTTAAAAAAAAACATTATTTAAAAAATAAATCCACTTATTTTGGACAGAATTTTGGCATCTCCTACTTTCATGGAAATTAGGAAGAAGTAGTTTTAGACAGATAGTTTACCATCTCAAGCAAAATGGAATCCTGACATTAAGCAAGAAGAAAATGGATATTGACAAGCAGCTATTATTGTTTGTCATATATATATATATATATATATATATATATATATATGCGCTAATCTCTTTTTCAGATAACTTACATGCCTAAGATATCTGCCTTTGTATAGTAACATCTATATATATAATAAAAATGAGTACTAAAGACTTTTAATAACCTGTTTTAAAAAGAGAGCAGTCAGACACTGTGGTGCATGGTGCATGCCTGTAATGATAATTCTTGAATTAATGCAATTTCAATGATTGAAGCAAGAAAATTATATATTTAGATCATTCTGCTACACATACTGAAATTCTATAAGAGAGAGGAAGAAGCAGTAAAGGAACAGGAAGGGGGGAGAGGAAGGGAGAGAGAAAGAGGGAGAGAAAGAAAGAAAAGAAGAAAGAAAATGACATTCATGACATTCATGATTTAAATCCAAGTAAGTTTGAGTAACATCATTAATAATGATGATGATAAAATATGTAATAGTAATAACTAATAATAATAAACATATGATCAACAGTGGTCAAATGCTTACCTTGGGTTAGATATTTCTCGAGGTACTTTATGTTTATTGATTCACTTCTGTTCAGAAACTTTCTGAGGAAGGTGTTTTTATATTCTTCATTTATCAGGCAAGAAGACCAAAGTTTGGATAAACTAAGAAACTCATTAAAGTTACATGAGTTATAGAAGTTAACCTCGTCTGAGCCTAATTCTATGTGACTCCTTGGCTCCTGAGTACTCTACTCCACAGCTTTTGTAAAAATCACCTGCTCAAACCGTATGCATTCTCATCAACAACGAGCAAGCCAGTGGCCAAATACCCACACGGCAGCTGTCTCTGGCCATTATAACAAAAGTATCAGACTGAGCAATTTGTACATAGTAGAAACTTACTTCTCACTACTTTGGAGGCTGAGAGTTTCAGGTTCAAGGTCCCCACAGGTTCTGTGTCTGGGGAAGATAACATTTTCTTCCTTCAGGATGGTACCACTGCTTGCAGCTTTGCCTGGCAGAAGGGATGGAAGAAAAGAGCTAGTTTATTTGAACTCTCTTAAAATAATAATGGTCTCTTCAATGAGAGTAGATTTCTCATGGTCTGATGACCTTCCAGGGCCCCAGTGCCAACACCATTACCTTAAGAGTTAAGTTTTGGTGTATAATTTTTATTCTGGATGAGGGCAAGATACAGCCCTCAAACCAGAAAAACATCTGACCAGTACTGCAAATTAAAAGAAAAAAATTAGTGAGACATGGGGCTGTGAATAATTTATGAAATGAGAACATGAACAGTGCCTAGCTGGTGTCTACTTTGTGTGGAATAGGGACTTGACATTTTTCTATGACACCAAGGCCTCTTTGCTTAGATCCCTTCATAGTCCTGGGTAAATCACAAGGACGTACCTATTAGAGAAGAGAAACCCTGCTTACTGCCTATGGACTGGCCATGCTCCCATTGTCTTTACTAAAGGGACCCTTATTTTGCTAATGCCAACATTAGACTCAGTAACAACAACTCAACTTTACAAACTTTTTTGGAGGTATAGCATGACCACGAAGCAAAGAGCTGATCAAGAGCATGTAACCAAACCCAGAGTTCAGTTGAAGCTACCTGCAAAGCAATGATTAGTTTCCCCAAAGAAACAAGCTTTTCCCCTCTTTGGCAGCATGAGTACTAAAATTTGAATGATACAGAAGAGATTCGGTATGGCCCCCATGGAAGAATGTAAATTTATGAAGTGTTCCATATTTTGTGCATTTCCTGGAGGTTGTTCAACACTTAGCTGATTAATCCCAAGTACAAAATGCTATATCCAAATGCAGTCTGTGGCAGCCAAGATTGAAATGATGTTTTCACTGTGGAAGCCGGGGGTGGGAGGATGTCAAAAAGCTCACGCGTTTGCCTCTTTCATTCTCTCAGCTCAGCCTGGAATGGGATTGTGATATGCAGGTGGGTAGCAAGTGTCATGAAAGTGAAGGTTATGGTATCAGGTTTAGCATAAAACAGTAGAAAGGCAATCAAAGTGAGTCACTGTTAGAACTGTGCAGCCTCCACACTGGCCTCAGCTGGTTTATCTTTGCACTTACAATGAGTCATGAAAAATAAACTCTATTTAGGTAAGTCGCTATGGTTACCATATCACTGTTGCATGGAGCTGAAAATTCCCAGTGATAGATGGCCGTGTCCCCTACAATTAGGCTAATTTTAGAAGAGTCATGTTCAGCACAGGGCACATCATTGTCGTGTCCCAGCGTCCACTGTACAAAGGACCAAGCTGATGTTTGGTTTAGAGATAATGGATTTATGGCGCTGGTATCGCACCCTAAGGGCTTCTACACTGTTAGGTAACAGCAAATCTTGCCTTCCAGGCTGGGTGTTTACACCCCTACTGCATTAAACCTTAGCTTTAATGCAATTATAATGTAGACTTTAAATAGAAATGCCTCGTGCAAATGATGTGTGTATAAACATTTCTTTTAGAAAAACAGAGCAAATAATCTCACGCTTCCCAACTTCATTTTGGGTGTAACCCCAAGTTTCTCGTAGATTGTCTTTTGAACAACACCTCTTTTCCCTGAATTTGGCCCAAATTTTGTCTTGCTCAAAATTTATGTGGTTTGAAAAAGCTTCCTGGGAAGAGTTGTCATGAGTGATTCTGCTCCCAGGAAGAAAGGAACTTACAGGGAGAGACCCGACCATCTCCTGTTCACAGGGTTTCCACTCAGTCCATGGCCATCTCTTTAGCCTCACAAATAGATCTGCATTTTTTAATTAGGATTTTCATTGAAAGCTAAGTCTTTTCACGGCATGCTCTTAGAATAAAGTCATAATCATCTCTACTGCACATTTATTATGTATATACATATATATACACACTGCATACATATTTATATATAACATTAGGCTTGTTGCTATAGAAACGATTACAGTACTAACAAATTAAGCATTGTGGCTTCACTGTAGTAAGAAACAAGAAATTCAAATGAAACACCAAGCAGTTGTTTAAGCACCAAAAGCTCTAGTAATTAAATACATCGAGACAATACAGAAAACCACAAATAATATTTAGGAGCCCTTTCCAGCATGAAAGTCGGCTTTGATGTTGTTTTCCTTTCCATGGCAGCAACAACCTACATCTTTATAAGTTAAGTTTGGCGCTGGGTTAAGAAGTCTCTATGTGCTGCACTAGAGCCTTGCACACCTATGATCTCAGCTCTCACTGTAAGCAGGCCCACCTCCCACAGTCAGAGAGAAGGATTTCACAACGCTTTATATTAATCAAAAGGAGGACTTTTTAAAAAAGAAAGCTCAAACGGTGAAGTTGCCCTAACATCCCGGTTTCATTCAGACAACATGTAGAAGCTACCCCTGGGGTTTTGAATATATTAACATTCTTTCACAATTAACCCTAATGGGACCAGTGCAGCTCTTCCCCCCAGCTTCTAGATTCAAAGCTGCAAAATGCATACATAGAGCTTAAATAGATCTCATTATATCAGCGACGCCAAATCTCTCCTCTTTATAGACAGAGAACTGTACCTCTTTCTCTGTCATGCAACACGAAAGTAGGAGCATACACAAGGATGACATAGATTTGACAAAAAATTAATGATTTGTACATCACTTTAATGCTTCAAATCTGCAATTCATGTATGCTAATTAGTTCATAATGGGCTGTTGAAGAACAGAATTGTCATCCTGCTGTTTCCCAGGTTTCTGGGAGCTCCCATGCAGCACAGCCTTGCTAGCATTGGTTTCTGGATCTTGGGCTGTAACATGGAAGATCTATGATAGCATTTCCTCCCCTTCCACCCCCCACCCCCACCCCCCCACACACAATTGTTTCCTGGATATGGTGCTTTAATCTATCAGAGTTATGATGGCATATCTCAAATAAGTGGTTCCTGGGTGCCGCAATACATCCTGGGAGCCACGGCATAGCGTCACTAAATCTAGATGATTGATTTCTGGATTTTAGGCTGTCAGGCTATACCTCAGAGGGCAGCTGTCAGCTTCTGAAATGTATGGAGTTGTATTATGCAGCACATTTTTGAGAATTCATCACAACTTTTAAAAATATTATTTACAGATAAAAATGGCTGTAATATTCAGAGAGGGAAAACAGAGTGGATGACAAAGAACAGCTCTTTCCTTACTGTACGACCATGTAGATGTCCCTATTTCAAGTGATTCAGTCGTCAGTCTTCTTGTCTGTTCTCAAGACAGAGACAAAGGCTGTCACAGTGTCAGGAGTCTGAGCTGTTTCACAGATCAGGGGAACACCAGTGCTTGCTAGATTTGAAAGCATGCTGCAGTTTATATTGGGAAGCAAACTGATTTTCCGTGATGCAGTGATACGGGCTTGATCTGATGTGGTCTTTATATCACACCTGCTCATCTGGAAACTCCAGCTGCCGCGCATGTGCAGAGGGAGGACCACACAAAGAACAGGCATCAAATTCGCTAACAGCTTAGGGAAAAGAATCTGATGGCTGAAATTCTTGTGCTGAAAATTTTTATATGGAAAAATATAGATGAGAGATCATCCGAGAAAAACTGAGCCAAGCCGGGGGTGGGAGGCTAGTCGAGTTGTTGAAAGATATTTGATATTGCCAGTAGTCATTTTACAAGCAGAGAGAGCAGAGATAAGATTGAAGGGAGTCTGGAAGTGCTTTAATCAGTAAGAATTTAGTTGCAATGTTTATTTAAAGTCTGTAAGCAAGCGTGGAGGAAGAGCTATTAATCATTATTGGTGTTTTTTAAAAGCTGAATGGACGCAAGGTGCTTTTTAAATGATTTGCCTTTCAAGACATAAAATGGTATTCCAACCTACAGTCCGTACATGGCTCTCCAACTGGAAAATGTACAGTCGATGTAATTGATAACATTTTCTAATTTATATTTGTTTTGCTCTAATTTTTCTTTCTAAAACCAAGTCTGATGTAGCTCAGTATTGCCCAGAACTTTCTAGGTAGTTGAGGTTAGCTTAAATTTCTGATCTTCCAGCCTCTACCTCTCAATTGCTGGGATTCTGACTAACACTTGAACCATATTTTCTTGTGAGGGAACTGAAGCCGCAAACTTGAGGCTCTATGCAATGGTTGGGTTAATCAAAGTAAGAGATTAAAATTGTGTCTTGGTAAACATTTAGGACTGTGATGTTGACTTATTTGGTCAGCTTAGATTCTGGAGAAAGTGTCAGACTATTTTCTAGAGAAATAGTAGCATTTTACATCACATAGCAGCTTGGGAGCAGCTTGCTTCCTTCATATTTTCACCCATACTTAATGTGTCCAGTCCTTTTACTTTAGATGTTTATTAATAATACATATGCTGTCTTGCCTGTTGAGGTTTTAACTTGAGTTTCCCTTATAACTATTTATTATTTATCATTTTATATATTCTTTATCACTATCTTAATATTTATATAAATATATATTTATATATTATTTATCACTATTGTTAATCATTTATTAATTCAGTGTTGTGTTCATATCATGCTACCTGCTCTTTTCGTTCAAAGCTGTTGCTCATTTCGATCTGCTGTTCTTTCTTGTTATTGATTTCTGAGTTATTTATATATTAAGGAAATGTGTTCTATCAGATATACAATCCTCCAGATCTGAGTCTTTAATTACATTGACTTACCATCTTTTTGGAGACAGGGTCTTGCTATGTGGTCCTGGCTGTTCTAGATCTCACTCTGTAGATCAAGGTGACCTTGAATTCATGAAAATCTGCCTGCCTCAGCCTCCTGAATGTCAGGATTAAAGGCGTGCACCACCATGCCAAGCTAGTATTATTTTTTTGAAGGAAAGAAAGTCTTAATTTTATTCTATGTTTACCTATATATCTACACTTATATCCTTACAGGTGGTATCTGCAAAATTCCAGGACTCCTACAAATAACAAAATCTGAAGGTTCTCAAGTTCCTATATAAAATGGCGTAGCACTTATACATAACCTGGGCTTATCCTCATTCATGCAATACATCAGCTCTAAGTTACTTAGAACATCTAATACAATGTAAGTGTAATTCTTGTAATTCTTGTCAGTTGGCTGTTTTGTGTGAGCTAGGTACACACTACCATGTTTCTGATTCCAGGTTGGTTAACTCTGAGGATATGGTATTCATAGACTCAGATTGCCTACTGTGTTTTCTGCTGTTTTCATTCCCTCATCATTCTCAGCTCATCTGCAGATTTTTCTTTATCCTACATTGACTTTGCTCCTCATTTTTTGCATCCTACAGTGGAGGCTGAGAGCCTGACCAGAAATGAAATCATCTGTGTATACAAAGACTTTATATACACACATACTCATAGATGCTGTGCTTTGAGCTTTGAGTGGCCAGACCTGGAACCCACCCACATGCTCATCCACAGGTGAGTAAATACATACATTGTGATATATGTGTCCAACTGTTCAGTCTTAGAAATAGAAGTGTTAGATGGGTGATGCATGTACATCTGAAAGTCATTCCACTGGTGGAAGAAGCCCAGCAAAAAGAGGACACACTGTATGATGTTATTCCTATGAAAGGGCAGGAAATACAAGGTAATTCTACGGTGATACAATGCAGATTATCAGAGTAGGAGAATGAAGTGGGAGAAAAGGAGAAATTTAGAAGGCACCAGCAAGCTGTGGGTGGCGATTGAGATGCCAACTCACTTGATTGGACTGAGTGTTTCATGAACGTGCACATATCTTAAAATGATTGTATTTTGAAAATTAATGTATACAGTTTATACAAGTTGATTATATCTCAAAAACACTATTAAAGTCTTCTCCTTATCATGTTCAGAGTCCTTGACTGCTGTGTCCAGAGTTCCCCATGACTGAATAATAATATAGAACAAGAAAGCTTTGTGTAAGATAGACTTCCCCCAGCAACTGTCTTATTCAGTTTCTAAGACACAGTCCCTCACTCTACTATCGCACCTTATTATAATAGTGCATAGCTTGTTTGCCAAGAAGGATGGAATGAGTGTAAAACTTTGGATACTAAGTTCAAGAGAAGAAAGCTGTAATGTTGTCAGAGCTAAAGTTTAGTAAGGGAAGAAAGACCCACCTGGTTCTTAGCTCAACAAGATTGTCATTACAAAATGACAGAAGAACAAAAAATATTTGCAATACATATATTTGACTCGTCTCTAGATTATACAAAGATTATTTGAAACTTGTTAGTAAGGAGGAAAATGCCCACAATTAAATATTCATATGTATGTATGCATGTATGTATGTATGTGTATAGTTATCTTTAGATATATCCATTCATATACTTACATGAATGCACAATAAGCCCATTCAAAAATACTTACCATCAGAGAAAAACAAACTAAAAACTACACTATACACTGAGACTAATAGACCCCCAGAAGGTTGCTGAAATTAAAAATAATAATAACAGCACAAAATCTCGGAGAGAATATTGATATTCAGAATTTTAATACATTGCTAGAGGGATTTTTAAAATGTTCATATCACTTTCAAAAGTTCTTTTAAGTGTTTCTTTTAAGAGTTAAGCATACAGCTGTGCAGAGGTGATATACGCCTTCAATGCCAGCAATTGGAAGACAGAGGCAGGCAAATCTCTGAGTTTGAGTTAAGCATGGTCTACAGAGTGAGTTCCAGGACAACCAGGACTACACAGAGAAAGCCTGTCTCAAAAGAAAAAGAAAGAAAAAGAAAAAGAAAGAGAGGTAAAGAAAAGAAGAGTTAGGCATATATGATCCCTAGGACCCAACAATTTCTCTTTGGAGTGCAAACTCAAGTGAATTGAAAGAACATGCCAACGCAAATATATGAATATTTGTTGTAGTTTTATTCAAGATTGCCCACAACTAAAAACTTTCTCTTCCCCTTTGGGAACACCCCCCATTATTTGCATTACTTGTGTGTCTGAGGTCTGAAGTTGTCCCTCAGCTCTGATGCTTTGCTCATTTGATTGTTTAAGTTTTGAAAAGCAATTCTCTCTGGGTTTTGTTTTATGCAGCTCCTATTACTATATATTCAAAATTACAGGTCTTTGTTTTCCATTATATAATATACTCTCTCCCTCTAAGAAAGTAGTTTACACTGCTAGAAGGGCCATTGGGTCTTTTAATGTTGTTCATAACTCCAAACATCATGAGCCATCTTTCTTCTTGTTTTTGAACTTATGAATACTGTTATTTTTAAAGTCGTGTTTATGAACTTTATGTCTGTATACTGAGTTTCAATTGATTGATTTTCCCCTCATTATAAGTTACACTTTCTTGCTTCAAATGGTAATTCTTTTAAGTTCAGAATAAATGTTTGACACCATGAATTTTATATTTGAGAGTAAATGTTGAACCCTTGTAAATATTCTTGAGCATGAATAAAGAATGCATTTGAACTATGGTCTGAACTTGCTTCTGATGACTGTTGCATGGAACCAGAGAAGCCTTTCTTCTAGAGGATACTTGCTTTCAACACTGCAGCCAAACCCATCTGCAAATTCTACCTCGTGTCCAATAGTGAGGTTCCCACAGGCTGGTGGAAACAGGGAATTCCTGGGTCTCTGGGAATACTTGATATGAGTTTTTCTAGTCTTTTCAGAGTTTTCCCCTCTAGACTTGTATAGTGTATATTCAAATATGTGCCAAAGTCATCTGCAGAGAAGAGTAAACCATGAAGGACTAGAGTTGAGACCCTCAGTTTATCTCTGTTCTCTCTTCCATAACCTCTAGCTCCACAAACATCGTTCTCTTTCCCACTCTCAGAGGCCACTGCACAATCATTCCCTTCTGCATCATAGCCAGAGACTGTCTAGGCAATGAATGTATTACAGGACCCATTGCCTCTGTCTCCCGTACATCCAAGCTCGCTGCTTTTCACTGCATGGTGCTCAAAATACTCACAATTTGCATCAAATCTTGTGTCAAATTTTGCTTATTTCAGAAATAACACAGTATTTGTTGTTCTAAGGTGCTATTAATTTAGAAAGAAATGGGAAGCTTGCAAATAATCCTTGGGTAAAAGATTTGGATATAAGATTGAGAGAAAAGAGAAAGAAGATTTAAGTATAGTACCAGCCAAAACCTTTTTGTTTGAAAACAGAAAATGTTTTTATTCTAGACAAAAGACTGTGCCCTGTGCCTGTGAACAATGCTGAATCCTGATCACAGAAACTTGGAATGCATTACCTTCCAGGGCAAAAGTGACTTTGCAGATTGACCTAAATATTGAATCATTGTAGACTATTGGGCGGATCCAGCAGAATCACTATGCTCCTTATAAGAGAAAGGTGGAGGAGGCAATGTCAGAGACGTGAACAGAGGATTGACCATGTAAATTGCCATTTTGCTACAAGACTAAGAGTTCTTGAAAAGCATATGAGAATGATGGTGGACTCATAGGCTGGTGTGGACCCAGAAACCAAGAACTGAAGGCAACACCAAGAGGCTGGAAAATGAAAACCAAAACCCAAAAATATGTTCCCTCACAGCTTCCAGAAGGAAAATATCTCTGTTAAAATCTTAAAGCCCTACCAAGACTCAATTTAGATATTAAAACTTCAGAACTGTGTGAAAAGATAAGGTTATGTTTTTAAAATTATTATTCTCTCACATATCACATCCTAACAGCGAGCGGTTTTCCTTCCCTCCTCTTCTCCCAGTCCTTCCCTTCCACCACCCCTCTTCCCCTGATCCACTCCACCTCTGTTTCTTTTCAGAAAAATGGCAGGCCCCATAGGGATATCAACCAAATATGGCATATCAAGTTACAATAAGACTAGGTACAAACACTCATATTAAGGCTGGATAAGGCAACCCAGTAGAAAGAAAAGGGTCCCCAAAGCAGACAAAAGAGTCAGAGCCAGCCCCTGCTCCCACTGTTAGGAGTCCCACAAAACATCAAGCTGTACAACCATAACATATATGCAGAGGACCTAGGTCAGACACAATACAGCTACCCTGATTATTGATTTAGTCTCTGTGAGCCCTGATTAGCTGATTCTGTGGGTTTTCTTGTGGTGTCCTTGACCCCTCTGGCTCTAATTCTTCATCTTCTGCAGGATTTCCTGAGCTCTGCTAGTGTTTGGCTGTGGGTCTCTGCATCTGCTCCCATCAGGTGTTAGATGACACCTCTCTGAGGATGATAATGCTAGGCTCCTGTCTACAAGTATAGCCAGAATATCATTAGGATTAAGGTTATGTTTTTGAGATTCCTTAGTGACACTGTTATGACAGTGATTAGATGCTAGCACAGCTAGTGGTTAGAAGGGCTTCCTTTAGCTCCTGTGTCAGCAAGAAGGTGGACAGGTAGTAAAGTTTTCATCTGCAGGCTTCCTTGCACACTACTGGATGTCATTTACTGTATGAAGGACTAAACTCCAAATGTGTTCCACTTTCTGTTAACCTCTCTTCATATACTAAATTGACTGCAATGAAGGGCAGCTCTTAGCCAGGTACTTATAGCAACACTGGTACCTGTGATGTCTTCAGCCCTCACCTGCCTCCAGAGGAATGCAGATTACACAAGGGCTAAAAGAAAGAAATGGATCTACATATCTAAGGTTAGTTATCACTATTTTCAGCATCAAAACCTTCCTTAAGAACATTTGTCTCTTCTTCATACATTTGTATTTAGAAATGTGGGCACATTGGCTACTTTTGTTACTGTGTTAAAACATCAGGACCCAAGGTGACTTCCAGAAAAGTTTATTTGGGCCTACAATTCCAGAGGGAGAGACTCACCAATGGTGGGAGAGAGTAGGCAGCCAACAGCTGGAGCAGGAAGTTGAGAGGTCACATCTCAACCACACATAGGAAACAGAGCATGAACTAGAACAAGGGGAGGCTATAAACTTTCAAAGCCCTCCCACAAGTGATGTACTTCCTCCAGCAAGGCTTCATATTCTGAAAATTCCATAATGTCCCCAGACAACAGCATCAACCGGGGATCAAGTGTTCTGATACCTGAACCTGTTGAAGGACAGATAGTTCTCATTTTAACTACCATAAAAGGTAATAATATTCAAAATAAGGGATTCTTTATATTTCACATTCTTGGCCTTAGTTTATTTCTAGTTGCTTTCCATCATTTAAAACAACTGAATAGTATTTATTCTATTATTAATAATTGAATTATCGACTTTTTATCATGATTCCTGGATACCTTTCCTATGAGTTAGTTTCAACCTATGAGTTAGTTTTTCATTACTGCAACAAAACACCTGAGGATAGGAACATAAAGCAAGGCAGATTCCTCTTGGCTCATGTCTCCAAAGGTTTCAATTTGTGTTTCTTTTTGCTTTGGGCTTGAGGTGAGGCTGTAGTAAATATTAAACAGCCAGCGCCTGCAGCTTCTTCCCCGCCTTAGATCATTGAGTCCCTGATAAAAAGCACACACACAGCCTTTATATTTTAAAATATGCCTTAGGCAGCACAATAACTGGGCAGCTACCTACCTTCATGCTGTTAGAATCCATTTTGCTATCGATAACACTGAATTATTACTTACTATTCACTATGTTTCATCCGGGCTGCTCTTAGCTCCAACTGGCCAACCCATAGGGCCACATTTTCTTTACTCCTACCCCATGGTGGATCTCTCTCTCTTCCTCCTGCATGTTCTTCTTCCATGGTGGCTTTTTCTTTCCTCCCCTCCTCATGGCCTCCTTGTCTAGGTTCAATACCCCACCTATTTCTTTTCTGCCTAACTATTAGCTGTTGGCATCTTTCTTCACCAATCACAATGAACTAGGAGTAGGGTCACTCAGTGTCTTAGGTATGGACTCTTTGGGACTTCTTTGGGGCAAACATTTTTAGGGGCCTCAAATTAGCATTAGAATACAAGCAGTATTAGGCTAACACACTACATAAGGCAGAATAAGAAAGGGAAGAAAGAAGGAAGGGGAGACAAGAGGGGAGAAAAAGAATGAGGGAGACAGATTGGAGAGATGGCTCAGTGATTAAGAGCACTGACTGCTCTTCCAGAGAACATGAGTTCAATTCCCAGCAACCACATGGTAGCTCACAACCATCTGTATTGGGATCTGATGCCCTTTTCTGATGTGTCTGAAGACAGCTATAGTGTATTTAAATACATAAAATAAATTAATCTTTAAAAAAAAAGAATGAGGGAGACAAAATAGAGAAGAGTGGTGGAAAGAGATAAGGGAAGGAAAAGAAAGCATCGAGGAGAGACAAGGACTTGAGGTATCTCTTTCAACTGTGTGTCCCCACTGATGATTCCTCCAAGGAGAGTCCTCCCTAAGAGCTCATTTGAATATGACCTCATCCATGGGCTAATCCACAGATCATGAGTCATTATGCAGTCAAGTCTCAGTAGTACCACTACCTAGGGACCAAGCTCTCAGTACTTGAGTCTTTTATGGCCATCAATGATCCAAACCACAACATTGAAGTTAAGTCATAACCATTCTTTATTGGTGAAAGTTTCTTAATAACACAGATAAACTGTTTGTATGAAATGCTCAAGTACACCCAGGTCCTCCATAGGGGATCAGCATCATGGAGATAAAATGCAGAGATCTGAACATCCTCCTGCTGGGCCCGGTGGGAGAAGAGCTGTGGGGAGATGGTTGTCTCTGAGCAAAGACAAGCAAGGAGCTGATCTGCACACGCATTGTGGTATAGGAGAGCTTTGCTCCTAGCTAACAGAAGGGCATATTGTTGGGGTAATTACAGCTCACTTGGCCTTTCCATGAGAAATAAGTAATGCTGCACAGCCTTCCCTGTCTCAGCATTGAGCTGCAAGTGCAGGCCAGGCAGAGTAGAGACAGCAGGCTTCTTTGTTTTCTATTTTAGTTTTCTTTTCATTTTCTCATCTTTTACCCCCTTTTCTTCTTTGCCTTCATAAAGCTCTTAATAAACAAGTCAAGACAAGATTTCCAGACAGACTAGCTGAGGCAAGATGTTGAGCAGCAGAATTAGGTTTAAGGAGTCCTAGGTTAGTTTGCTTAGTGGTATCCTGTTTACAAGATGGAGAAAACATACTCACTGTAATTGTGTCTGTATAGGAGCACAAACCCAATTTCTTCTAAATACCAGATACTCATTTTGTTCTTTATGAACAAATGGCATCAAAGAATAGAGCTTCCTTTTCTACATTTTTGCTTCACTCAATTGTAAGAATTCATTCATATATCTAAGAAATTTTTCACTTTGACACATATTAAGTATGAAGGGTTTTTTTGTTTGTTTGTTTCTCAAGTGTGTGCATATGCTCCTTTCATGTGTGCACATGCCCCTTTCACGACTCTTTTCTATATCCTAATTTGGCATATTCTCAAAATAACAAAATAAATGTTACTTGTATGGCAGAGTGACATTGTTTTTTGTTTGTTTGTTTGTCATGCTATCATTTATCTATCACAAAGCAGATATCAGGTTCTGCATTATAGAGCTACCAATGAAATAGTGGTGTTGAGGCTGGCAAAAGAGTTTGAAGAAATCGGGCTTGCAGAAGTGCTGGGGAAAACCTTCCTCCCTGGAGGGTGCAAACTGATTACATAAACTGTCAACCAGGTGAGAGCTCTTCGGAAGGGGAGCAGCATTCCTGAGAGTTTCCTGCTGGGTGTATGAGGATTAGGCAAGGAGAGTTCAACTCAGGAAAACCCAGCAGACAGAATTGGTGAATAACTGCATCACTTGTCAGGTAGTTTCTTAGAATAATTCTGACTTCTGAATGGAAAATCCAGGTATTAAGGTTGTTCCATCCTAAATAATAGTTGCAAAACAAGATTCAGCCTACAACTTGGGAATGAAAACAAAACAGCAACAAAATGTTATAAAATCAAAAGCATCTATACATACATGCCTCAATTCCCATACTTTATCTAGCAAACTAATTATTACATGTATACAAAGTGTCTGTGAGATATTCAGCTACCAGTGGTTAGCACAGACACTCCATATCTGTTGAGAACCACACTGGTCCCTCCGTGTTCAGGCGCCAAAAATGTTGGGACCTAGGCAGGCCCACTTTGGGCGGCCTAAAATGTTGAGGTCCTCTCCCCTCCATGCTTGGAGGCCACTGTATCCTGGCCCAAGCTGCCGCTCCAGTCCGTGGGTCGGGGTTCAGCAAGAGAGAGAGTGAAGACAGACTAGAAGAATGGAGACCAGAGTGTGTTTCAATCCTGTTTATTCTTCAGTCTCTCTTCCTAGTCCAAGTCCCAAGTCTAGCTGTACTCTCTAAAGAGTCTCCCTAAAGAGTATATCTCTCTGCTGTCTGCCTCTGCCTTTTATATGTCTCACTTCTAAGCCATGCCTCTAAGTTACACCTTTAATCAATCATGCCCTTAGGTCTTGTCTCTAAATCTGATCTCTAAGTCACACTCTTAAGTTCACACCTTTACTCTCACACACCCAAGGAAAGTCCTGGGCATCTAAAGCAAGATGATATCAGAGTGTGCTCAGCTGTTGTAGGCTATTGTAATACAAGTCTCATGTCAGGGTATATGGCTCAAGATGGCTGCAAAGCTGATAGCCACTTTCTGCTAAAAGTCGGCTCCCAACACATATCCTTCACAGAGTTGAAAATTTGGCCGAAGAAAGGTACATTAGGGTGGTGGTGTGGTAACGTACAACATTCTGGTTCGGAGCATGTGAATTTGTGACCTGACTCTGAAGATATGGTAATTAAAAAGCTTGAGACTAAGATATCTTGGGGGTAACCAAGAGTTCAGTATAATCACGTGTCCTTTTATATGAGGAAGACAAGAGGCTTGAAGTCAGAGATGAAGTGATGATGAAGCTAACATTGGAGGAGAACACTGCTCTGTAGTTGGTTTTGAAGACAGTGAAAAGGGTCAGGAGCCAGTGGAAGTAGGTGACCTTCTACAGTGGGAAAAGTAAGAAAACAGATCACCCTCTGGAACCCACAGACGAAGCAGAGATCTGAACCAGGCCACCACTGCAACAGGAGAGTCAAAGAAGAACAGATTCCAGGTGACTCTGTACACACCCAGCTTTTTAGATTTTTAGAGAAAGGCAGTCATTGAAGGATTGTATAAATGGTTGTTTTGTGGAGAATGCATTTGAGGAAGAAGAAGAAGGAGAAGGAGAAAGGAGGAAGATGAGGAGGAGGAAGAGAAGAAGAAGAAGAAGAAGAAGAAGGAGAAGCAGGACAAGAAGAAGAAGTAGAAGACGAAGGAGAAGAAGAAGAAGAAGCTAGAAGAAGCAGCAGCTAGAAGAAGCAGCTAGAAGAAACAGCAGCTAGAAGAAGAAGAAGCAACTAGAAGAATCTGATTAGCAGGTGATAATTGTGCAGATGTACACAAGACAGTGAAAAACAGGTTCAGGTCTCAAGGTAGCATTCACAGAACCCAGTCATTGGTTGCTTGGCTGATCCCATGATTGTTCTTAATTAATGATGAGAGGGCACTTCTCAATGTTAGACCATTTGTCTAAAAAGTATGGGCTTTGAGCCACATCCCTTGATGAAATAAATGCTTCTTGGTGTCTATTACAGGGTTGTATCATAATATATATCAGCTCTGGGGTATATCTACTTTGGGGCTAGCATGAAGAGTCTTGCTATGAGTATTCCTATAGCACTGTCATTATGAACCTATAATTTCATTTCTCTTGGATAAATACCTCTGAATGAAATTGCTGGATCCCAGAGGAGGTGGGTATATTTAACTTAAGAAACTGCCATGCTGCTTCACAAAGTGATGGTCTGATTCAGACTCTCCTTGGTGATGGCCTAGACAATGCAGATGGCAAGACAGTTAGTATATTTCTTTTCCCTTAAACCAAGGAACTACATGCCCATTTTCTTATCCCGCTCTATATTTAGTGTGTCAGACAAGAGGGGAAAGCAGGTTACTGTCCACTGAGCAGACTCTCTGGGACTTAGATACTTTAGGGAAGGAGGTAGACTCAAACATTCCTTGAATTGTCATTAACTCTAGGGGATGTTTTCCTTACATGCTTATATAGATGGTATTTACCAAATCAAGTCATAAGATAAAAGCAAACATTCGTACCTCAGGTGATATTTATTCTTAGACAATTTTAAAGTTTTTTAGATTTATTTATGTATTTATGAGTGTTTTTGCCTGCCTGTATGTATATGTGCCACATGTATGCCTGGTGTCGACCTAGGACAGAAGAGGGCATCAGAAGTCCTAGGTCAACACTGGCATGCATGTGAACTGCCATGTAGGTGCTGGGAATCAAACCCCAGTCCTCCACAAGAGCAGCAAATGCTAGTAACTACAAGCCACGGCTCCAGCCCCTTCTCTTAGATCATCTGAGATGAGGATTTGAGGCCTTAAGCTTAACAAATGATCATTCTTTTCCCAGCCTTCCCAGAAGATTTGTCTGAAACCACAGGGTACCATAGTTCTGAATACTCTCCCTTTCAGGTCTGTTCCACCCATGCCTTAGCCTCCAGTGTGCAAGTTCAGACAAGCTTCCCCCTTCTTACCACTAAGGAGAATCCTTCCTGTTATCCCTCAGATCCCCTCTCTAAAAGAGAAAGTGTCCTTGTAAGGGATAAAACATGAAGTGGGACTTTGGAAAGCTGGAAAAGTACCAACCAGAAAAGACCCCAGAACCAACGGCTTCATCCAGGACTCTGTCAATCCAGGATGTACAGCCACTGGCTACACAACCTATGTTCACCTACCTAGCAGAGCAAGGAAGGAAGTACCAGAGCAGTAAACCAGATAATGCACAGGATGCTCTAAGGTCAGCAGACTTAGGAAGGAGACACTTAGGAGGACAAGAGACCCATGGTCCTGAGCAACTTTGTGACTTTGGCTTTGACAAACACTGGGAGATGGATATAGGAGGGGTTCCTAATGCCTTGGTGAGTTAAAATTCACTCCTCCCTTGAGGACTCTTCCTTTGGGGGAACAACAAATTTCCATGTTTAAGAAAAGGGGAATATGGGTTTAAGGGTAGATCCTTCCAAACACATGTCTACAGGAACTTGTGAGTGTGATTTTGTTTTTAAAAAGTGGTCTCTTTGGCTATAATTAAGCTAAAAGTCTCAGGATGAGATCATCCTTCATTATGTAGGCGAGTCTTAAATTCAGTGACCAGTATCTCTGTAAGAGCCAGTAAAGGAACAGGAAGCCACAAGAAGATGGAAACAGAGACTGGAGTTCTATATGCACAAGCCAAAGAAGCCTGAGATACCAGAAGCTGGAGCGATAAAAAAAGGTTCTTCTTAGTTTGGGGAGAAAAAAAGTTTCAGTTGGCATCTTCCCTTCTGATTTCTGAGTTCAGAAGAGTGACCATTATCTGTGCTGCCTTGAAGTTGTGCCACATAGTGATATTTATTCCACAGCCTAGAAAACCAATATAGAATAGAAACTATTGATAAATATGGCAGATAAATATCATTTTTGTTCAATAAGTCTAGAGGTGGGGCCCAGGCAGTGAATATATTTAGAGATGTAGAAAGATGGACCTAGCATGAGTGGGCAAAGTTCCAGGCAAGTGCCATAGAGAACAATTTAAGGGCAGAAAACAAAAAGGCAAAATTGTATATGGGGCATCATATTGTGGAACCACTCCTGAGGCGGCCCCAAGATGGCATCTACACAGTGCTTCATACCACACACCTATCCTGGTCTGAAACAAGACCCAGCCAGAGATGGGGAGGCAACTACACTCCCCTCTGTCTCTTGCAGGTCCCATAAGTACATGTGACTTCTTCCTTCACTTCAGGCTCATTACTAGTAGGGGAATTTAGAATTTAGTTCTTTTAATCATTTTTCTTATTATTTTTCATTCTGTGTTTTAGTTGTCCCATATTTCTTCACTCCTGTCATACAGCCCCTTGGTTATACATTTTTCTTGTCACTTGCTTTAGAAAAACAGAACTAAACCGCATAATTAGCATTGCTTATATGAAGGATGTGACTTAGGGAGGGAACGTTGCTATTAATTGCTGACTCACTTGTAAGCATCTTTGAATCATTTGTACATAGTGCATTTCTGCTGGCCCGGGGGCCCTTCATGAGGTCCAGTGAAGCTCTGTTGTCAGAACATGGGTGACTCAGTCATGACTGTGCCACAGAAATCTAGGTGTGGGGTGTGTGTCTAAAGCCATGGCCACAGTAGACAAGAGCTCTATAGAGAAACACCTAATGTGTATTGTACAGAGAAGTCAACTCAGTTCTCTCTATACATTATGTCTTTAGGGGGTCCGTGCCAGCATTTTAAAGGGGGAACTGTTTACTTCTAAAAGACAGTGGCTCTATAATATAATAGAGAATTTCTTCATCAATGGCATTCCATGTTTCAGGGAGATTTTCTTCTGTAGAGTCCAAGGAGAAAAATGCCTCCTATGCTTGGTTTTTGACTTGCACGCCAGGTTTTAGGGAATGGATTTGATAGATTAAGCTCAAGTTTTAACTTGGGGATTGAATGGGCAAAGTTGGTACAAAGGGGATGGTGAGACAGTGAATTTTACATGTAGATATTCTGTGTTTATATGTACAAATGATCTCTGGCTTTATCTCTTGGTCTAGATGGTAGTAAGGATATTAGAAGGCTCTTCTGAGAAAGCATGATGTGTAGGTAGCAGCCATATAGTAACTGTTTACAAAATAGATAATTGTCAATACAACTGGAGTGGGAATTTATACACTGGGGATAAAAATCCACTCTTCTTTTCTCCCCTTTAAATTACTTGTGAATTTTACAGTTTAAGCAAAACCAAGCTGAAGTCATATGGCAGACCTAAGTTCTTCATCTGAAACCTTCTTGGTCCATGGGAGACACATGACTATGACCATGGGACCAGCCTAGGATTGTGGGACTCTTGGCTGTAATTTGAAGTATAGCAAGTAGTGCCCAGACTTTCCAGATTCATGTGTAGCTGACTTCTGAAAGTGTCCCTGCACCCATCCTAGACCCTCCTAGGGCCTGGAATAGCCTAACCTTGCAGATGCTCCAGTCCTGAGGGAAACCTTTAGCATCCCAGTCCTGTGGCTTTCAGGGTCTAGTGGATCAAATGTTATACCTTCTGGGTTCAAATCTCAAGCCATCACTTGCTAGAAGTATGTTCCCAGAGCTGAGAAGGCCAGATAAAATGTTGGATGTCTGGTTACATTTGAATTTCAAGTAAACAAATAATTTTAACTCAAGTATAATACAGATGTGACATAACAATACTTGGTTTGTTTTTTTTAAAAAAATATATAAACATGTGACATGTGAAACACATTCACTAGAGGACCATCTATTGCTATCAGAAATTCAACTTTAATAGGAATTCTTTATTTTTATTTGCCATACTGGTGATTCTATTTTGTACTTTTAATCTTTCTGGGCCTCATCTTCTTTATTTGAAAAATGAAAGCGCGCGCGCACACACACACACGCACACACACACGAATTCTTAATCTATCTCACAGAATTGTTACACAGATCCAAGAGTTTATAAAGTGCTTAAAACAGAACTTGGCAGATAACAAATGTGAATAAATAACTGTTAAATAAAATAAAAGAACAACCCACCTAATCATCTTTTCAAGCTGCCTATACATGCAGTACATTGACAATTGTAGGTGCTGTCTTGCAAAAGTGCAAGTTTCCAGAGTAAGAGGTTGACTTCTCTCTCCAACATAGTGATTTCAACTACCTCCTGACTCCTCTTTCTCCAAGCAGCCTCCAAATTACCCTCTACTATTCCCATAGTCATTTTGCTGTTACTTTAGATAATTACCTATGTGTGCCTCAATCCCATCCCTTCCATTGACTCAATGCTTTTGCAGAATAGAGTTTACTTTAGCAAAGACTAGATAAAGGGAATGGGAGGGTAGGACCTCAGCTGCATTCTTCCTCCACCTGATCAACTGTGATGTCCTACCCTTGTCTTTTGGATAAAACTCAGGTCCCAACCCATCAGTCTCCTTCCACAAACAAATACACATGCACAAGAAGGTGATGTTGAACAAAATGTCCACAGGCCAATTCCTTCCTCTCCTCTACATGTTCTTACAAGGAGGTGGGTGGTGTGGTGAGCAGGAAAGTACATGCAGTAGGATGGATGCCTTCTATCCCCTCTCAGGACATTATTCCCCACCGACATCTCTTCAAGCAAGATGGGCACTCAGATTCTCTCTGATCTCATTAGCATGTGCTATACTATAGGGTCTTCTGAATGATTCTCAAGGTTTCATGGGTCTGGACCATGTGTTAGGTTTGGGGGTCATGGGACTTCAGGAATAGACTCTTTCAGTCTTTCCTAAGAGTGAAAATCTGAAGCCAAGAAAACATCACATTGAATCAAAAACAGAAGCCAAGAGGGCTGATAGACAGTAAAGCAGGTGCCGCACCCTTACTGTGTGACCAAGCTGTGTCACAGGTTAGATTATAATAGGGCACAGCCAAGACTAAAGGGTAGTTCAGTGCACAGTAAAGAAGAACAAAGACATCTGTCAGCTACCAAGTTTTTCAAAAGATTAGAGAAAATACTCAGGTTCAAGTTCTAGAGAAGTCAAATGAGCAATGGTTTCACTGATCTTCTTCTGCTTAGTCATGTCTCTCAACCCTGAAAAACTCTTTCAGCATCACTCCTCAGTTGGAAAAGTAGAGATTTTTATGCTAGTTATCTCATTACTCTAACAAAGTATCTGGCAAAAGCAACTCAAGGAAAGACAGTTTTATTTTGACTCATAGTTTCACAGGGTCTTAGTCCATTGTAGTGGGAAAGTATGGTGCAGTGAGTCTATCTGTGGCAGAGAGAGGTACAGTGGTGACTGCTCATATGGTAGCAGACCAGAAAGCAGAGAATGGAACCAAAAGTGAGTTTAACCTCAAAGAACCATCCCTAGTAACCTGCTTCTACAAGCCAGGCTGTTAAACCTGAGTTTGTAGGAAACGGGTTTACAACTTCAAAAACCAGCATCAGTAGTATTGAACCAAGCATCAAAATATGAACAGTAAATAAACTTTTGATTCAAGCCATGAAAAACCTCTTAGAAAACTGATCTAAGCTTCAGGTGCCATTAAATAGTCTAGTGGGTGGCAGAGTATCTACCCCCTGACCCAGAACCCGTAGTGTCACTGACAGTACTTCATAAAGAAGAAATGCTCTCTCAGCCTGGTCTCCCTGAGCTGTAGATATACTCTATAACTGTCCTCCAGTTATCAACTGCTGCATAACAAACACTCCCAAACCTAGAAACTCAGAAACAATAAATGTTTCTTTGTAGGTGGTATCAGATGTGCAGACATCTGCAGGCTATACTAAAGTACTGAGCTGTTTGGGGGGCTCAGTCCTCCTCTAATTTGAATCTCTATGTGTAATTCCTGGGACTGCCTCCTTGGGTGGTGTAGTTCCAAAAGTCATATTCCCTTAGTAAGAGTCCCAAGATATGGGACTAGAAACATTGAGTCAGAACAAGGACGGTCCCAGCACCATTACATCAACGTTATCCAATTGGTTACAATAGTTATAGAGCCTGACCAGAACCAACAGGAGAGAGCTTACACAACTGCCCCAATTCCTGTAGTTCGTTAGGAATCAGTAGAATGTAGATGAGGGCCAATGAGATACACTTGACACAAAAAGACTGGAGACCTGAATGCCATCCCTTAAGCCCATGTGGTAGAAGGAGAAAAACAACATAGATTGTCCTATAACTTCCACAACTTGTGTTGTGGTACATGTATACACACACAAACACCAAATAAATCATTTCTTTAAATATGATTGGAGTCTTTGTAATGATCTTAAAGCAATACTTTGTCTCAGGAATCCTTTTTTAATTAAATATGGATTTATTGAGTACTTTTTAAAACATTCAATGCACTATGAGGACTGTGTGTGTGTATATAGGAGGCTTGTCTCTACTTGTACTTAAGTTCACAGTTGAACAAACAGAATGGATATGTAAATTCTAGTGAAAAGCATTACATAAATATTTGTCATTTAATTGGAAGAAAAAGACTGAATACAAAGCAAAACTTTTTTTAAGCTACAGAATTGCAGGGAAGGTTCATGAAAAATTGCTAAGAATGTTCTTTACACATTATAAACCACTTTGAAAATAAACAATAGTGCTCATTGGTGCTTCTCCTTGGAAGTCAATTTCATTTCTCCAGCCCACAATTTCTTTTATTTTAAAAATCAATCTCTCTCTCTCTCTCTCTCTCTCTCTCTCTCTCTCTCTCTCTCTCTCTCTCTCTCTCTCTCTCTCTCTGTGTGTGTGTCTTGGGGGGACATTTACATGTGCAAGTGTAGGTGCCCACAGAGTCCAGAAGACAATATCACAGGTGATTGTGAGCTAAGTGCTATATGTAGACTTAGATTTTTCAAACCCTACTTTCCTTTATTTATGGTTTCTTAATGCTTGAACCTCCCTTCTAGCTCACCACCCACCCATGGTAGGGGAAAAGAAAGGTTAATAGGAAACAGGGCTTGTGAACTTGTTAAGAAATAGTTGTTCTGGGGCAATTCCAATGTTCATTGTCAGCAGCACAGTCCACAAGCAAAACACCTAACACGAATCAGCAGAGCAGCTCATTCCAGAAGAAACTTCAAGGCTCTGTCAATTGCCACAAGTCCAAGGAAGCAGCAAGATACAGCCAGAACACCACCAGAAGTTCTTTGGTGTGTCTCTGTCTATAAAGTACACAAGCAAAGATCAGTGAAGAAAGCAAGAAGAACCATTGCAAGAGCATCCTTAGCAAAAACCAGTGTTAGCAAAGCCCAATGAAAAACCAACATGGAGTTGCAAGGTAAACCAATGCAAGAGATTTGTCCACTGTATGTTGGGTTATACTTTCACTCTTTGCAGACATCACAGGTGTCTCAAGCATCTACTCCAGCAGAACATCACATGCCCTTTCACTAGGCAACTCCCAGAAAAACACCACATGTCTGCTTCTGCAAAATGTACTCTCATAAGACAGTTTCCAGAAAAACATCAAATGACACAACTGAGTCTCTAACTAAACCAGAAATTCCTACTTCAGATGTAATACTTGAAACTGAACTTGGAATCTTTGAAGGAAAAGCACACCTTTTTAAATTATTTTTTTTTAATTAACTGTTTTACTTGTTTACATTTCAAATGCCATCCCCCTTCCTGGTCTCCCCATCTAAAACCCCCTACCTCTTTTTCTAAAACCCCTTCCCCCTTTTCTCTAAGAGGGTTCTCCTCCACTCACCCACCCACCCACTTCTGCCTCACCCTTCTAGCAACCCCCATTGCTGGGGCATCAAGCCTCCACAGGACCAAGCACCTCCTCTCCCACTGATGCCAGATGAGGCAGTCTTTTGTTACATATGTAGTGGGAGTCATGAACCAGCTTGTTTATACTCTTTGGTTGGTGGTTTAGTTCCTGGGAGCTCTGAGGGGTCCAATTAGTTGATACTATTCTTCTTATGGGGTTGCAATCCCCGTCAGCTTGCTTGGCTCTTTCCCAAGTCTTCTATTGTGGTCCCTGGGCTCAGTCCAGTGTGTGGCTGTGAGTATCTGCATCTGTCTTAGTCAGGTGCTGGCAGGGACTGTCAGAGGACATAACAGGCTCCTGTCTGCAAGTTCATCTTGGCATCAGCAATAGTGTTGGGGTTTGGTGTCTATGGATGGAAAGGATCACATGACGTGGCAGTCTCTGGATGGTCTTTCCTTCAGCCTCTGCTCCAGTTTTGTCCTTGCATTTCCTTTAGACATGGACAATTCTGGGTTAAAATTTTTTTAGATGAGTGGGTGGCCCCATCTCTCCTCTAGGGGCCATGTCTATCTATTGGAGGTAGTCTTTTCAGGTTCTATCTTTCTGACTCTGGGTTTTTCAGCTAATGCTATCCCCATTGGATCCTGAAAGCCTCTCACATCCTTAACATATGGATCTGTCTAGTGGTTCCTCAAGTACCCCATATCCCCACTGCTACTTATCTCCATTCATTCTCCTGGCCCTCAGGACTTCTCTCCTGTATCTTCTCATACCTGGTCCTGCCTCTCTTTTATCCTCTCCCTCCCTTCTCCATCCCAGGTTCCTCCCTCTCTCTGCCTCCTGTGAGTATTTTGTTCCCCATTCTAAATGGATCTGAAGCATCCACACTTTGACCTTCCTTCTTGTTTGGCTTCATATGATCTTTGAGTTGTATCATGGGTATTGTGACCTTTTGGGCTAATATCCACTTATCACCACATATGTCTTTTTAGGTGTGGGTTATCTTACTTGAGATGATATTTTCTGGTTCCATCCATTTGACTACAAAGTTTGTGAAGTCATAGTTTTTAGTAGCTGAGTAGTATTTCATTATGTAAATGTACCACATTTTCTGTATCCATCTTTCCATTGAGGGATATCTAGGTTGTTTCCAGCTTCTGGATATTATAAATAAGGCTGCTATGAACATAGTAGGGCATGTGTCCTTGTTATATGTTGGAGCATCTTTAGGGTAGTGGTATAGCTCGGTCTTCAGGTAGAACTATTTTCAATTTTCTGAGGAACTGTCAGATTGTTTTACAAAGTGGTTGTATCAGCTCACAATCCCACCAGCAATGGAGGAGTGTTTCTCTTTTCGAAACATCTTTGCCAGCACCTGCTGTCACCTGAGTTTTTGTTCTTAACCATTCTAATTGCTGTAAGGTGGAATCTCAGGGTCTTTTGATTTACATTTCCCTGATTACTAAGGGTGTTGAACATTTTTAAGGTGTTTCTTGGTCATTTGAGTTTCCTCAGTTGAGAATTCTTTGTTTAGCTCTGTTCGCCATTTTGGGTTATTTGGTTTACTCGAGTCTAACTTCTTGAGTTCTTTATTTATTTTGGATATTAGTTCTCTATCAGATGTTGGGTTGATAAAGATCTTTTCCCAATATGTAGATTGCTGTTTGGTCCTTTGCCTTACAGAAGCTTTTCAGTTTCATGAGCTCTCATTTGTCAATTGTTGATCTTAGAGCTTGAGCCATTGGTGTTCTGTTCAGAAAATTTTCCCCTGTGCTGATGTGTTCAAAGTTCTTTCCCACTTTTTCTTCTATTAAATTCCACGTATCTGGTTTTATGTGGAGGTTCTTGATCCACTTGGACTTGAGCTTTGTACAAAGAGATAAGAATGGATCAATTTAAATTCTTCTACATGCAGACCACCAGTTGAACCAGCATCATTTGTTGAAAATGCTGTCCTTTTTCCACTGGATGGTTTTAGCTCCTTTGTCAAAGATTAAGTGACCATAGGTGTGTGGGTTCATTTCTGGGTCTTCAATTCTATTCCATTGATCTTCCTGCCTGTCTCTGTACCAATACCATGCAGTTTTTATCACTATTGCTCTGTAGTACAGCTTGAGGTCAGGATGGTGATTCCCCAAGAAGTTCTTTTATTGTGGAGAACTGTTCTGCTATCCTGAGTTTTATGTTATTCCAGATGAAGTTGAAAGTTGCTCTTTCTATTTCTGAAAAATTGAGTTGGAATTTCAATCAAGATTGCATTGAATCTATAGATTACTTTTGGTAAGATGGACATTTTTACTATGTTAATTTTACCAATCCATGAGCATGGGAGATCTTTCCATCTTCTGAGGTCTTCTTCGATTTCTTCCCTCAGAGACTTGAAGTTCTTGTCATATGCATCTTTCACTTGCTTGGTTAGAATTACGCCAAGACATTTTATATTATTTGTGACTACTGAGAAGGTTGTTGTCTCCCTAATTTTTTTCTCAGCCTGTTTATCCTCTGTGTAGAGGATGGCTACTGATTTGTTTGACTTAATTTTATATCCAGCCACTTTGCTGAAATTGCTTATCAGGTGTAGAATTTCTCCGGTAGAATTTTTGGAGTTGCTTATGTATATACTATTATATCATCTGCAAATAGTGATACCTTGACTTCTTCCTTTCTAATTTGTATCCCTTTGACCTCCTTTTGTTGTCTAATTGCTCTATCTAGAACTTTGAGTACTATATTGAATAAATAGGGAGAGAGTGGGCAGCATTGTCTTATCCCTGCTTTTAGTGGGATTGCTTCAAATTTCTCTCCATTTAATTTGATGTTGGCTGTTGGTTTACTGTATATTGCTTTTATTATGTTTAGGTATATGCTAATATAGGATACCTCCAATTTCTTTATTAAGGTACTCAGTGCTAAGAAATTTCCTCTTAGCACTGCTTTCTTTGTGTTCCATAAGTTTAGGTATGCTATGCCTTCATTTTCCTTGAATTCTAGAAAGCCTTTAAATTTTTTATTCCTTCTTTGACCAAGCTATCACTGAGTAAGAGAGTAATTTAGTTTCCAAGAGTATGTGGGCTTTCTGTTGTTTTTGTTGTTACTTGGTTTTTGTCATAAAATATCTTGGTTTCTCCATCTATGATGCTTGAGAGTTTTGTTGGGCATAGTAGCCTGGGCAGGCATTTGTGTTCCCTTAGAGTCTGCACAAAATCTCTCCAAGATCTTCTGGCTTTTAGTGTCTCTGTTGAGAAGTCTGGTGTAATTCTGGTAGATCTGCCTTTACATTGCTACTTGACCCTTTTCCCTTACCACTTTTAATATTCTTTCTTTGTTCAGTGTATTTAGTGTTTTGATTATTATGTGACAGAAGAAATTTCTTTTTTGATCCAATCTATTCGGAATTCTGTAGGCTTCTTGTATGTTTGTGAGCAACTCTTTCTTCAGGTTAGGGAAGTTTTCTACTATGATTTTGTTGAACATGTTTCCTGGCCGTTTGCATTGGGAATCTTCTCTTTTTTCTATTCCTATTATTCTTAGGTTTGGTCTTTTCATTGTGTCCTGAAGTTTCTAGATTTTTGAAGTTGGTAGCTTTTTGATTTTTGCATTTCCTTTGACTATTGTGTCAATGTTTTCTATGGTATTTTCTACACCTGAAATTCTCTCTTCTATCTCTTGTATTCTATTGGTGATGCTTGTATCTGTAACTTCTGATCTTTTTCTGACGTTTTCTATCTCCAGGGCTGTCTCCCTTTGTGATTTCTTTATGGTTTCTATTTCCATTTTTAGATTCCAGATGTTTTTGTTCAATTGCTTCACCTGTTTTATTGTGCTTTTTTGTATTTCTTTAAGGGATTTATGTGTTTCCTCTTTATGGGCTTCTAGCTGTTTACCTGTATTCTCTTGTATTTCTTTAAGAGAATTATTTATGTTCTCCTTAATGTCCTCTATCATCTTTTTGAAATGGGATTTTAGGTCAGAATCTTGTTGGAGGTCAGACCCTGGAGTAACCAAAAAAAGGAGCTATGAGCTGAGGTATGCATATAGTCTTTCCAACCCAGAAAAGCAATACCAGATTCACTCCCAGAGCCCCTAGAAGAAACACACTCCTCTGGACCTGATCTACAGCATTGTAAAATAAGAAACCTGTGCTGTTTTTGCCCACTAACTTTTTGCTCAATTGTGATTAAAGCAGTAGAAACTAGTGCAAGGATGCTGGAGTTCTACTGCTGTTGATAATCTTAAAGCCAGCAATTCTTGTGTGTCATTGAAAAACCCTACTTTCAGCCCTAGGATGCTGTGTCAGTGTGTGGTTTTGATGACAATGAGGTGGCTCTGAGTGACAGCTTCAATCCTGACACCATGATTCTTTTTCTTTAGGTTTCCAAGCAACACTTTCAGACATCAAAACAATGCTAACTATGTATTTATATTTTATGACTTGTTTTTGAGCATTTTCATCAATATTTTATCATGGAGTTATGAGTTTTTCTTTAGTTATATATTTTGTAAGGCTCTTAGCATGCTTGAATATGACTTTCTTATATGTTGGGGCTTTTTTTGTTTTTGTTTTTTGGAGTCAAAGTTTTTATGTGTAGGAAACCTGACTGTCCTGGAATTCTCTTCATACACCAGGCTGACATTACACTCACAGAGATCCACCTACCACTGCTGGGATTGAAGGCTTGTGCTACCATGCCCAATTTTGTGTTGAGACCATTTTGAAATTATATTCTCCCAAAGTTGTAGCAGGTAAAGAGGAGAAGTACATAACATTCCTGAACTATGATAGCTCATGTGTGAAACACACTTTATAGTTTGCATAGTATTTTGTTAGTCTCATCCTACTTTGTTCTAGCAACATCTCGGTGAGCAAAATAGTAGACTTGGGTTCAGATGATTTAGGGAGAGACATAGAAAGTAAGACAGAGCCATAATCACACAGGCCTCTGGATTATATAGTACAAACTCATCAGAGAGACTGTTTCAGTTTTTTTTTTTCCCTACTGTTGTAATAAATGCCCTAAGAAAAAGCAAAATTCTACTTATGGTACCAATTTCTATTGTGCCTTTTTTTTTTTTTGATAAAATACTCCGACACCACCCCCAAGTAATAACAAAAACACACAAACAAACAAAACCACTAGGAGATAAAAAGTTTACTTACTTTGTAATTTCAAGTTATAGTCCATCTTTGCAGGGAGGTCAAGGCACAAACCCAAGGTACCTAGTCATGCTACATCCACAGTCAAGAGTGGAAAGAAATAAATACAGCTGTACATCATATCCAGCAAGTTTTCTCTACTCCAGCATAGCACAGGGCCCCAAATCATGCAATGCTAATTCTCACTTTCAGGCTGGTTCTTACCATTCCAATTAAGTCAATCAAAATCTTCCCTAACTAGCAAGGCCACGGGCCAAGCTGATTGACACTTCACTGAAACACTCTTCACAGGTTATGCTAAAATTTAAAACAAAACAAAAAACCAAATGGAAGACCAACTTCAAAACTGCAAGGATATACCTATTTGGGTAACAAAGATTTGCCTTTCTCTTTACTTTGTTTCTTCACTTTCTGCCCATTTGGGACATAAAGATCTAATGTTCTAAGTACAAAAATCCATGAAGCACATTTTTCAGTTCATCATTGGAAGTTCACATTTGAGTCTTTCCTGTTTCATTAAACCGTGTCTATTCTTACAATCAAAACCAAGACAGTAAATGCTAAGTTAAAACAAATTACTACAAATGGTAGTAAATGCTAAGTTAAAACAAATTATCAATAGGAGCAATGAACCTTAAGGACTCTAGGATGTGAATGAGGATTGTGAAGTGAAGGGATATGACTTCACAACCATATAAAGCTCACTTTTCATTTAGTAAGTCCAAACCTCTATATTGCTTAATATAAACAATGACCATGGGCTTTCAGTACACTCCCTTAGAAGGGACTCTGTTGTAGTTTGATCTTTTGTTGCTGTAAAAAGCTCCACGATCAAAAGTAGGTTGGGGAGGGAAGGGTTTATTTCAGCTTACACTTCTGGGTCATAGTCCATCTGACAAGTAGTCAGGGCAGGAACTCAAACAAAAACTGAAACAGAAACCACAGAGGAGTTTCTTACTGACTCCCTCTCAGCTCATTTAGCCCAGACCCACCTGCCTAGGTGTGCTTCTGCCCACAGGGAGATGGATCCTACTCCACCAATTATCAATAAGAAATGCCCCCACACATACATGCCCAGGCCAATCAGATCTAGACAATTCAACTGAAGTATCTTCTTCCCGGTTAGCCTAAGGTTGTATCAAGTTGACAATAAAAACTAATCAGGGAAGAATCTGAATTTAAGGTGTTTTTGTTTGCTTGCTTGCTTGCTTGTTTTGGGAATGAAAGAAAATTAATGCTGATGATACTTGGAAATGTTGGTCGCAATGTTTGTTTTTTCATATCACCCTTGGGAACAATCATGGAAAATTAATTAATAAATGCCTGAAATGAAATGGCAAAAAGTCTGAAGGACTCTAAGCAGCCTATCACTAAAAATTAAGAGACTTAAAGACATTGTCACCAAAAGAACTAGGTAGCATTGAATAATAGGGCCAATGACAACTCACTCACTCCGTGATGCTTGCTCCTTGACCCAGCGGAACTCCAACTTCAGAGTTCTGTGACGTCAAATTCTAGCATTCTCAGAGCTAAAATGAGATGCTTAAGAGCACCTGGAATAAATCAGATATCTATCCAGATAGCTGAATTTTTTTTTTTAAAAAATCAAAATTAATTCTAAAACTAGCTTTCCATAAGTTATTAAAAAATGAATTTGACATACAATACAGAAAATTTCCACTCCTAACAGTAAATGAAGATAGGATACCTACCAGTAAATCTGACAATAATGTGCAGGACCTTAGTCAATAAAATTAAAATCTACTGAAGGGTGACCTGAATAAATGGAGGGTTGTGCACTGTTCCTGGATGCAAGTCATTAAATTGTTAGATTTTGATTCTTCCTAAATTAATCCATAAATTCAACATTATCCTAATCAAAATTCTACTCATTTTCATGGAACCTAACAAGCATGCTTTAAAATTTACATGGAAGTAAGTAGGGACAAAAATAACTAAGACATGAGCAAAAAAGACCAAAGAGGTATTGCTTGGACAGATTGGGAACCATACTATTAATCTATAACAATCAAATGGTGTGATTTTTGCGCATAAAACTATTTTTGAAATCCGTGAGACAGCAGGGCTACAGAAAGAAACTCAAGTATGGATTGGAGTTTAGTACATGACAAAGAAGGGATTAAGCCTTGTAAATTGTGACTATTTTCTGTAGTAAATCCCAGTCATCTGAATCAATTAGCAAATGATTTTCTTCACATAACTAGAAGTAGAGCGGTTTAAGGCCTGGGTTGAGCAAAATCTTGGGTGATCTTTTCTTCCTTTGGCTTTTCAGTCTCATCTTCATGCACAGCGGTACTTACACATCAGGCTTCTGCCTCTAGTCTACTTTTTGTCGAAGAACAAGGAGGAGGTGGTATGTTTGGCAAGCAGGACCTCTCAAGAAATCAAAGCAGGACTAAGATTTCCACTTCCAGTTCAATGGTCAGAACTGTCATTCCATCCCTCAAGCCTCAAGAAAGGATGGGGTTGGGTGAAGCTGTGGAGGTGCTAATCCAAGCATAGGAAAGCATAGTTCTGTAGTGGTATAGGGTCAAGAAACCTATGACACAACTTGGTGACTATTGAATTCGGGAAAGTTAATGAGTATAGATTTTTAAGGGTTGTTAACCCAACATCTCCAAAAGTATGTAAAACAATGTATGTCTTAATTTGTTCAATGTGGTCATTCTTCAGTATATACATATTCTAACAACATTCTATATAGTAACAAATGTATTTAACTTTTATTTAAGCAAAAACAAAATACTAAAAGTAAATGAAACTTTGTGCAGAATTTTGCTCAACACATTGGCACAAATAAAGTAGCAAGTTTGTCTTCTCCATCAAAAAGAAATGGAACTAAGCTGGGTGAGCACTAAGCAGCATTCAGTCCAGAGGACCAGCTTCATGGGTGTGATGTCAATATAGTCATAAGGGACTTTATGGTTGGTTGAATTCCGTCCTAGGGATTTCCTAAAAATCTTAGTCCTTTATCATTGAAAGTTTTGTAATTAGAGGTAGTGAAGCCATGGAACAAATATATGATCAGAAGAGAAAAGTACAACATAATGTTCCATTTTAATGCATTATTCATGATGCTCTGTTTGCATAGAATGCTGGTGGGTTCTTGGTGGAGGGAAGTCAGTGAGATTTAAAGCCAGTTGCATCTAGATCTGAGTGGATGTGAACACTGGCAACCTTGAGAGACTTTGCTTCCTTTTCAAACCAGAACTTATTTTTTATTATCTTAGGGTTCTATTGCTGTAAAGAGACACTATGATCATGGCAACTCTTATAAAGGAAAACATCTAATTGGGAGCTGGCTTACAGTTCAGAGGTTTAGTCTATTGTCATCAAGGCAAGAAGCATATCAGCATCCAGGCAGACATGGTGCTAGAGGGGTAGCTGAGAGTACTACATCCAGATCGGCAGGCATCAGGAAGAGAGAGAGTGAGCAACTGGACTGAGGTTGAGCTTCTGAACCTTCAAATCCCACCCCTAGTGACACACGTCTTCCAACAAGACCACACCTATTCCAACAAGAACACACCTTCTAATCATGCCATACCTTATGTACTTATGCACCATTCAAACCACTACACTTACCGGCTTCCCCTTTCCTTGTTCTAAATTCTAAGGTTCTTTTTTTTTAAATTTTTAATAATCATTCCATTCATTTACATCTCAAAGGATATCCCGGTTACCCCCTCCACCAAATCCCCCATCCCATGATATCCCACTTCCCAGTTACTCTCCTCCACAAACCCCACATCCCACATCTGCCCTCCCCCTCCCTTTTGCCTATATGAAAGTGCTCCCCCACCTACCCACACTCTCCTGCCCCACTGCTCCAGGATCCCTCTACTCTGGGGCATCAAACCTCCCCCTCCCAGGACTAAGGGCCTCTCCGCCTGTTGCTGTTGGGTAAGGCCATTCTCTGCTACATATGTATCTGGAGCCAAAGATCCCTTGGTTGGTGGTCTAGACCACTCTTGGGCATATACCCAAAAGATGCTCCAACATATAACAAGGACACATGCTTCACTATGTTCATAGTAGCCTTATTTATAATAGCCAGAGGTTGGAAACAACCCAGATGTCCCTTAACAGAAAAATGGGTACAGAAAATGTGGTACATATACACAATGGAGTACTAAAAACAATGACTTCATGAAATCCACAGGCAAATTAATGGAACTAGAAAATATCACTCACATGGAAGAACAGGGACAAAAAAATAGAACAGAGACTGAAGGAAGGGCCAACTCGGGAATGGCCCCACCTGTGGATACAGCATGCCTGCAGACAGCAAACCCAACACTGTTGCTGTGGTCAAGAGGCGATTACTGACAGGAACCAAGTGTGGCAGTTCCTGGGGAGGTCAGGCCAGCAACTGACCAATGCAGAGGCAGATGCTTGGAGCCAACCATCAGGCTGAACTCAGGGAACCTGGTAGGGAAACTGGCAGAAGGACTGGAGGAGCAGAGGGGGACTGTAACCCCATTGGAAGAACAATATAGGCTGGCCTGACCAGAGACTAAGGTTCTTCTATTATAATCTGAAGTGGAAACTTAAGGGCTCTTTGGAAGTTCAGTTGAAAGGTATTTTGCTGGGGCAAAAATGTGAAGGAAGATTTCACTGAAGCAGACACAGTTGAAAGGATGTGCTGAAGCAAGCACCTGAAAGGACATATGACGAAGGATTCTTCACTAAGAACATACATGTAGTGATATATACATTATATCATTAATATACTGTAGCAGTAAATTAATTAAACCACTTTGGCTTCAGGTGGGTCACATGTGTGCTCTTCAGCTACCCAAGAGCTCTCTGGATTCCCAAATGAAAGACACACATATACCAGCTAATTTTGATATGCCTTGATTAGCTCAATGATTGGGCACTTCTAAAACCTCCCTGAGGCTTGTAAATACTCCCCTTCAGTATTCCTGAGTTAATTTTTTAAAAATCTATATTTGATCTCTGCTAACCCAGACTCAATTGAGAAAGTGGCCCTAGGGGATTCTTACATGCTGGTGGACCTTTAAGTTTCATCTTTCTGCTTTGCTGTCATGGTGATTTGTTGGGAGCCAAGTCCTAGCAGAATGCAGCTATCATCTTTGCAGACATCTCAGGCCATATACCCTGACAAGAGACTTGTTTTTCAACAGCCTACAACAGCTGAGCACACTCTGATAAACATCTTGTTTTTCTCACATATCTTGTTTTGTTGTTTAGTGCCCCCAGCTGCAAGGTGCACGTGGTAAAGTGTCTCCAGCTGTGTTCCCCTGCTTGTCCACGGATGCAAGGCACATGGTAAAATGTATATGTACCCATGATTTCCTTTCACTAAATGAGACTTGAACAGACTCTCTGTCTTGTCTCCATTCTTCTCATCTCTTGCCCCTTCATCCCTATTGTCTTTCTAGACCCTATTGACTGACCCCTGCGGATCGGGTCATCTGGCCCCAAATGTGGGGCAGTATGGATCAGCATGGGCTGGGACAGTGATTCTCTGTCTTTCCCTCTCCTTCAGTTCCTTGTCCTCATAATCTAAAAGTCCCACTCTATCTTCCTGCTCAGCCATTGGTTGTATAGCAATTTTTTATTATCCATTGAAGTCAGCTGGAGGCAGGAACCCTGAGGTCTGGAAGCACAGCTTTTGGGAGCTGAAATAAGACAGCATTAGAACCAATTCCCAACACTGGTCTGCCTCACATTGCATAGTTGAGCTGCATTTATTGGCACTTCATAGAGAGAAACACACCAAAAACCTTTTGGTGGTGTGCTGCAGTTTCTTGCCACTTCTGCAGACTTGGGCTGATTGGCAGAGAGATGTCAGCTGAGACAGATACACGTGCTGAGGCAAGTCCCAGGCTGAGGCACATAATAATTGGAGAGAGTATAAAAAAGACTCGATGAACAGTGATGGAGTCTGAGCTTGGCTTGCTTACAGAGCTAGCTGTGAACACTTGTGGGTCTTGAGTCTTCGATGATCTTCACTGAGAGAGGTACAGCTGAGAACTTCTAACATTACTCCTGGTCCCTCTTGCTGCCTTGCTGAGGCTGAGGCCTGGCTGTCTCTGCTAGATAGTACCACCACTGCTTTCCCATGCATGTTTGCTTTCCCAACTCTGCCAAACATGTAGACTGAGCTGCAGCTGTGAGCCTGTGAACTGAACTGCTGATTTCCAGACAGCAGAGACAGAAGTTAATCCAAAGAATCTTCCTAAACAGATCCATTTCCCCCAGTATCCTTTCTTTCCACTACATCTGGTGGGTGGTGGACTACAAGGAATGTTAAAGTGTTTAAGAACTATCATTAACAGTAGCTTTTGAAAAAATTAAAGTTACAATAATCCCATAAAGGTAGTATAAAGATAAGACAACCCCAATTCAATATTTCTCATCAGCAATCTATAAGTAAAGAGAGGTGGCAAAATGTTAATATATCAAAATGTGAGGTTAAAAGGGCAGATGAGATTAGTGATGGCACATCTGGATAGCAGTGTGAGGTCCCACGTTCAATCCCCAGTGCCCAAGTCAACCCAAACAAAATTAAACAACTGAGTTAACTTTATATAGGGCTTCTACTCCTTTGGTGAGAATGAAACATATCTGAATATAGAAGCTCTACCATATAGATTGTGTACTTAACAATGATTCTACATATAACATAAAGTTACAAGCATGCCTAGGACCATGCATATGATCAAAAAGGAATTGAGAGGACCCTCAGTTCTCCCTTTTGGCTAAAGCAATGCCTAACAAATAAGTAGCTAACCATAAATCTATCCCCAAAGACTATAATAATGTACAAAACCCCAGATATCTATGCTAAAGCATCAAACATACAAACAGGCATAACAGAAGCCACCAAAGAGAGGAAGAAATGTTGAGAAATAATGGCTGAAAAATACCCAAGTTTGATGCAAATAGTAATGTATACATCTAATATGCTCAATAAATCCCATGGAGAGAAAACTGAGATTCTAAAGTAGACACGGTGCAGTTAACCTATATGAATGCAAAAGAAAAGGAGAAGAAAATGAAGGTAGTTACTCTTCACATGCAAGGGGCCTTTAACAAAACTGAGTTTTAAAAATCAGAAACCAGAAAGGTTTCTAAAATAGTGGGAAAAGATTAATTCATCAAAAGTTTTGTAACAAACAAAACATTTTTTAACTATTTCTTTTATTTTCAAGAGTATACCATAATTATATCATTTCTCCCTTCCCTTCCCATCCTACAGAATCTACCACATATCCCTCCTTGCTTGCTCTCAAATTTATGGCCTCTTCTTTCATTAATTGGTGTTACAAACATATTTGTAATACATACATGTACATATATGTAGATACATACATTCCTAAATGCATAAATACAACCTGCTCAGTCTGTATAATGTTACCTGTATGTATGTATGTTATCAGGGCTGACCATTTGGTTATCAGATAACCAATTGGTGTGCTCTACCCTGGAGAAGACTATGTCTCCCGCTCTCAGCATTCCTTAGTTGCCTGTTCTTTATGTAGGGTTGAGCTCTCATGGTCTCAACCCTGTGCACGTCAACATGTCTATTGTTGTTGTCCTTGTTCAGTTCATGTTTATGTAGTCATGCTGGTAAGAATCTATGACAACCATAGAAGATAATGTCACAGAAAACTCCCTAATCCTCAGGGTCTTTCTGTCCTCTCCTCTACAGTGATCTCTGAGCCTTAGGTGCAAGAGTTGTTTTGTATATAAATCCATTGGGACTGGACCTCACAAGGCTGCATTTTAATTAGTCATTGGTTTGAGTAATGATTCCTGTCTGTTGCAAAGAAGAGTTTCCTTGATGAAGAATGAGGACTACACTTAACTGTGGGTATAAAGACAACTAATTAGTCTATAGTTAGGGAACTTGCTGGTTTAATAAAGTGGTGGTTCTAGGTTCTTCTCCAAGATCCTTGCCTTCACCAGCCCTGGGTAGTTGGCTAGATTTCTGGCACCAGGCATGATTTCCCTCTTGTTGAGTAGGTATTAAGTCCAATCAGAGAACTGTTGGTTAATACCAAGGTATATGTATCACTATTGCAGCCTTATTGTGCCATGCTGGTCATTGTTGTTCTTCATAGGCATTATAGCTGGGTAAGACTATTATTTCCCTCCTTTGGAAGCTCACCTGGTGCCTTCTGGTACCATACAGGGTAGTCCTTGGGGAGAAGGCCTTCAGGTTACTTCCAGCTCAAGGGCCTCTGTCTCCTGTGTCTGAAGAGCATGGTGTCTTCTACAGTAGAGATTTACCTTCCACCTCTAGGAGGAATTAAGGGAAATAGTAATAACCTATCATGTCTTGGGAATCTCAAGGACAATTCTGATTAACAACTCATAAGAGGGGTCTCATGCCTAGTTTTGGGGTTTGTTAGATGGTCTTTAACTTTTGGAGGGAGCATTGTCAGCCCAGAAGGGAGGTTTTCATAAAAAAGGCATAAGGAAGCACACTGTCAAATATCTACCTAAAAAATTCCTACAAAACAATTTTTAAAAATATTTTTGTTTATTTTGTGTGTACAGGTGTTTTGTCTGCATGTATGTTGTGTACCACATGAATTCAGTGCCCATGGAGGATACAAGAGGATGTCAGAGTTTTTAGAATTGCAGATTCACATGGTTGTTAGCTGCCATGTGGGTGCTAAAAACTGAATTTAGGTCCATCCTCTGTGAGAACAATAATGTAATAGAAGTCCCAGACTAAAAACCAACAACAAGGCATGGGTGTCAAGCTGGACCAGTCATTGGTTGGCCATTCTCCCAATTTCTGCTCCATCTTTACCTCTGCACATTTTGTAGGCAGAGAAGATTGTAGGTTTTGTGGCTGAGTTGGTATCCCAGTGCCTCCATTGCAAGTCTTGCCTGATTATGAGAGATGGGCAGTTCAGGCTCCATGTCTCCAATTGTTAGGAGTCTTAGCTAGGGTCACCCTCAGATTCCTAGGAGTTGCCATTGCCTTAGGTTTCTAGCTTATCCCAGAGATGGCTCCCAACCCCCAGTATTCCAGTTGTCTCTCCCTCCATCCTTACCCCACTGGATCCCTCCTGTTCCCATTGCCATCCCTATCCCCCATCTCCACCCCCATCCTCACTCCCATCCCACCTCTCATACCCTATCTAGTCCCCTCCCTCCCTCTACCCACAATATCTTTTCTATTTTCCCTTCTCAGTGAGCTTCATGTGAATCCCACATCCAACCCCCCAACCCTCCTTGTTACTTAGGTTCTTTGAGTCTTCATGTGGGACTCCTAAGAGCAGAAACAGAGGCTGTCTCTGACTATGTTGCCTGCCTTTGGGACCCTTTCTCTTAGGGCTTCAATAGGAAAAGATGCACTTAGTCTTACTACAACTTGATATGCCAAGGTTGGTTGCTATCTATGGGAGGCTTCCTCTTTTCTGAAGAGAAAGGAAGGAGGCGTGGATTGCAGGGGGTGGGGACTGGGAGGGGAAATTGCAATTGGGATGTAATTAATTAATTAATTAAAGATGTTAATTGTAGCTCTAAAGGCAACAGCTAAGAAAATAATCCCAAAATATATAGCAAAAAAAATGACAAGAAAATTTAAATGATACAAAGATAATATCCACTCAACACAGAAGAAAATTATGAAGGAACAGAGGAACAAAGAGACATGATGTACATGGAGAACAGTTGAAAAATGGTGGGTATAAGTCTTAATTTACCAATAATGTGTGCAAACACATAATCATTTCAATCAAAAAGCAATGATCAACAAAATGTGTTTTGAAAATAGCATGATTTAACTATATGCTGTCTACTAGAAATAGACTTTAGATTATGACATATGAAAGGTTTAACGTAAATGAATAAAAAATATGCCAGACAACATTAGTATAAAGCATCAGTAGCATGGTTATGGTCCCACCAGACTACACTTGAAGTAAGTAAGTAAATAAGTAAAGTTACAAGAAAGTATTTTACACTGATAAAGTCATAAAAGAACCATTTAATGAAGACTATATAATAATTAAAACCATACAGATGTGATGTGTGCCAAAAATAGATAAAACAAAACCTTGCAGAACTGAAAGGAAGAAATATACAATTTAGTAATAATAATAGAAGATTTCAATATACCACTTATGATAATGGATGGGGCAACTTGACAAATAACAAGAAAATAGAACACTTGACTAAACTTATAAAAGCTAGTCCTAACGAGGACTATAGGTCAGCTGACACAAAGCACTGTCGTTCTTAAGTGCTCAGGGAACAATCTTCAAAACAGAGCATACAGGCATTCATAGAACAAGCATCAGTGAACTTTACAGAGAATGTTCATCAGTTGCCATGAAACGAAATCAGAAACAAACATAGAAACTGGAGAAATTCACAAACATATGAAAATAATTGTTGTGTTCTACGAAACGAACAGATCAAAGAGAAAAACAACTACAAGGAAAATTAGAAAAATAGTTTCAGATTAACAGTAAAGAAAATATACCCAGATTTGTGTGATGCAGCAAAGGGCTTGAAAACCTTCATTTACCTGAATTGTTTGAAACTTCAAAAATGCATCAAGAGATAATTTGGGGGAAACTATTCCAATTTTCTTCCCTTTTGAAATTAAGAAAAAAGTATGTGTACATGTATGCCAGTATGGGGAAATATGCATGTGAGTGCAGGTCCCAGTGGAGGCCACCAGAGGGCATGGGATCTCCATGAATGGGAGTTACATGTAGTTATCTGTCTTATATGGATGCCAGAACCCAAACTCTGGTCTTAAGCAATGTGTTCTTAATCTCAGAGCCATTTCTCCAACCCATCTAATATTCTTCTTAATTGCTTCAAGAAACTCAGAAGTCCTCAAAAGCTGAGAACATTTCCCAGCCATATAAGTAACCACCAGGGACTCAATAAAGCCCACATCCAAATTCCTGTATTGTGAGAGCCATCAATATTCCTTAAAATAACAACGACAACAAACAGAAAAACAAACAAAAATAAACCTTCACATTTCTCAACAAACAATGTTCCTTTACTGCCACAAACTACAGTTACAAATTTATTTTATCAAATCCACCAGAACGTTAGCTCATAAAGTGTGAGAACTTTCTCTTAGTTCTCAGGAAGCATTGCCATGGTGCTTTGAATAGCTAATTATGAAAACACATTAGGCATCCATTACATTAAAGGCATCAGGCAGTAGAGATAAATGTCGAATAAGGAATTTTCTCTTCCACTGAGGAGGCAAGTCACAGTCTAATAGATGCTCAATAAATTCTTCACTGATTAAGTAAATGGATTGTGAACCAGAACAGGATAGTCTGTCTAGTTAACAGTACTGCAAGGATTTAGTTAAATACTCTAAAAGTCATATTTAAACTTGTAACTTGTAGTGAAAGCTAATCAGACACTGACATTTCTGGCTGTATATAGAAATCACTGATGGCCACCAGCAATGTTCATTCTTTTTTTTTTTTCAGAACAAATATTCAGAAATCACATTAAATACAACTTTAAACCCCTGCCCCTGGTAGTTTTCTACTGACGAGTGAGATCAAGTGTTTTCAAGTTCATGGAAACATGAACGTAAAAGAGATTGTAGTAATCTAGATAGATTCAGTCCCATAGATTTATGTGTTTGAATGCTTGGCCCAAGGGGAGTTGCATTATTAGGTATGGCCTTGTTGGGGTGGGTGTGGCTTTGTTGGAGGGAGTACGTCACTGTGGAGGCAGGCTGTGAGGATGTTCAAGCTATGCCTAGTATAGCACACAGTGTTAACAGTCTCCCCCTTGCCGCCTGTGGATCACAATGAAGAACTCTGAGCTCCCTCTTCAACACCATGTCTGCCTGAACTCTGTCATGCTTCCTGACGATAGTGGACTAAACCTCTGAAACCATAAGCCAGCCCCAATTAAATATTGTTCTTTATAAGTGTTGCCTTAATCATGCTCTCTGTTCACAGCAATGAAACCCTAAGACAGGGTTTATTATTCTACATAATGATAACAGCAGCAAAAAACCACTTCTGTAGTTTGTAAGGTAATTTCAGTGATGGACATATGCACATGTAGGAAGAAATTTATAGAAAACAAATCACTCCGTGGGAGAGATGAATCGAGTTCACATCTTTTCAAACATCAGTGGGAACTAGAGCTTTCTTATCTCTGTACATGAATGCACTCACGCACGCACGCACACACACACACACACACACACACACACACACACACCATTCTAGCAGAAGGAGTTGTGTATTGCATAGCTGGGAAACAAATGGTTTTGCTTCTCTGTGGTTTGTGATTAGGATGCTCCAATGAGATGCAGCTTTGAGAAGACCCCGTACATCATCTCTGCCTCTCGATGCTTCGTGAACCTCTCTGTTTAAAAAAAGAGGAAAAACTCAGAGGCAGAAATTGAAGGCTGGAGAAAAGGGTCCAAGAACCAATGCTTCATGTGGACAAGGCCTCAAGTTACTAAATTCAGATTATTTTCAAGTCTTTTTGTTCAAGTTTAACTTATATTTATTTTACGTGTATGAGTGGTTGCCTGCATGAATGTGTGTGTGTACCACATTCATTTAATGCCTACAGAGGACAAAAGAGGACAATGAGCCTCCCAGAGCTGGAGTCAGAGGCAGTTGTAAGCATCCCTGTGGATGAAGGGACCCAAACCCAGGTCCTCTGTAAGAACAGAGTATGCTGTAACAACTCAGTCACCTCTCAAGTTCTATCAAACCTCAAGCTTGTTCATGCTGAACAGGTTTCATGTCAACCTGGCACTCTAAAGTCCTCTGAAAGGAGGGAATCTCAATGAAGACAGTGCCTCCGTAAGATCTGGCAGTGCATAAGCCTGTCAGGCCTTTAACTAATTAGTGATTGATGGGGGAGGGCCACGCCACTGTGAATGATGCCGTCCCTGGGCTGGTGGTCCTGGGTTCTATAAAAAAGCAGGCTGAGTAAGTTGTAAGAAACAAGCCAGTAAGGACCACTCTTCTGTGGCCTCTGCCTCAGCTCCTGCCTTCAGGCTCCTGCCCTGTGTGAGCTCCTTTCCTGACTTCTGATGATGATGAAAAATGATATTGAAGCATAAGCCAAATAAACTATTTCCTCCCCAAGTTGCTTTTTGGTCATGGTGTTACATCACAGCAATAGAAACTCTAACAAAGATACTGTTTTAATTAGGAATGTAGCAGTTTTATTGCGAAGTTAAAAAAAATAATAAAACTTCCAAATATTTTAGCATGTTACAATAGCATGTTGTTTTCATTCATGAAACATATCTATCTGAGGTTGGCACAAATTTCTGCGCTGTGTGGTCAGATTTCTAGCTTGTGGAATGTCTGCTGACACTAGGTCAAGTTCTGCTAGCCCCATGTGGGAGGAAAGAATGTAGCCAGTAGTTCTCAATCTGTGGGTCGGGACCCCTTTGGGTATGAACAACTGTTTCACACCGGTCAAATAACAGATAATCTGCATATCATATATTTACATTATAAATCACAACAGTGGTAACATTATAGTTATGAAGTATCAACAAAAAGAATGTTATGGTTGGGGGTCACCACAACATGAGGAACTGTCTTCAAGGGTCACGCATTAGGAAGGTTGGGAACCTTGGGTCTGGAGGATCTCGCTCCTGAAATTCCATGACCCAACCCAAGGAGATCAGATCAGTTCTGATCACAACTTACCGAACAGAACTAGTCCCGTGACCCAGTGACTTCAAGGTCGCGAAGAGCCATCCTCTTGTGAGCCAGAAAGGCAGAAATCTTCAGTGAACAACATGCCCTTGGCGATAAGCAAGGTGAAAGCCCAGGCAGAACAGAAATCCCTGCAGCTTTGGTGGCTCTTTGCCTCAGCGTCATTAAAGCTGCAGCAGTAAATGTTTAACCCCTGCTATGTGCCCAGGCCCAAATCACCATGCTGCAGATACTGATCGGATCATTTTGTGATTTTGCTCGCTCCTGTCAATTCATACCATTCTTTCTCTATCAGGAGGCAGTTCAGAATCAGGGTTTTGGGCTCGGCTGATTGCAGAGCCCACCATGCAGATGAGCTGGGGCTGAATAATCAGCTCAAGTGGAAACTGCAGGAGCAGTCATTTGCGAATAGACTTTCTACAGTGGAATATGGCGTTTAATGTGATTTGAAGTTTAATGCGTGCAAAACGGGGTTGCAAGTGCGAACACCTTGAGGGGGCAGATAGAGGTAGCAGAATTGTCTGAAGAGACCAGCTGTATGTAAGAAGGCAGAGAGCACTGGGTGCAAAGTTGAACTCAGAGCATGGTCCCCACTGGTGCAATATCTCCTCCGGAGATATTCTTATGTAAAATCTTGGATTTGAATTTTCGTCCTTCGCCCCCACACCCCCGCCACCCCAAAAGAAAAATACATTTTTAAAAATCATGTCATAAACTTAAAATTACACCTTATGAACCAAATAAAGCGTCTCCATAAAGCGAAGTTCCGCCCACAGGCTACCAATTTGCACCCTCTGCTGAAAAGGTTTGAGTTATTAACGTCGCTCCCATGGGGCTGATTATTCCTGCCAAGCGTGGTACTCACGCTTCAGGTAGCTGCCACAGGGTTAAGACAGAAGGTTACAGGCTGTGAGCAGGGATGCTCTGCTGCGTTTGGATTACCGAAATAGATGAAAGCAGAGTGTAAAGCTTGCCTCCATGAACAAACACCTTCCAGAGAAACATCACTAACAAAGTGAAAGGCGCTTTTTTTTTCTAACGTCTAGTATCTCTCTCTAAACACCGGGCATTGAGGAAACGTACAGACAGGCAGCGCTCATCACCAAATCTCAGCTCCCCAGACCCCAGAGCCATGGTTTTGTCCCAGTCAACAGACTTCTTCATGGTTTCGCCTCAGCAATGTGTGAATAAAGCTTAGTGGCTTCAGACTACAGACTTTCGTGGCCAAACCCACATGTTATGGTTCCAATCTAAAAATCTAAAATCTACAGGCTCATTTTGAACCTTTGAGCTCTATCTGGTTGACCTTACTTGGGGAGATGGTGGGACTCCAGGAGGTGTAGCCTGGAACCCTGGAACGGTAGAAGTGGGGCGCTACAGCAAGGCCTTGGAAGCTTACAGCCTGGGTCTTGATCCAGCTTGATGCTCCCACTGCTATGTATGAGACAGTGCCCTTTGCAGTACATCACTATGACAGACTGAAACCTCCAAAATCAGAAGCCAAACTAAACCATTTCTTATGTCCTTTCTCCCAGATATTTTTGGGCATGGTTATGCACATTTTTGTTAATACACACCTTTCTACTAGCTATGTGACTATAGGCAAGTTACTCTATTTCTCTCTGGTTCCATTTCTTTAAGGAAAAAAAACACGGTAGCATTTTAATTAATTAGCTAATTAATTAATTTCATGTGTGTGGGAGAAGGCACTCACATGCCACCACATGCCTGTGGAGGTTGGAGGACAACCTAGGGGAGTCTATTCTTTGCTTCCCTCATGTGGAAGGCAGGGATGGAACGCAAGTCATTAGCACTGGTGGCCAAGGACCCACCCTTGGCCACCGAGCCATCTCACCTACCCATTCACAGTATGGTGACTAAGTTTGCCAGGAGGATGGAAGGCGCCAATCATCTGAGTGGAGAGCACTGCGCCGTGACTGGCAGCATGCAAACATTCAGAAATATTTTAAATTGTTCCCTAACACTTTCTTATGAACTCGGAGAACTCCTGTGGTGTTTATTCTTCGCTAAGAGAAAACATTTTCGTCCTTTCCACAGCAGACTCTGCCCCCCTGACAGCTATTGTTTGAGCATCACGCCATGTCTTTTGAAGCAGAGGAATGTCCTTCAGCAGCAGGCTTACTTTGCCAGGATGGCTCTTCCATTGCTCGGGACTTTCACTTCTATTTTACACTAAAGGCCAGTCCTTGGGGCACCCAGATTTTCCCACACCTCATTCCTCAGGAGACACCTGAAAATCCACTTGAGTGCTGCAGACAAATCATTGAGCGCGCAGCAAACAGTAATTCCTTTACAGGGGCCTCTGGAGACCTGTGGCATTTTGACCATCTGCAGTCATGGAAACGACAGATGAAGTGCAGGGGCCTTCGGAATGCTTTTAACTTGTGCTTCCAGAGGCTGTGACTGCTAATTGCTTCTCACTAGGCCTTTCCACAGTCTTTTTTAGAGAAAATTTGAGCTGGGCACTTTCCCTTACCCCTTAATGTTGGCACGCAAAGCTGGAATGTTGTGTGTGCCTTTCAGGAATTCTTAAAAGGAAGGTGGTACCAATGGCTCCGACTTTTCCTCTATCATAATACTTTGTTGGAGGTATGGTGGTTGGAGCTTCAGTAGCCTGTGAAACACATAGTAGCAATTCTGAAAGTCTAAGCTGAGAAAACACAGAGTCTTGCTCAGAAAATTCACAGAATTTCCCCCTTTCAAACACATATGCATTCTTTATGAATTCTTTAAGCTTTCATATATTTGAACCAAATAACACAATGCAACAGGGTATATTTAGTAGCAGATATAATATTCAAATCACTTTCTACTAAGCCAGATGGCCGTTGGTAAAAATGTAAAATAATGTTACTCATCTCAATAATTTCTTATTTAGTAAAATATAATTTTTTTGGTAAATCTATTATTGTTTCCATGCAATGGGTGCAAATTATTTTTAAGTGAATTAAACAAACATGCAAAAAATTCTCAGTTTCCATTTCTAATGTGTAAACTACATAAGGGAATGTTCTTTGTTGGGTAGGCTTGGTGATTTTTAAGGTAGGGAGAGCGTAAAATGAGCATAAAATCTAAAACCTTGAAAAGCAGCCTTCCCCCATACTCTAGAAACGAAGAGTTGGGGTACAGGGTACAAAAGGGTCCCATTAACCTCAACATTTTTCCTATGTGAAAATTCTAAGCTTTTATATGCAAGCCACCACCCTTAGGGTGTTCTGTAATATTAAACTAGACTACCCCTTTTAACAGATACTTTCCTGCCTTCTGTGAATTGCAATGAGGTCAGGCTAAGAACAAACAAAAACAATTAGAAGTTGAAGCTGTTTCCTGAGCCTCCCTCAGCTGAGGGCATCAATTTACACTGAAGTGTCTTCCCTGTCCCTTTTATGCCTGGACTGTCACAGAGGTCTCAATGGAGGCCATGCTGAGACCATTGCTAGTTAGCTCTTCCTGACTCCATACCTAGTTTTAAGGGGACAGAAGGGACTCTAGTGAGCTGTTCTGGTGCAGCCAGGGTAGCAGTTGGAGGTTCTTGTGTTTCTGAAAATTCAGCCCTGTCACTTGGCTACCAGGAGCCTCTTGGCAGAGCGCCCAAATGGAGCTGTGGGGAGTGGGCGGAGAGGGGCCATGTCGATGGGAAAGCCGGGCCCCTTGTCTCCTAGGCACCGCCTGTGTTTCCTGCATCACAAAAGATGCACTAGGATCCCAGCAGCTGATCACTGCCAGGAAGTAAGGGGCAGATTCTAGGGCTGTGGGAAAGGCAGGGGGCAGCCAATGGAACGCCTTCAATTCTCACCACAATCCTAGGGAGGATTTGAAGACAATAGCAAGAGCTTCCTGTGAGATGAAACCCACTTTCTGTACTTGCAACATGAGACAATGGGAAGCCATAGAAACCACACACAACACAGCAGAAGATGCCATCAAAGGCACTATGCACCTGTCAGGGGATGAACCTGCCAAGTGTAAAATCCAGTTTGCTTCTCAATCAAAACCTGGTTTTGTGTTAATTGCTCAACAAAGGTAATATGTGTATGACCCAATATGCAAGACTATTTTAAAGTTCCTCACTTTCAGCTACAAGCCTTCTGAGAACAATATGACTGTGTACCTCCTTATAAGACTCACCTTAAAATATATCACGTGACCATTGATCGTCCTCCAGTGAAGACTTCCTCTTTATATTTTTATAAAGAAATGACTGCCTCTACACTTCACTGCCGCACCTTCCAAACCTTCCCGCTCTCATACTGCGACAGGACAGAGCAACCTTGCGACTGGAGTCTCTCCATCCTTGTTTTGTCAAAGGAAAGAATTTTGTTGAGAAATGCAAGCAATTTGGGCAGAAGTTTCCTTATCAGTGCAAAGCACATATTCCTAAGAGAGATTGTCCTCTCAGGTTCTGCATTATAGATTTGAAAGGTGTTTTTGTAGATATTTGTGAGGTGAGTAGCATGTTTGTGGGGTCAGCTAATACTTGTCCTATCCAAAATCGTACTACCCATGGGCAAGTCGGCCTGCATTGTGTAAGAAACCTATCTGAACAAGCCATGAGGAACAAGCCAGTAAACAACATTCTCCATTCTCTGCTTCAGTTCCTGCCTCCAAGTTCCTGTCTTGAGTTTTTGCCTTGGCTTCCTTCAATGATACACTGAACTGTAAGACAAAAGAAACCTCCTCTTCTTTCCTCAAGTGACTTTTGATCATGGTTTTTATCAGAGTTAAAACAAAACAAAAAAACCAGTGAAGTAAAGTAAGACACACCTAACAAATCCCTCCCGCAGGTCCTAAGGTGTCTAGGACACAGGTGGCAAATATTTAGGCAAAATATATGTGTGTCAACAAGGGAAGAAGGGGAAGGGTAACCTCCAGCAAAGGGCAGGGAGTTGCATGAACTGTATTACAAGTTCTTCATTGAGCTCATCTTTTATATCTACATCTATCTCTTCCCTTTTTCAAAAAAAAAAAAAAATAAGAATTAACTCTGTGCCAGAGTGAAGTATCTTGGCCTAAGATCATGAAGACACAGAAATAAATTAAAAGGAGAGAGTACTCTCGAGCTACTGCTTGCTGAACTGGTCCTTGGTCCTTCTGGATGAGAAAGCACTCTCAGAGGCAACTCCTTTTACTGCTAGACTTTCAGATATGTGCATAGTTAAATGTGTTGATCTCAATGGTTGTAGTTGAACCTGGCAGATATTAGTAACCATGCTTCAGGCTAGATAAAATCTGATACTAAATCAGAGTAGCCACTGGGCAAAGGTGGAAGCTATTTTTTTATATTCGCAAAATCAAGCAAAAATAGCTACTTATTGTAGTTATATCATCAACTATTATAGCTTGTAGCTTTGTAGAGTTTTTTTTTAGTTATCAACTGATATTATAGAATGATTCTGTGACAAAAATTCATATCTTTTGACTATGGTAACTTTGAAAGAGTCTTAGTGCAGTTCAGAATTTATTTCTATAGAAATATAATAAATTTGAATAATTAACCCTTGACCGCAGTAAGGTCATGATGAGGCTAGGCTATGACTGTTATGAGGAGGGTGACATTCCAGCTGTTCTGACATTAGTGTTTACAGTGCTGATATGTACGGCAGGCTGTTGTCAGCTGCCTATTCACCCACTCTCTCTGTAGGTGAGCTCCCAGGACATTGGCTCAGCTTGCTTTCAAACAACTTCTGTACAATAGCAGCTGCTCACAAGAGAACCAGTGTGGGCAACACAGGGTGACTGGAGCAAAGTCTCAAAGGGGTCCAAGAATAAGAGGAAAACAAAAGCAGTGTTGTCTTCAACCAGTCGTTGGAGAAAGGCCAGAAGGTGGTATTCAAAAGGATACAGGCCATCCAGGATGCTGGAGAAAGCTGTGGAATACTCAGGAGGTAGCAATGAGAGATACCTCAATGAATGGTTGCCTAGGAAACCAGCAGTGATGGGGGAGCCACCTCCTATGGCACTATTAAGGAAATCCATTGCCATCCCTGGGTCAAAGAGTGGCAAACAAGGGGTTGTTTCTAGAACTCTGAGAAAGTCTCTGTGGCTTGAGGTAGAAGCTGAAGCTGTACTACTGTGACAGGTGACCTAACAGGTGACTAACTCTCCTCCATATGCTTTCTGCTTGTTGAGCCTAAGGTGAAGATGGAGACTGAAGTGTACAACTGATGAGTCCAGGCACAGGCAGAGATGGTTAGCATGAAAAATGGCATTCAGAAGTGCTGAGAGATGTTCTCACAACTCCTGTTGGGAAGGGTGCTGAAAGCAAAGGGCAAGCCAGGCAGAGGAAAGAACACAGGCCAAGACAAAAAGCAGTCTCACAGCTTGGAAATTGCTGAATGCATGTGCATACCCCCCACCCCCCTTTAATTTTAGTTTCTTGGAGGTAGCAATGAGGTCGGACCCATCTTGACACAAGGGAAAATATTCTGGTGAAATATGTAATGGTAGGTATTCAATGACTGGTTCATAGACAGGCTAAACTGCATTTGTGTTCTTCTATCAGAGAAACTTAGCCCTATTAGAAATAGCTGTGACTATAGGATGAAGAGATCCAAAGGTCAATTACAAAAGTGTGTGTGAGTGTGAGTGTGTGTGTGTGTGTGTGTGTGTGTGTATCTTTGTGAGCCTAGGTGTACACATGTGGAGGCCAGAGCATCCAAATATCTTCCTCTATCTTTTTTTTCCCCTGGTGCCTTGAGACAGGATGTATCAGCAAACAGGAAGCTCCCTGTTTTAGTTAGGCTGGCTGCCTAGCAAGCTCTTGGGTCTCTATCCCTTATTGCTGAGTTACAGGCACTAGCAGCCATGCCTGATTTTTATGTGAGCACTGGGGATTTGAACTTGAGTCCCTATGCTGGCAGAGCAAGTCGTTATCACCAATGAACCAACTCCATGGCCCCAAATAAAGGTATATGAAGTGATTTCAAATCTGCTCTGTGTGGATCTTTGGTTGTTATAGAACATCTTTAAGGAGTTAACATACTAATAGCTTTGATATGCACTAATTAAGTAATGACAAAAAGTTATTCTGAATTTACATCTATTTATAATTTATTAATGAAAGCATCTGCATTCATTCAAAATAGCTGTATGTATTACATGGTAATCATCGGATGCTTGGAGTCCATATGAATCTCAGAACTCTTTACAATAATTCTATAGTTAAAAGGCTCCAATTAATTATAAATGACAGATACTCTAGTTGGATTAGCATGAGCAAAAAGAGAGAGAGAGAGAATTAATTAATTAAGTAAGTAAGTTCAAGAGGTGGCACTGCTTTAAAATAAGGACTGAACTACTAGCCATTCAGATGGTGTCACCAGATCCATACATTTTTGCTCTTTCCTCTGCCTGCTGTCCCTCCAGGGGTTTCTCCTATAGGTAGGAGAGATGATTCCCAGTAACTGTGGAGAAGCTGTGTTCTCAAGCTACTGATCCAGGAACAAAAGCGGCCTCTTCCTGCCCAGTACTGACACTTCTCCTGCCTCTGGTTCGAAATGGCCCTGATCCATTCCAAAGTTCATTCCCAAGTAGTAACTAGGGAGAAAAACACTTGATTGGTCAATGAAGGTCACATGACAACTATATTAGCGAGGGTAGAGGTGAGGTAAATAATTAGAAATGGACAATTCAGAAAAGGCAAGATGCTGGCCACGTTAACAAGCTGCAAGTGGGTCCTGTTGCGATCCAGAGACTGCAAACAATAGTCTTCCTTCCCCTTCTTTTTCCTTGAGTCATTCATATATATTTCTTGGGTTGGAATAAACAGAACTGTAAAGCCTATGTGAGTCTTATAATCCGTTATGTAGTTGCTGTTTGCAGTGCTTACATATTCTTCCAAAAATAATAGACACATTATAACCAATGCTTTACCTGTCCAGCATACATCATTTGGTAAATATTTAGGTGATTATGAATATGAGTCCTTAAGTGATTTTTGTTTTTATTTTGCAATATCTAAGATTTAATTCTAAAACAATGAATAACATTTGCAACAACTAAAAAGAAACAACCATGCCTACAATTATCTGTTGATGTTACTGTTGTTGCAGACAAAATAATTCAATTTGTATAGAGGAATAAGGTGATCTTTATGTCTACTTTTAATAACTTTATGATTTTAAAAGAACTCTTAATTGTTCATAAAATATTGAAGAGATTATTTTAATAATTATTATTTTAATAAAATTATTTTAAATAATTTTAATAATAATTGTGCTTCATTTTTATCATAGTTATGAGGAAGTTTTAGAACAAGGTGATTCCTTACAACTATGGACTGAATATTTTGATTATAAGTTATAGTATTTTAATTTTAATGCCTTAATATATTTTTTGAATTTATAGAAAAGACTGTGTGGCTGACCTTTTTAATATTCTGTTTTCTCATTGGCTACCAGCCCCAACCTTTCTTCTAGATTCCTAGCAATTGTTTGAGGAGGAGGAAGAGTGGAAATGCCAGCCAGTCAGAAACCAGAATATTGAAAAGGTTAACATCCTACAGTTTTCAGCTATAATTCATAAAGACATTAAACTTCCAATATTTCATCTCAGAACCAAGATTGTAATGAGAGCAGAAAATGGCACAACACTAATTCATCTTCATGACAAATATTGTAATGAGAAAGGAAATACCGAAACTACAAATATTTGGTCACTGTTTTAAAACTATCGTATGTTCTTTATAACACCATGAGAGTAAATTTATACTTCCTAAAGTTGAGTCTGCGCACTAAATACTTATCGCCTTTTAAATTAATAAGGTTTTTTAGGAACGTCTTGCAATTAGGCTTAATCCTCCCGACACCTACTAATGTCACCAGGTTAGAGTAAATAAATATAAAAAGATTTTTATTACTGAAATATGAATGAGCTGAAACTTTATTTGGGGTAATGCTTCACTGTCATTAAGGTAGTAGATATGGTTACAATTTTCTTGCATGTTAAAGTGAATTATTCCTTTATGACTTTGATGTCAGTGGTAGCCCTCAAATAAAGTGGGGTTCTTCTGTGATGTTCTTCCACGTGTTGGCACTGTCATTGTACCAGTATTAGGAGCAGAAATGAGGTCTCAGGGACTCAGATGTGGAGTGCTCTCAGGCAGTGAATCTAATACCAAGCAGGAAAAGTGTAGGAGACAAGGTAAAGGAAACTCTAGCTGCATCTTGGCACCTGTGTCTGCTGGCAGTCAGAACAAACACTTGTGGTTAAACATCCCTGAAATTTCAGTTAGGTTGTTCCCAATATATCAGAAAGGAAGGTACAGGAAATTCTCCCCACACACATACTTATGAAGGGTCTGCAATCTCAAAAGAGGTACAACATGATTTAAGAGTAAAAAAAGTGTCATCAAAAGTGTTACCTTACTCCATGAATATCTTACTCACCTCTTAAATATTCATAAAACTTCTTGAAACTTCCACAATGCAGCCTTGCATAATGGCGTTTGCCTTTAATCTCAGCCCTCAGGAGTCTGAGACAGGTGGATCTTTACAAATCTGAGGCCAGCCTGATGTACATGGAGAGTTCTAGGACAGCCAGGGCTACACAGTGAAATGAGTGACAACACTCCCTACCTGGAGTTCATGTAAAGGTCGAAGGAGAGAACCAATCCACAGGTTGTCCACTGACCTCTCTCCCCCATAAAAATAATGCAAACAATTACATATATAAAGTTGACAACACAGAATGCACTTGGCTGTTCCCTGCCTTGGGGAGCCCATTCCAGTCTTTCTTGTGAGTATTCACTTGGTTAAATAGACTTTTGCTCTCACTGTCCATGCCTCTTGACTAAATTTTTTTTTCCTTCCGATAGATAAAAAGAGCCACCTCATAATGAATCCATTTAAATCAGGTAAAAAGCCTCACGGGCACTCAACATAATTATATATTTTCACTTTTGCTACTTTTTGCATGTGCCTGTGGGAAGTGGGAAGCAGGAAAACCAGAGTCTTGCAGAGATGCTGACACCAGCTAGGATGGTTTGATGGGAGAGAGAATTTGTAGAAGTATCAACAGAAAGAGAAAAAAAATACAGCCAGAGAGACCAGGAACAGCAGAAATTCAGTGTACCCTTGAGACAAAAGGGCAAAGAGAGATAAACTGCCACCAGGTCCAGAAGAGCTGAAGTTCTGGCTAAGGAGCAGACAGTAGGAGTCACAGTCAGTTAGGGGTAAATCTGCAGCAGAAGCATTGAGAGCAGGCAAGGAATGACAGTATGGAGCTCAGTCTGTCTGCCAAAGAAGCCTAGTTGAGCCAGGCACCAGGTCAACTTCCTCAGCCCAGAGCAGGATAGAGAAGGGAATGGAAGGGCAGGTTTACAGATGAATGATAAGAAACAATGTTACCAGTAGTTTGAAGGAGTGTTACTGGAGGCCATATTTAAAGACTCTCATAGCAGAAAGAGATAAGAATGGATGGGGCAAGAATTAAGAGGCAGAGTTGGAGGTGGCAGAAAAGGTAAACCAGTGTACCCTGAGATACTGTAGAAGTCTGACAAAGCCTTTCTCTTAGCAAATCATTAGCATGAGGTCCTTAAATGATGTTACAAAAGTAATAAACCTATTAAGCCCATCAGAGAACAGACTGTATAGAGAATCTTCTAGAATGTGAAGTGGGAGGTGATGCTGACAGAATGTGAACCACCACCCCTTACCCCCCCCCAGTTGTTTCTCAAAGCAACAACAAATACCCCTCCCCCCCCCCATGCCATTCCATGCTCTTTGCTTTTCAACCAGATCTTGGTACAGAGGGATCCAACTAGGGTGTTGAGTGACTACTTAACAAGAGTGTGATCACTGTCTGCCTTTTCCCATAGCTTATTTACTACTAACACATATCATCTTGTGATGTTAATGAGTGCCTTGCACCCACTGGATCTTGGAGTGCTTTATGAACTAGGAATGCAGGAGTAGCTGAAACAGAGCTCTCTCTGGGGTGGAATAAGACAGCTGTTCGCCTTGCAGAAACGCTGTACAACAGCGTGAGTGGAAATCAGGGAAGGGTGCTCAATCTAATTGAAACTGCAAGAAGAATTTAAACTGATGGACTAATTGCTGAGACTGGCATGTATTTAAAGCAGAGCTTGATCTACTCCTTTCGCTGCTTTCTGGCAGCGAGTGGCACATCAGCATCAGCTTAGTTCCAGTGAAAAGACTCTGTTGCTGCCATTTAAGAGATGAAGAATCTGAACTCAGGGGAACAAAGTGTACTTAAGAAATGGGATTGTATTGCTTGCCTTTTGAGTTTCTGGTTGCTATTTATCCTTTGAGTCAGTCACATTGAAATCAGAACATCCAGCTACAAATTAGTGTGAGAGAAAGGGCACACCCATGGTGTGCACGTATTTTGCAGAAATCGGGCTACCCTGGGAAGGTCGCCATGTGATCATGACTCAACTTGACTCTCCCTAGTTTGGGAACTCAGTCAAGTTACAAGAGCTGGTGGTGACAGAGATGCACCACATTTTCATGCCTTTAAGAAGCAGTAGATCAAGAGTCAATGAAACTTAAACTGATTAGTTTGCAGCAGGTTCCTTTTGCCTAACACTTCCTTCATGCTGGAATGTCACATTAATTGGTTCTTAATTGAACAATGTGCTTCCAATTTGCAAAACCCAGCAGTGTATAAAACAAAAAATGCCAGACTCTTGCTCTGTGGAATAGAAAGTCATATGGGCAGAGATGAAATGCTTAAGGATTAAACTCTTAGCCAGCTTGGAAGTTGATACAAACATTCACAGGGTCTTGTATGGCGTGGCTCTTGAGTTTTTAGATTTACAATGAAGGCAGATTAACACCACATATTTGGAAGACAACACAACTCTGAATCGAGAGACAATGAAAACTTCCCCAGCTCCTTGACTTCTGAAAATTGCTAAATGTGGCTGTGTTTTGTATATAGTTAATTATCCATTTCCTCTTCAAATACATAACCTGATCTTAATTTATATTCTTCAAACAAGACACTTTAGATGGTAGTTGGTTAAATCCTAGACAGGAAAGTTTCTTTCTTTTTTTTCTGCAATTAAATATAGGCCAAAGGGTCTACTTTCCACATGAAATTAAAAACCTGTTTGTTCTTGTTCTCTCTCTTCTCTCTCTGGAAAAGTTCCATGTACAGGCAAGTTCATTTGTCTGTTTTGATGGAATCTTAAGTACAGTCTGCATTCTAAATTCATGCCCAAAATTCAGAGATAGAAGGAAAGATGGTTTTTTGCAACATAAAGAATATGTCATGTTTCTGAGCTCCGCTTCCCCACTTATCTTGTGGTGTTTGTGATGGACAGAGGTAAGTGGATGTCTTTACATCAGGATACTGAAAGCTTGATTTCTATTTTCCTTCAGATGTATCTGTTTCATGCTTGCTTATCTCACAAGTGGAAGATAGGCTTTTTTTAATTGTGTGCCCAAACACGGAACATTCATCAAAGTTGGGCTGTTTCTTCCTCTTGCATCAGATGTAGAAATTACAGTCTGTCTCCTCCTTGCATCATAAAATATGGTCCCATGTAGCACTTGGTAATTGATATAGCAATAGACAGATAGTTACTGCTGCTTCTTCCAGGGATGACCTGATCCCATGGTTACTATAAAAGTAGATAGAAAGGAAGAGAAAAATCTGTGAGGCATGCCATTTTAACCACAGCATCTCTGATTATACAGCAAAGCATGATGGTAGTAACATATTTTGGATTATAATGCATTGATTGAGATTGTGATAAAAATACCCTTTATATCAACAATAAATCAGAACACGTATTGCTTCTCATTAATAAAGAGTCTTTGTGGAATTGCCTCTTTTGAAGATAGATTCTGGAATAAAGGTCAACCAGAGGTGTGGGTAAGAAAAACATGGGGCTGTCAAGCTATGGTGCTCTGGCAAACCCCAATCGTGAAGGCCTCTGCCTCTCAAACCTTGTGACAAGTTACCATGCTGACACTCTGATCACATGTCATCATGCTAATTATCCACATTCCCTCAGCTTCCATCCTTTCTGCTTTAACAAGACCTCCTTAAATATCCCTGGGACTGAACCTGGCATCAGAGCAAATATGGCAGCAGTACTTCCAAAAAAGATAAATGTTTCCCTGGGCATAAACTCAATAATAAACGAAACATTTGACAAAGAAGAATGCCTTTGGAAGCCCTGCTCAATTTCTCTAAGAAATTGACACTGTAAAATACAGAAGCAAAGTCCGGATAATGACAGCTATGAAAAGCTCTTGTAAGAAAAGTAATCAGGCCTGGGTCAGTTGGTCTCTTCTTTCATGGTCTCTTACCTGGACAGTTGGCAAAACCTGACTCATGAGATATTTTTCAACATGAATGACAAATAGTCAGTAGCACAAAGGACTGCTCAGTGGGAACACCTAAAGGAAGGATGAAAGGTGGGACAGAGTCTTCACTGTGAGGGGACTATTCATGGCATAAGGAATAGTAAAACGTGCAGGACTTTTGGCATAGTTGCTTGTCCAGGAAGAATTCTATCACTATTTTATGCAAATGGCTTAGCTCAGCTTAACTCTGCAGTTACATGAAACCATGGCATTTGTATCTGAGCTGCATTGGGAAAATGAAGAGGATCCAAAGATCCCTAGTTGGGTGACTTTTTCCATGCCCCAGTGTTAAACTTGTAAGACAGAAGTACACAACATCAGGTAAAAATTGTTACTATTCAATCTAGAAATCTACTCAATCCAGTCATTAATTTAGAAACCCTTCCTTTCATACTCACATTGGCACACTCTGTCTTGGCTACATCAAGTGATTATCACTGTGCTGTCCCCGATGAACACATCACATACGTGTCACTTGCTGCAATGAGGACATTGAGTTTGACAAAATTAGAACAAAGAATGAAGGCTCTCTTAGGAGGACTACAGCACTAGTGACAGAAAACAAAAGGAAGTAAAAGGACATCTCATGGGAGCTGGTGGCATTTGAGCCAGACCTAAAGGCTGTGGGATATTTGCACTTGAAAAGATGAAATATGCCGGGCGTGGTGGCGCACGCCTTTAATCCCAGCACTTGGGAGGCAGAGGCAGGCGGATTTCTGAGTTCGAGGCCAGCCTGGTCTACAGAGTGAGTTCCAGGACGGCCAGGACTACGCAGAGAAACCCTGTCTCGAAAAACCAAAAAAAAAAAAAAAAAAAAAAAAAAAAAAATTCATAATGCACAATGAAGAGGGTGTTTGATGGAATGTTTGGAGGGCTTGGGCCACAGTGAGCATTTCTGTGTGTGAATGAGAAGGTTGTTAACTGTCCACCTTTAACATTTATAAAGAGTTTATGGGGACTAAAGGCCTAGATTGATAGTCTAGTTCTGTCACTCATCAGCTGGTTAACCTTGGGGAATCACCCAAACCCTGTATCTCAGTTATTTCTGCTAAAAAAAAAAAAAAATGGGGTAATTATAGTTCCTACCACAGAAATGAATCATAAGAATTCAATAAATTCATTTATCACTGCATAGAATAGGGCCTAGAATATAGTTGGTGCCCAGTGAATATATTTCTATTATTATTCTCACATAATGCTATGGAGATAAGTGTTCATATGCTTCAGAAACTATGCCAGAGTCTGGCAAAGTTAGCAGTCACAGCAAGTCCCCTGCCTCAGTACATAACTTCAATACCTTGTGTTTCATCCACAGCACAGTGGTTCCCAAGTAAAGAGAATGTCACACACACACACACACACACACACACACACACACCTTTGCTTAAAGCCTTTTTAGTTATTATTTAGGTTGTAGTCTGGCAGCTGGTGGGTAAAGGTCAATCATGCTGCTAGATGTTTTTCTTTCTAATGCTGGGAAAAGCCCCCCAAACAAAGAAACACTCAGCCCAGAATCTCAAGAGGGCTGAGGCTGGGGACCTTGGTTCAGGGCTGTCTCTTGAAGGTATGTTTAGGTTTAAATTCTTCAGAAAAGATTCTTTTCTGAACACAACACTTTACAGAAAACAATGCAAACAAAGCAAAGGTGTAGGGGCAGGGGAGAAAAGGAAGGGGTTGAAAGGTGTTGAGATTTTTTTTCCTCCTGAAAAGAATGCCCATCTACATGAAAAATAAAAGCACATGCTGAAATATGGAGGAAAAAGGAATCAGCCTGCAAAGGCAAAACAAAACAAAACTCAAAAACAGCAATAAAAACCCATCCACAATGAACAAGTGACCAGATCAATCAATAAGTAGCATTTATCAGGTGTGTCCAGTGTTTTTATATGACATAGTTCAAACTTGAAAACAGCTCAATACATTCTTTTATGTCAAAAAAAAAATTATGCAGTTTTTGTGTTAGGCCACATTTGTAGCTACTCTTGGCTGCACATGGCCTAAGAGTTACAGGTTAAGTGTCGTCCGTAGAACTTTAAAGCTCTTCTCTCTCTCTCTCTCTCTCTCTCTCTCTCTCTCTCTCTCTCTCTCTCTCTCTCTCTCTCTCCCTTCCTTCCCCCCACCCCAGAGTCAAGAAGAAGTAAACTTATCTACCTAACTATTGGATGTGCTTGGACAAATGTGTCCCTCTTCGCTACTCAGTCATCATTCAACCTTTAAATATTACTTATTCCATTGATTGTGCTGTGATGACGTTTGTTTGTTCTCTTTACACGGCCAATAAAATCAGGTACAAAGACCCATTAGTTTCTACTATAAATAATCAAAGACATTAAATACTTCATTGTTTAAATTAGTCACTGCAGTTTACCCAGAAGAAATCTAGTCAAAGTGGTGGTTTTATGGCTTCTGTGGGCCGCTCTCATCTTCCACAGTCTCAGTGCTATAACTCAGTTTCCAAGTGCACTAAGTCTGTTGTGAAGTCCAGGCCTTCACAGTGCCATCTTGGTGAGTAGATGGACCTTGTTGATGTGTTACAAATGTGAAGTCATCTAATAAAAGCTGCTATGTACGTACAGTCTGGCATTTCTGAGTCATAGCAGGCAGTCCAGAAAAACATCTTGCTGTTCATCTCCCACCACCAGTCCTGTCTCTCCTGCTGGAAATGTACTGTAGCTGGACACTAATCACAATAAGAGCTGTAAAAGCAGCGTGGGTGTAATGCTTTCCCAGGTAGGAAACACATTGAAGTACATTACCTTACTGTGTTTCCATACACATACATCCCCCTTCTCAGAAGGCAAACTGGGTTTGGGTCTTAATTTACAGTGGTCCTGAAAGATAAAGTTATAGGCCTCCAATTTGGTCCACGTATAACTTAAGATTCTTAATCAGCTGGCAATTTTTAAACATGATAATTGTAACCTTCGATTTTAACTAAAAATGGATCTTTCAAGCTGTCCTAGTCAAAGCAAGTCGAGGACTTGGTGGAGTCAAGTGAAAGCTGCACCACCATCACCACCTTCACACACACACACACACACACACACACACACACACACACACACACACAGAGTCATCCTTTTCCAGTTGGCAACATCCCTTTCACCCAGCAGCTTTTCTCATTCCAGTTATCCCCTGCTTCTCCAGGTATCTTAGTCAGTTCTCTTTCCTGTGAAGAGACACCATGACCACAGCCACTAAAGAAAAACATTTAATTGAGACTGGTTTACAATTTATGAGGTTTAGTGCATTATCATCATGGTGGGAAGCATAGCACCACATGGGCAGACATGGTGCTGGAGAAGTAGCTGAGAGTTCTACATCTTGATCTACAGGAAGAAACAATACCATGCTTCCCCTGGTTTGAGATAAGAGACTTCAAAGTCCACCCCCCCCCCCAGTGACCTACTACCTCCTACAAAGCCACACTCACTCAAACAAGGCCACATCTCCTGATAGTGCATTTTCTATGGGCCAAGAACTCAAACACATGAGTCTATAGGGGTCATTCATATTCAAACCACCTCACCAGGCTTTTGAATTTATTATATATGATCTATAGCACACTAGAAAAGGGAGAGAAGATTTGTAGAGATTGTTGCCTTTAACTGCCATCCTCTGTCAGCGCTCCTGAAATTGTACTACCCAGCGTGTCATTATTCTTAGCACTTTCCCAACCTTCCACCTACGCAAGACAGTAAGACTTTCTAAGAGATCCTTGTATGAGAAGCGTCCTTGATAGCTAATATAAACTCACATTTACTCTTCAAAAAAATCGTCCTGGGTAGTATCTGAACTTTAAATCCTCTAAAAGGAGAAGAAACTCTGTATTTGAAATAGAAATTGCTAGAATAAAGAAGTGAGAAAACATTTAGATAATCTCGTCTGGGTGTGTGATAAGTCATAGCAAGATCTGTCTTTCCATTATCTCCAAGTTGGGAGCCACCTGTTTGTCTTGACTGTCTGACGGTTGGAATGAGAAGCTGAGTTTAATTAACGTCCATGTGTGGGAGGAAGATGCTGTGTAACAGCAGTTAGATTATTAATGGACTCCTATATTGAAGTGTTCACATTTTTGAAAGGCTAATTACAATATAATTTTAGTTTTAAAATATTGCTTTGCCAAGGGTGGGAGTTATGTCATGTATTATTAACTGCTAGTCTTTCCTTTCCAATCTTGAGGGAAATACTAGTTTGATTATGATGCTTGTTAATATGAAGTTGTTTTCCTCATTTTCATATTTGATATGTTAAACTCTCAGAAAAGAAAAATATGCCTCACAATTGTAAGATGCAAGAAGTTATGGTGAAATGTCCTTGCTTTTTCCTGAAACTTCCTAGGAAGAAAGTTGAATGATGTATATGGTTTTGGTAAGTCAGGTTTCATGATTTTCTGTGCTGCTTGAGGCCCTATGATCTTGTCAACATCTAATTCCAACATTTCCAGGAAAAAAATTAAACATTCTAATGAGCTAATTCTGGAATCCATTCTAGGCTTACATGGGTATAGATGCATAACTGGGGTGCTAGTTGATTGGAATGAGAATCACATGGTTTTTAGATTCAACAACCTAATTTAGAATTCTTGTGTCCAAAGCTTGTGTTTACAGCATATTCCAAGCTGAAATCAACACACATGTCTTCTACTCACAGGGCTTCCAGTGAAGCATCATGGTCATTTCAGTGACATTTCAGTTTTACCAAAGCAAAAAGAATGAAACTACAGAAGAGAAAATGAATACTGGGTGATTAGCATTTTCTCTGCACTGCAAAGGGTCTCAAAGAGAGCTGTCACTAAAGCTGCACTTGTTCAAAGCAGCCTTCCACTGTACCAGGGCTACTCCTGTAGCTGTGACCAGCAAGAGCTGTCATCTACTTCAGAGCTACCCAGGAGCCCTGGCAACTCTCTGTGCACCCCTAGGCCAGCATTGCAGTAGCCTTCTGCACACCATCCAATGACACAAGTCTCCATTTCCTACTCTTAAGTGGTGCTGCACTTGTTTATCTTAACCATTCTTCCTTAAGAAAATGCTAGAATAAGAAAGAAAGACCTTGGATGCCTAAAATAACAGTTTTCAACCTGTGGGTCACAACCATAAGGAACCACATTTTCAATTTGGAACCCCCAAGCATAAATGTATTTTTTGTTGCTATTTCCTAAGTGTAATTTTGCTATTGAGCATTGATTGTCTCAGTTCCCAGGACCACTGAAAATATGTATTTTCCAATGGTCATGACCCACAGGTTGAGAATTGCTGCACTAGAAGATGACCAGTTTCTCAAGCTAATTATCGCATTTGCCTAAATGCACATTTTGTCCTGCCATGTGAATAGGAAGATTGACATGTGCAGTGCCCAGCAATGAGCTCAAATCCTGCCAATTAATCCCTGTGTAGTGAGTTCTACCAAGTCCTATCACTGGGATCTAAAGAGGGCCCCATAGAATTCAAAAGAACAAGAGGGAATTTCCTAACTTGCTCAAGACTAAGGGGGCTTCTGTATGTATCTGAGCCTGTTGGAGAGGACCATTCTGTTTTCTCCTCGTCCCTAACATGCTCAGATGATACAGTTCATCACTTCCTCCACCACCAAGAGCTAGTGAATAGTAAGTACTTCATGGCACATCTTTCCTACAAGCTTACCCTGGATTTTGGCTGTAAGCCTGAGAGGTACAATCTTGAATGCTACAATCTCAAATGGTGACATGGTGACGTCCTGAAAGAGCAAAACGGCAGAAGTCTCAGATCCCAAAGGATTCCTGAAAGTATAACTCTAGGAAAAAGAAACCATTTAAAAATTCTTTAAAAGGCACTTTGTGAAGATATGGCAAGCGAACGGTTGCATGTTTCCTGCCTGCTGTAGTTTTGGCATAGAACCACAGTAAGAGAAGCAGTTTGTTTCTCTCTCTCTCTCTCTTTCTCTCTCTCTCTCTCTCTCATTCTTCTTGTGAGATTGTTTTGATCTTCGGCTACCTTTTCAGCTTTGTGGGAAACCTTCTCTTCAAAGGAGGTGCCTAGCACTGTTACCAACAAGACAGAGCCTCAAATCCCTGTGCATTCATTGGGAATTTCAACGCTCTTGTAGTCAAGAGGTCTGATGTGGAGGCCATTTTATCTAAGTATGGCAAAACTCTGAGTTGCTCTATGCATAACAGCTTTGGCTTTGCCCTGTAAGTTAACAAAGGAAATGTCTAGGCGTCTGTAACTGGAGAAGTTGGCAGAATGATTGCTGGCCAGGTTTTAATTATTAATCTGGCTTCAGAGCAAAAGTGAACCTAGAGGAAGCAGGTGGGAAATAATCTGTGGTGGAGACATACACAACGCCTAAGTCAGTACCAGAACACCCTTCCCTGTTCCTTCTACTCAGGTCCTCTTTTGACATGGACTATGACTTTTGTGGTGGTTTGAATAGGAATAGCCCCATAGACTAATGTGTTTGAATGCTTGGCCCATATGAAGTGGCACTATTAGGAGGCGTGGCCTTGTTGAAGTGGGTGTGGCCTTGTTGGTGGAAGTGTGTCACTGTGATGCAGGATAATGAAAACCTGGTACGTTTGCACAGAGGAAGTTTATTCATCTGTAAAAGAAAAACAAAATTGCAAAATTTGTAGGTGAATGTATGAAAATGGAAAAAACTATACGGAATGAGGTAATTGAGTCACAGAAAAACAAGTGTCTCATGTTCTCTACTTCATGTGTGGGTCTTGTCTTTGAATCTCTAATTTTATGTGTTCAACTTGGAGAACCAGTAGAAGCTAGGAGACAAGGAAATGACCTTTGTACTTTAAGGAAATGACCTAGTACTTTAAAGGAGGGGGAGAGTAGAAGGCAGGTGACATCAAGGTGGAGAAGAGAAAATCTTGAGCAGCAATCAAAAGGAAGAAATGACAGACAAGGAGGTAAGGTGGTAACCACAATGAGAAGTATATGAAAAGGCATATGGGCATCTACTACTACTACCATGTGACAGAATCTCAAAATATAATTTCTACTTAAAGGAAAAATATTGAAGGGAGCTGCCCTGCACACCTGAGAAGATGCATGAAGAATATTTGGGTTATCAAACAAAACTCAGGTGCTTGAGAGATTGTTCAGTGGTTGAAGTTACTGGCTGGTTTTCAAAGGGACCTAGATTTGATTCCCAGCACCAACATGGTGCCTTATAACCATGCATAACTTCAGTTCCAGGGGATCTGGTTCTCTCTTCTGGTTTCTGTAGGTACCAACGATGCACACAGTCCACAGATATACATACAGTCACTTATGTGCAAAAAATAATAAATAATAAATATTAAACATAAAAACAAAACCCTCAGTGGGATGCCTTCTTTGAGTTATTAGTCAGGGAGGCCCCAGGAGCTTCCCCAGATAACACAGGCTCTTGTTATCCCTACCAGTTGCCCATTGGAACTAGAAGATAAGACTTAATACTGAGGCCACCACATACCTTGTATACAAAGAAATTTATGTGGAAATGAGGTGGAAGCTTCCCTATACTAGTTAGCTTTCACAGTCCTGAAAGTTGCTGTGTAGGCTGCCAGGGGAGAAAAGACATCAACTGTCTCACTCAGCTATGAATCCTATGGTAGGCCCACTTATGCAATAATAGCACTGTTAGTGGGAACAAATAACACACATACGACTACACTTGAAGGCATATTTATACATACACACATATTTGCAAGCATGAACACTCAGGTATGCTAATGAGGGCCACAAAAATAGAGCAGCTATGAGCACAACCATGCAACCCATGTCTGTGTAGAAATATAGCCAAGGGACCATTGGGATAAGTCCTGGAATATAAAAGCCAGTTAGTTAAGACTTCTGAAGTCCAAGAAAGCAAGGAAAACTGTTACCATGCTCAGAAAAAAACAATCTACCATCAGTACTTGTTTGTTCTGGGCCTCGGCAGAATGGATGGTACCTGCCCAAACAGGGAGATGACTCTCGACCTGGCTCACTGGGATTCACACTATTCCCTCTGGAAAGACTCTGGCAGACTGATCTTCCCCCAAATCCTTTACTAGGATCCCAGGGCTTTATTCTGCCCTCTGTGAAGCTGAGCATGTACTCGGCCCTCTTCAGATTTGGGGTTCTACTTCTCTAACTCAGCTGCTATTTTTTCTTCCATGTTTTCTTTTACTTTTCTTGCTGAAAATTGCACGTTTTAGAATTTCAACATTTAAAATTTTATGTCTTTGTTTATTTATATCTATCTATTCAATCTTACTCTTTCAAAATAGGGTTTCCCTATGTAGCTCTGGCTGTCCTGGAACTTACTCTGTAGACCAGGCAGGCCTTGAGCTCAGAGATCTGCTTGCCCTTGCCTCCCCAGTGCTGGGAATAAAGCTGTACACCACCACCGCCCAGCTTGAACATTTGAATTTTTAATCTTTTGAAATTTAGAACTTGGAAATTGTAGACTTTACGAAATCTGGTCTTCTGAAGTTTCAGCATTTAGAATTTTGTCTTTTTGGTTTATCATCGGTACCGTATTGTCCCAACCAAAGCCTCTCAACACTTACTAACACTCTCTAACTCATGGCTGTGGGTCAGCATCCTGCCCTTGTATATTGCCACTTGTCATAACTGGGAATCTGAGACTCTGGAGCCATCAATTTCAGTTGCTCAATTGCTGAGAGTCAGAAAGGAATACTCCAAGAATGCTCATCCTATCTGCAGCACTAAGAGATCACAGAAGAATAGAGAAAGGGAAAAATCAATGTAGAACTCGAAAGAATTCCCCAAATATATGATGAGCCTCTGCTCTGGTTCTGGTCAGCCTTAAGAAGGTCTACAGTTAGCTAGAGTAAAGGTGGGCATTTGAAAGACAAGACTGACAGCTGGCTCAGAGAGATATGGAAGTCAGGATTTTGTATACCACAGGTGATAGAAAGAAAGTATAGCACTTGGCTCTCTTAGCCTGAGATGCCTGTGAGCCAATAAAGTGAGAAAGCTTGAGATAAAGGTTTCTTTGGAATTTTAGAGTTGCAGGGTTTTGACCAATGGTTCTCAACCTTCCTAATGCCGTGACCCTTTAATGCAGTTCTAATGCTATGGTGACTCCCAACCATAAAATTATTTGCTTGCTACGTTGTAACTGCAATTTTGCTTTAGTTAGGAAGTTTAATGCAAAAATATGATTTGCCAGATATATAATATGCAATGCTCAAAGGGGTAATGACCTATAGGTTAAGAACTGCTGGTTTGGAGGAAGAGAAAGCAAGGGTGAGATAAAAAGTCTTCTAAAGGCACCCTAGTTTTCAGTATGCCCCATTTTAACTCAGACTGCAAATTCTTTAAAATAAAGCTCCACAGTGGCAAAAACCTGACATTTGAGGTTCCCACAGACAACGTACCCCATACTTCAGGATTGTAGAGCATCTCATAAAGCATCCATCATCCAAAGCCCCTTTGTTCTGAGGGCAGGAATGCTCAAGATGAGCTTGAAGCCTTGCAACACCTATGGACCCTGGCACTACAGAAACAGGTGGTCTGGTTCTTCCTCTATCTCTCAAATTGAAGATCAATGAGTCTTTTGACATCATTGGTCCTGTCATTCCCAATCCTACTCCTATCTAGTGCAGTTTAGACCCCTACTTAACCTGCCTTGAGGAACTGTGATGTATTAACTATCCCTGGTAAGGGCCAAGGATATAGGGAAGCTTTGGGATACCAGCTTGCATATCAGAATGATATGTTCATCTTCTGGCTACTGTTTCTTGGTATAATCTTTGCCTGACATCGATAGCACAAAATCTATCTTCCCCGAGGCTATACTTGGTTGCCAGAATATGTGGAGTTGCTAGGTGATATCCTTCAACATGTAGAATGCATGGGGGAGCCATGGCCTCCCTCATTTGGCACAGCTCTGAATTAGTATTGAGCCAGGTGGTTCAGGTCAGAAGATAAGAGTCCTAGCTCCGGGTGCAGAGGTGTGGATGTTTGGCTGAGTGTAAAAGAGATGAGGTTAAAGAGATACGAGCTGTATATCAGTTACACATCACTGTGCCCTCTGGAACACCTACCTGCTCAGAAGACACTTCTGTGAGCTCAGATTCCCCTTTCAGTGCTGCTGGGCCTTTTGTGATTAATTTCCCTGTAGGCTCCTGCTTTGCCTGTCCCCCCACCCCCACCACTTTAACTGGAGGCTTCTGTGCTTTTTAAAAATTCTGCCGACTTTTTATTAGATCTTTCCCCATAGTGCTTTTAAAACCAATTTTCTTTCTTTTATTATTCTCCATCCGACACATTTATTTATTTATTTATTTACCTACTTATTTGTAAACAGAGTTTCATATAGCATGAGTTGGCTTTGAGCTTGTTATGTAGACAAAGATGGCCTTGAATTCCTGATTCTCTTGTCTCTGTTTCTTGGAGGCTAGGATTATAGATATGTACCACCATGACAGGTTGCCAGTTTACACATGAACCCATGTATTGAATTATTATATAAACTCTACAAATATATGCAATTATTATGTATACCGAGTGTATGTATTATGTATACAGACTATATGTATGTATGTATGTTTGTATGCATGCATGCATGTATCCAAGTTCAGGTGATTCTCAGGGCTCCCCTGTCCTTCTTCAGGTGCTTGGCCATCTCTTCTACCCAGTCCTTACCACCTCTAAATATTTTAATGTTCAGACTGATATACTCATTCTTTTACTGAAAAATTCTAAATTTTATTTGTGCACATATCCATACAGAGTATGCTTCAATTTACTAAGATCTTGACTTTCCTCTAGTTCAATTATTTTTGCATGCTTAGATAAAATAAATCTTTAAATAAGATTCTACTATGACACACCCACAATATTGTTCTAAGAACAAACATGCCTTTAATCCCAGCCCTTGGGAGTCAGAGGCAGGTGGATTTCTGAGTTTGAGGCCAGCCTGGTCTACAGAGTGAGTTCCAGGACAGCCAGGGCTACACAGAGAAACCCTGTCTCGGAAAAAAAAAAAAAAAAAAAAAAAAAAAAAAAAAAAAAAAAAAAAAAAAAAGACAACAACAAAAAACAAAAAAACAAAACAAGACAAAAGAGCAAACAAACAAAAACCCAAAAAGCTGTCAGACCTCTAGGTAAAAAACAAATATATATGTATCTGAAGAATCGAACAGCTGATGGTTTTAAAACCAGCATTTGTGGATGTGACACACAGTAGGCTGTCCCTTATCTTCTGATAGCCATCTAGCCACAGTGTCACTCCCTACTACTGTTTTTCTTCACTCACTGTGTGTACTTGCAAGAGTGTAGTGCATTCTCCCAGAGTACTGCTAATGAAGAACCATGTGTATGTGTTGGAGTTCAGATGAATACATCCACCCCCTTCACTATTTACTGTTTGTTTCACCAAGTTCTCACTGACCGGCTGGCACATATGCACCCTCCAAGGATTCTGTGGCTTGATTTAGTTTTGTAGGCTCTTATTTGTATGCACGACACCACCACTGTATATTATAGGGGCAGGGCTATGGCTTCTATAAATTATGAAATCGCCTGCAAAGCCTGATTGCCTGTTAGTGAATGTGAGCTCCCTCAACATTAATCCACACCAGGCTGCAGTCAACAAAGTCCTGGCGCAGAGCCAGGCACCGGCACTGGCTCACTTCTGCCTGCAAGTCAGGTTCGCTGAGTTCGACAAGTGTGGAAGATAGATCACAGAGCAGGGGACATCGCTCTAGTAGGATGCAGAGGACAAGGGTGACTTTAGTCTGAAGAAACCCAAGAGAGACTCAGCAGAATATCTTCAAGTGGACCTTGACAAATGAGAAGCAGAAACAAAGGCAGATCTTTCTGGCGTGGTGCAATGAGAGAGAGAATGGAGAGACACCATGAAAGGGAAGCAAGAGGTAAAGCACTGCCAGGCCTAGGAAGCATAGGATTCTGGGAGATTGAAACTGGCTGATTAAGGACAGTGTGGTGTGTGCATCCGACCCAAGAGTGGTGTGTGGTTGCATTCATGTGCATGCATTTTGTGGATGAACAGAAAACGCCTATCAGGAGTGAGGTCAACTTCTCTCCACAGTTAACCCATTTGTCATTACTTTTGAAGTCCTTCATAAATCTTAGGATTATGTTTTAAGTTTGTTATAGACATAGTGCCTAGCTTTTGCTTAAATTAAGTATAATAGTACTGAAATATATAGAGACATTAAGATCAAATGCATGGTCCACATGCCCATATCCTCCACTCTATCCCTTCTATGGAGCCACTGAAAACTATATGATCAGTAGAGTTTTCTGTGGACCTCCTTTGAAGAATTCCCCAAAGACCTCTTTGTTCTCTTTCTCCAACAAAAATGGTGTGAGTTAGGCCAGGGGCTGTATTTACTTACCAGGATCCCAAGCTGTTTTTCCTATAGTTCAACTCCCATTCAAAAGAGCCCCAGTGACTCCCCCAGTGTGTGCAGCCCCTCATCCTCAGCCATATTCCATACTGACACTTCCATGACGGAAGCCTGCTTCGGACATTCATCTCAACCATTCACTCTTGGCTCTGCCAAGAACATTGCTCTGTCTGGCATACCAGGCTATGCCTCAGCCACCAATCCCTCTGCACTCTTCTTGTCTTTTCACACCCTGATGCCCATCTTTCTCCCTGCATCCTTCGGGAACATCTATACTTCCCAACCCAGTAGCTCTCTCCTACTCCAGATGAACAGGGAGACACATGATTTATCACTTAGTATTTTTTTTAATTCTTTTGTTTATCTTACCTCTTTCCATTAGAGGAAAACCTCTTCAGCAGGGAGAGCTTGCTTTGAGGGCTGTTTGGCCCCATAGAAGGCAGCATTGGGTTGAATACTGTGGGGAAGGAAAAACTTTGTGAATAAATGCACAGGACATGGTCAGACATACAGAGCTTCACTTTTACTTAAGAACTTTTCTCACCGTTATTTGGTATATAGGGCTGATTCTTTGAGGGGGGGATTGTTTTATTATCCTATAATCATTTCCTTTTATGTGGTCATTAAAATAGAGGTGGAATTACCTCCAGGGCAAGGTAACTACCAGTCCTGGCAGATTAACTACACCTTTCCTTTCACATATAAGAGTTTTTTTTTTTTTTTTTTTAAATGTGGCTTGGGAATTTGGAAAGATACTCTCACCCTTAAAATTTTTTTTTTTAATTAAAAAAAATCTAGCTGCTGGAGGCATAACAGGTAATTAAATCCTACCTAAGATTTGAGGTCCCCTTGATTTTAACCTTAAACATTTAGCCCAAATGCCATTTTAACAAATCATGAAATGCACTTTTTTTTTTTTCTCATTTTAGGGTAGAAAAAAAAAAAAAAAAGCCAAGCAAAGGGTAAATGTACTGGTGTATAACAGATGGAGGCCAGGCTCCTACATAGATTTTCAACATTAAGACAGAACAAATGGCCTGCAAGATTACAAAGAAAACAAATTCAGAGCAGTAACCTTTTGAGAACTGCCAAATTGCTGGAGAGATGAAAATGGGGCTGCATTTGAGAAATTATGCAGTGTTGTGCCTTCTGGGAGACATGTACAGCACAGAGGGGTCTATGTGTTTTCTTTCCAGACTCTATTTTTAATATTCACAGTGACACCCAATGAAACAACTCAGACTATATGTAGAACATCCAGTAAATGGTAAACGGTAGTGGTGGGAAGAGGTTGGGGAGGAGGATGATGGAAATAGAGGCTCTGGTGAACCAAGTATATTTTTGAAATATCAAACAGACACATTCAGCCTGGATGCTGAAGATCACTAAGCGGGGTGAGAAGAAAATGGAAAATTTGCCCAGAAAAAGTCTGAGAGAAATCACAGCAAATGGCAGGCTGAGTTCTCAGTACTGTAAAAGAAGGGGATATATCAAAGAAAATGTCTTTCTGCATATCACAAAAACAGCAACATTCCAGCATATGCTGATATTTCACTTTTTCATTTGGCGGGCCATTTGCGGCTGGCTGTAGGCGGGGCTGCTTTCTATGCGTCTCTCAGCCAAGTATGTTGAATGCTCAGGCTATTTTTCCTGACCTTGTGTGCATTTACTTTTCCTTCCTTCCTCGGGCATCTTGGCCTGGTGTTTGCCGTCAGATGGTGTTCCCAGGCAGCTCCACACAGGGTCATGTTAGAGACACATCATAGAATTCCATTTAGAAGAAACATCTATTTCTGAAATGCTTTCCCTTGTTTCTTTCCTTTGTTTTGTCATACACAGGAGAGCAAGCTGACGACAGTATAAGTAGCATAAAACTAACAAAGAAGCAAACAGTGTCGCCAGTGAAGTCTCAATTCTAACATTTATAAGTTTTAGAGGCTTGAAAACATACATGTACACACAGACACACACAGACAGACATGCATATACAGGCACATACACACACCCATGTACACACATATATACCACATACATAGACACACACATGGGCACACAACACACACATGCACATATACACATGCACATATACACATGCACATACACACATGCATATACATACATGTACACCACATACATACATATATATATATATATATATATATATATATATATATATATACACATACATACATACATACACATACATAGACACATATGGGCACACTCATGTATGTATACACATGTACACATACCCCCCCCATATACACACACACTTCCCTCTAAGGTTTCTATAAGGGTTTTTATTATTTTAGAGGCTTTTTTTATTTTCAGAATCATTTTTTCCTATTCATATATTTCTACATTCAGATAACACTCCAGACTTATTTGATGTTCTGTGTTTTAGCAGACCATAGCTTATTTAACTGTTTTTCTTTTGTATTACAGTTATTATCCAATTTCCATTACTATCTATACCAACCTAATTCTCAACCTCTTTGTTGCAACCCTTTTGAGGTCAAACAACCCTTTCATCACAGGGTTACCTAAGACCATCAGAAAACACAGATATTTACATCAGGATCCATAACAGTAGTGAAATTACAGTTATTAAGTAATAATAAAAATAATTTTATGATTGAGGTTTTGAAATAATTAAAGTTACAAAATATAACTAGACCATTTATCCAAAATTGCTTGGAATTTGTTGATGGAAAGAGAGGTGAAATTACAAATGTTTAACAATTGCTTTGCAAGTAATTAAAATATTTAGTAGTTTGAAAGGATCAAAAAATCAGAACGAAACCCTCACTAATCTGGACAAATCAGAACTTAGAAGCCACCAATAAGAACACATTGATTAGCATCAAGGAAATGTATATTAATGCTACATTAGGATTATGCCTAATCCTTGTCAGAATGGCTATCATTAAAATGACCTAAGACTCTTGGATACACACCTAATGGGCTCTAAGTGAACATACCACAAAGATGCTTGCACATCCATGTTTACTGTGGTGTTATTTACCATAGCCAAATTATATAATCAGCTTAGTGTTTGTCAATAAATGAATGAACTCGCTGGGGAGATGGCTCACTGGGCAAGAGTGCTTGCTCTGAAGGCATGAGGATCTGAGTTCTCATCTCCAGCACCCACATGAAAAGCTGAACATGGTTGTATTTATGTGTATCCCCATTATTGAGGGGCAGAGATAGGTAGATACTGTATACTGAAAGCAGACTGGGTGGCCTGCCTAACTGAAACAATAATCAAACAACACACACACACACACACACACACACACACACACACACACACGGGAGAGAGAGAGAGAGAGAGAGAGAGAGAGAGAGAGAGAGAGAGAGCGTTAAGTGAAGTAAGCCAACCCCAGAAAGATAAATATTACAATTTTTTTCTAATTTGTGATCCTAGAATTTTTTTAAGAGACATGAAACCATTAATGTATATAAGTTTTATGGGAATAGAGGAAAATTGAAGAAAGGATGGAATGAAAGAGAAGGAGGTAAAGAAGGGGAAATACAGTGAACACGTATGATACACTTGAGGAAATTCTTTTTCTAGAACCCAACACTTCATGTAATGAACATATACCAATAAAGAAATTTAGAAATAAACAACAATTGAACAGAAGAAATGCTCAAAGGATTGTATGGAGAAACTAGATCTTTTATACACTGTGGGTGGGACAATAAATCAATGAAGATTCCTCAAAAAATAAAAGCAAAAACTAAAAACTTACTGATCATATGATCCTGCTGTATCACTCCTGGATGTATACACAAAGCTCGCCCTGTCAGCACTCCACAGAGAGACATGATTACTGACTGTTCACTGCAGCACTATATACAACAACCAAGGTTGAGAAACACATAGATACGCATTAACAGATTAACCAACAGATAAAGGAAACCTGGCATATATATTCAATGGAGTTTTATTCAAACATAAGGAAGAATAAAGCTATGTCATTTCCAGGAAAACAAATCAGATTGAAGATCTCCGTATGAAGCAAATTAAGTTAAATGCAGAAAGACTATGGTGCATGCTTTATGTGAAATTCAGAGTACACACGCACACACACACACACGCACACACACACACACGCACACACACACACACACACACACACACACACAAACACACCATGAAAATAGACTACTGGGAAAGAAGAAAGGGACTAGAGAGAGGATGGAGAGATGTGCAGGAGACAGTACTGGTGATTGAATAAGGTCCAAGTACTTGATATGCTTGAATAGAAATGTCACTACAAACTCCACTGCTTTGTACAAGGAATACACACTAGGACTGTCACAATCTCGTTCTTGAGTTTGTACTAATAATGAGAGTAATGCCAGAGATAAGCAAAGTTAAGGTTGTTGGAGAGATTTCAAATTGAGTGATTAATTGTAGGAACCACAAAATAAATATCAATTCAAACAGGACCTTTACAATATGAACTGCTTTTGCGAAAATATGAGGATGTCAGTGACCACCGCCCACACACATTACAATAAATATTGAGATACTGGGAAATCCCTAGATGCTGGAGAGGACTGCCATTGTCTAGGCACAGCCGCAGCATCAGGGTATCAGCAGAGCATTCATGAATGAAAAGATGCACCCACTGTTATTAACAGAATTCCACCACAGCAAGTACACATTCCATGCTATTGTTTCTCTCAAAGGAATAATTTCAAGTCATCTCTTTGACCATGTCCCTATTATTCTTCTACCTTCTAACTAGTCTTATACCAAATTTCAATTGCATGGCCTGAGCTGAGGTGGCTCAGTAGGTGATAGTACCTGTTGCCAAACCTGCAGACCTGGTTTCTATCCCCAGGATCTGCATGATAGAGGGAGAGAATGGCTTCCTGATCTCCTCCCACATGCACTTAAAATAAATGAGATACCAGTTACTTCTTCTTACGAGTCATGTGCCACTGACCATGATGCTCAGAAAAACAAAGAATAAGAGAGGCACTCATATGAGTCATACCAGCATAGTCCAGAGATATATAATGTAAAGAACGGGGTGGCTTTCGTTCACTAACCCCAACTTCTCTCTTATATTCATGCTTTTTGAGTTTTAAATGTTGTGTGTGTGCTCTGGAGGTATGGAGAAGTGAGCATAAATGCCCTGGTGCTCATGTGGAGGTCGGAGGGCGAATTTGTGGAATTGGTTCTCTCATTTCACCTTTATACAGATTCTAGGGATCTAACTCAGGTCCTCCAGGCTTGTGTGGCAACCTTCACCAGCTGGACTGTCTCACTGGCCAGGTATACCATATGAAAACCAGGGGAAGACTTTGGATTCCCTGGAACTGGAGTTACAGGTCATTGGGAGATGCCAGATGGACAATGAGAACCAATCCTGTGGTCCTCTGCAAGAGCAACAAGTACTCTTAACCCTGGAGTTAACATATTGAAAGAGAAGCACATGCTAACATTGTGGGATCCTCCGCCTAAGCCAAGAAAAAGGGCAACTAGAAAAGGAATGTGAGAAGCAATGTTTGGAGTCCCAGTTAATCATGTGGAAGGAGTGTCCCACTAATTAGTGTTTGCAAGCACATCATCCACAAGTAGCAGGCTGGATATACAAAAGCAGGGGCAGCCTGTTCCAGTTCCGGCATTACCATGCACTGGTGAATTCCGGAAATCGCACAACCCATTTGGCCCCGTTTATTCACTTACAAAATGAGATAATGAAAATGACACTGGCCTCATAGATAACAAAATTAAGTGAACATATACAAACCTTTAGAACAAACTGCTTCACACACAAGGACTCCAAGAGATGAAAATAAGAAAAGCTGGTAGAATGTGACAAACACATAGTAAGTACTCTGCAAATGCTAGCGATGCCTTCTTGGTGGTGTTAACCCTAACATGCTTCTGCTCTGATGACAAAGTGGTGAGCATGCACTTCCGGTTAGAAAGCATCATCCTTTGTAGGTTTACCTAATGGAACAAGACATGTGATCTAAGGGAATGGCAATTCAGTTTAAGAAGGTGCTTTGATTCTTCAAAACAAAACAAAATCTTCTGGTGTGTGCATCATTTTTTTGAGCTTGATTAGTGAGTGTTGTTCTTTCTGACTGACATGCTGGCGTTGGACAAAGGTGAGTCCGCCAAGATGCGTCATCTATGTACAGGTTTTGCAGATGATAAACTAGGAGCAAGTAGCAAACATGTCCTGGAGGAACTTACTCATGAAATGGAACCTGTTGCGTTCACATGAGAAAATCTTTACCAAGGCAAAAGGAGGTGACTTGGTTACTTAGTGTCTAAATCCTGCAGGTTATAACACTTGCAGACTGACATAAGGCTGATGCCACACAATATTGTCTTTCACACTGAGAACCAGATAAACATAGTGATGCACAGACCTGAAGCCTTCCTATTGGCATTAGCTGTAGCCTAAGAGAACTGTTTATTCCAGTAAATATATTATAGCCACAAAAATGCATATTGCTTTTTGCTCTATTAATACCATTTAAATAATTTATTTTGTGCATTATATATTATGTTCAATGAGTTGCAATAATTTGACAAGCATGGCAGTATGAATATATAGCAAGCACTCCATGGGTTGCCACAGCCCACTGAAAGGTCACTGAGTCTACTGGAGAGGTGCTGGGAACAATGAGGGATCATTTCAGAGACTCTTGTTGCGAACCCCCACTGGGCACTGTTTCTCCTGGTCTTATTAGTTTAAAATTTAATAATATTTCACAATTCATTGCTTTTACAAGAAGCTCCCACTTAAAAAGTTTCTCTATTATAATTCTTTTCTTTCTCCTCCTCCCCCTCTTCCCCCTCCTCCCCCTCCTCCTCCCCCTCCTCCCCCTCCTCCTCCTCCTTCACTGAATGCTATTGTTTGAGAGCAAATGGCAGGACAATAACATTGAAGCTAGGTTAAAGCTGCCAGACAGACTCCAGAAAAAGTGTTGAGTATTAACCCTGTTCTTCAATGAGCCTGGACCCAATTGTAGGTAATCAAAATCAGATCAAGGGGCTGAGGATATGTCATGATCCAAGGAGCCAAGGTACTGTTCTTATTGCATGTAAAGCAAGACCTGGCATTCTTCCAATCCGTTAAAGACAGCTGGCAGATCTCCCATGACTAGTTCTCCCTCCAAGCTAAACATCAGTAAGTCAATTATCCTTTTAGGAGATGGTTTTTAGGTTCTATCTGGGATTTGGTAAGATATACCTAGAAAATTCTCTGAGAAGGCTTAGTTTTAATCTCCAAATATGGCTCCCATGTTTTAAGTTATCTTGAGTTTGTTCAAGATCATGCAAGTAGTGTTGTGGATTCTTAAACCAATACAGGGCACTACAATCTTTAATACAGAGTCACCAAACACGGGGTCTTCCAAAATGGCTGTAGGAGTTCCCAGTGTTGACAGGTGACTGCTTTTCAACCACAGGGTTCTTAGAAAGGGACCCATGCCCTCGTGCAACATGCACAAGTCAAATTTCCCCAGGGACCTGCCATTCTGCGAATACAGCAGTGACTTGGGAGCACTTGTTAAAGCTGTCAGAATACAACAATTAAATTTGGAGGGTCATAAAAATAGGAAAATATATAACTGACAACACCTGTTTCCTTTTCAGAGCACATATAGCAAAATTCTGTTCATTCTTATGTCTGACATGAGGGCATAAGTAAACAAGAAGCAGGGCTTGTTAACTGAAGGAATTACTATAATGAAGTTTGAGTACAAAGCTGCATCATTCATAATTTTACACTTAAATGAAGTGCATTCCTGTTCACGCTTAGAAGGACATAGATTTTCCTTATGCCAGACACATCAGATATAATTGTCAAATACCAATAACCTTGTTGACAACAACACAGAAGAAGGCTGGATGAGTCTGAAAGCTTTTTTATTATCATGAGCATGAAGATTTGGCAAATAACATTGTTGCTTCATTATGTAGGTACCTAGGTGTGGGATAAATGATCAACACTTCTTAAAGTGCTACTGGAGGTAACAGCCACAAAAAAGAACATATGAATTCTCAGAAAGGTAAATATTCATGTCTCAGGGTTAAGATTTATGATCTAAAGAATATTAGATTATACAACAAACATTAGCTTAGTGAACCCAGGCATAGCTTGACAAAATTCACTATGGTGTATGCATTGTGACACACACAATATAGAATGTTATGATGAAGTTTTTACTAAAAACAGTGTGTGCTTAGTAATCTTTGCATCTTTAAGTCATTTGCAGATGTAATAATTTTAAATATTAATTCAAATTAATGTAATAAAAAAAATAACACCAGACTAGAAACACCAGGATTCTCTGATGCCACAGTCATGACTGCATAAAGCATGTGTGATGCGTGGATCCCATCAGTCTATGCTGCTTCTTCATAATAAATAATAAATAGCCTTTCTCAGCCACCTCTACATTCTTACTCAGTTTCTCCTATGGCAAATGACTTCTTGAAATTTTAATTTCAAGTGTGGTTATCAAAAATGTAGCAAAGATGTGCAATGGTTACTGTGTTACCCTAAACAGTCTCTAAGTCCGTGTCCTTCAAAGTACAGTTCTAGCCTACTTATATCAGTTATTTTGTTTTTGTTTTTGCTTTTCGAGACAGGGTTTTACTGTGTAGCTTTGGCTGTCCTGGAACACACTTGGTAGACTGGCCTTGAACTTACAAAGGTCCACATGCCTCTGCCTCCCTAGTGCTGGGATTAAAGGTGTGCACCACCACCATCCAGCTCACATCAAAGTTCTTAAAGCCTTTGTAAAGTCTCATGAAATCAGATATCTCCAGTCTGAGAATGGGATCTGGGTAGGTGTTCTCAAGGAGTCTTCAAAGTGTTAGTTCTGCATACTGGATTTAAAAAAATATTCCTAGATAAGTTTACACATGTATATAATGTATTTTGATTGTATCTTCCCCCTCTTTTCTTTCAACTTTTCTTGGATCTCACCATCACCACATTCATCTTCCAACCCTATTTCTCTTTTTCCTCCTCTCTTCTTCCTCATCTTCCTCTTCTTTCCCCTCTTCCTCTTTCTCTTTTTGTTGTTGGTGTTGGTGTTGTTGTTTATACAATACTGAATCCAGTTAGTGCTGCCTATGTGTACATGGGTGTAAGGCCATCTGCTGGAACATGGGCAACCTTTGATGGCTAATACCTTTAAAGAAAATTCTTCACCCCTCAGAAGGTGTCAACCACTAAGAGGTCCTTAGCTAAGGGTGAAACCTTGTGAGTCCCTCTCACATCTATGTTGATTCCACTGGTTAGCTTTGTCTTGTGCAGGGAATACAGATGTGATGGGTTTTCGAGTGCAATGGTCCTATCGTGTTCCAGAAGATAGTGTTTCTCAGCAGTCTTCCTGATGACCAATTGTTTTGCACTAAACCATAAAGGAATTCGCCCTGAAAGGAATTCACTTGAGCCATTCGAGACCCGTACTGGTATAATGCAAATATCTTCTGGCTTCCCAATTAGAATGATTTGGCAGAACTTTAAAGCCACAAAAATTATGTCTGAACATCCCCTCTGAGCCCAATTTTGTTAGCCTAAATTAAGGTCCATGTAGTACTAATTTCTAGTGTTCTCATATTCTAATCAATAAGTAGTAGGACAGATAGATGTTCAGAAAAGCATCCATCAACTATGTTATCCGAAGGTAGAAACAACTCAGAGTACATCAATAATAAATAAATGGATGAGCAACACACAGTTTATGCTGATAATAGAATATTAATTCAACCACAAAAAGGAGTGAAATTGTAATATGGGCTATGGTATGGATGAACTTAAAAATACAATGTTAGGTGAAATAAGCCATACACAAAAGGAGGAAAACTGTGATTTCACTTATGTAAATTATCTATAGCTACCAAACAGAAAGGAAAATACCAGAGCTGGAGATGTGGAGATTAGTGGCTAAGAATGCATGCGGTTCCTCCATAGGACGAGAGTTTGGTTCTCAACACCCACAGTGAGTAGCTCATAATCACCCATTATTCTAGTTCCGGGGGATCTGATGTCTCTAATCTCTGCAGACACCTGTACTCATCTACTTGTGCATAACACACACATGCATAATTAAAAAATAAAGTAGTCTTTAGAATACATATCTTTAGAAAACACAGTTATCATTGGCCCAGGCAGTTTCCTCTCTCATCACCTCCTGCCATAACTTCAAATAAAGTGACACCCAATTCCCTGAACACATCATTTGGATCCATACACCCATGTTTTTTCCCACATGCTGTTCTTCCTTTCTGCAAAGTAATCTCCCTTGCCAAGGATGCTTGCCAAGTTCCATCTCATCCTTGGAGGCTGGGGTGTCAATCCTGCTCGTGCAGTACAGTCGCTTGAAGAGGCTTTAAGAAATCAATATGTGGCACCTTCCTAGGCCAGTGAGGTTAGACTGTCTTAGAGGTGAGAATGTGGCAACTGCCATCTTTTTAGTGGCTGTGCAGTGGTAATGATGTGATGTGTGTGCTTGAGAATGACATCTTTGCTTGCTGCTTGAGTGATCAGTTGGCCCACAATCGTGTCATCATCTGGGAACTTAGATATCCCAAGTCTAGGGACTCACCTCCTGCTGCATTGGTTACCAGACCAGTAGGTAATTAGTTTGTTCAGAAGAATTTGAAGAACACTCTTAAGCCTTCTCCCAGGATCCTCTCTGAGCCACAGTCATCAGGAGTATGTTCTTGCATTAAAACAAATCTCTGGAGGTGGGGTTAAGGCTTGGTTAGTAACAAAGTTGGATTGCAAATGCTGGGACCTGAGTTCAATCCCTGGAACTCACATACAAAGTTTAGCATGGTGGCACACACACTTTTAATCCCAGCACTGTGGAAGTGGAGCCTGCAGATCTCTGGTGTTCAGTGACTAGCCATCCCCACCCACTAGGTCTGCTCTAGGCCAGTGAGATACCTGCCTCAAAACAAGTAACAAGGTGACCAGTGTCTGAGAAATGACACAGGGTTTTATTTTCCCACTAGGCTACACACAGACACATACAGACATACACATGCACACACTGAACACACCCCATCTCACCTCCACACACGGAGGACATTTGTGTCATATTTTAATAGAGTTTTGAGAATCTCAAGTTGGAAATAAGGCTTTTTTTTCCCCCTCTAATACCTTGCTGGGCAATAAATTCTCATAATTTCTTGAATTATATTAACTTTGAACAGCAAAAAGTCACCTTATGATTAGCATTTCAAAGCAAAAAAATAATGCATGGCTATCATAAAATAACCTTTTTGAGGAACACATTTATGTCAAGATCTTCATGCTTGACATGCCCAGTCCCAGACAGCCTCACTGGCTGATTCTAGTCATAAAGTCCCTGGAGCTCAGACATGAGAAGGGAGTTGGTTGCCCAGCTGGTACCCAGAGGACTGGATCCTTCTGTCTTGTCTTATAGCCAGCTTCACTGAACTTCTTAGTGTCCCCTCTCTCTGCCTTGTTTGTTGTTCTAGCCATTTCTTTCTCTCTGCCAGGGAAAGTTCGCCTTGCTCTGCCCCCATCGCTCCTCCTTCCTTCTATGACTCCACTTCCTCTCCTCTGGTGACTTACCTTAGCTATCAACACAAATTGAAGTACATCCTCACCCTTTGTCATACAGGTCAAATGTATTTACTCTTCTAAAGTTCACTTTCTTTGTTTTGTCCAGTCTTTTACAGGTACTTGAGGGTTTTGATCATCCTCTACTAATAGGTCTTGAAGCGGGGTGCAGGTTAAAATGTAACTTGAAAGTTTAAAAATAGTATATTTTGCCAGGTATGGTGAAGCACACCTTTAATTCCAGCACTCAGAGGAGGCAGAGGCAGGTGGAGCTCTGTAAGATCTAGGTCAGCGTGGTCTACCAGGGCAAGTTCCAGGACAGCCAGGGCTACAGAGATAAACACTGTCTCGAAAAGCAAGAAATCAATCAATCAAACAAACAATATTGTGGGTTTGTTCCTCTTTGGATTTATTTTGTGGAAAACAGGTTTTAAATGGAAATCAAGTGTTATTGTTGGACAGTTGGTATGTAATTGTAAACTTTGTCCTTCTTTGTCCTGAATGGAACATAGCCCTGAGCTTTGATTTCCCCTTTTGTCTCTGTGTGTCCAACAGCAAGACTAGAGGAACCATGGGGATCTAAGGAGAACCATCTCTTCCTGTCACCTGGATTCTCTGTATACTCATTTATGTTTTCTGAAACTATAGCAAAGTATATGTCCAGTTTACAAGTACATAATTTTCTTTTGAAAGTATATATATAATCAAAACTTTCTAAGAATAAACAATGGTAATATTAACCTAAGCAAAATTTCAAGACTGAAAAACTCCAAATTTAATATAGAACAATAATTCCTTTACTGAACTAGAATTTGAACAGAAAAAAAAAAAATAGCCCTGTGTTACATAGCCTGGTACACACAAGCAAAGATTACCACATTATTTTATGATAGCACTGTGAAGCCAACCAGAATAAACTTACTTCATGGTTGTGCATCCACAACATCAAAATAACAAACTGGGATGACAATTCTACCCCAAGCAGTAAGAGAAGTGCCGCAAAATGTTCCCTTTCAGGTGTCTCCTCAGCAGCCCTTCTCCTTCACAACCATATCCCACTGTGAAGAGCTAGCCTCCATGGTTTGGGAAATCACTTGCCGGATGTGTCTAGAACGTTCCTTGTTGAGCTCCACAAATTCCTCAGGCTCATGTGTTCTTGTTATGGCTGCCAAGTCCTTCTGGCAGTCATATTAAAAACATCACCACATTCATCTCCTTTAGAAGCAAGTATATGTGCTCGTTAGACCCACAGTGGATAAAATAGGTTTCCTCTCCTGCTTATTCTTCCCCTTCTACTCCAGGTTTGAATAGAGAGGATGTAAACCAGGGCTATAGCAACCACGACTCTCTGCACAGTAGAGCAGGTTATACACTACATAAGAGTGTTGCATCCCAAGGGAACACCATTCCCATTTCAGCTATTGGAGTTCGTATGCTCATTTTGACATTTTTCCAGCAGCAAGGAGTCTTGCTGCTCTGAACTCAATATATTATGACACTTTTCTGACTAATAGAGTCAAAGTACATTGAGGAAAGAAAGCCATATCTAAGTGACATCTATGGGCCACATAGACTGTCATTGGTCCTAAAGGCAGCCTGTTTGATGACAAGCATGAGGGGAATCTGAGCAATGCCACTTTGCTGGGAGAAGGATGAAGCCATGCAGTATGAGGAAATGTCTACACATCCACAAACAGTGGTGTCCAGTGGGATTCTCACTTCAGTCATTACCTGCAGAAACCTGACCATACACACAGGAGCATGTTCTAAGACTTGATAGCAGAATTTTTCTTGTAGATCACAGTGAGAGAATTCTTTAACTTAGAATCATCTGAAAGAACTGTTCAAATGTTACTATTTTTTTTTCCTGAAGTGACCAACTGAACAAAGCTAGTCTATGAGAAGTTATTCTCTGATCCTTGAAAGATGGCCCAGCCAGTGAAGTGCTTGCTGTGACAGTGTGGAGAAATGGGTTCAGATCCTCTGTATCACTATAAGAATTTGGCTGGGACCAGCAGAACACTCATAGTCCCATGACTGATGGTAGAGACAGGTGGCGCCTGAAGCTTCCTTGTCTACTAGTCTCAATGAATTGATGAACTCCAGGTTCACTGAGAGACCTTGTCTAAAGAAAACATAAGGTCAAGAAATAGTGAAGAAGACATCCAACATAGGCCTTGGCCATCCATACACACATACACACACACACACACACACACACACACACACACACACACACTTGTCTTTACAGGCACAAATGTGTGCACACAAACATAAGCCTGTACATACACATATACCCCTCCCCAAAACTTATAATTTTTTTTTGTTTTGTTTTGTTTTTGTTTTTTCGAGACAGGGTTTCTCTGTGTAGCCCTGGCTGTCCTGGAACTCATTCTGTAGACCAGGTTGGCCTCGAACTCAGAAATCCACCTGCCTCTGCCTCCCAAGTGCTGGGATTAAAGGCGTGCTCCACCACCGCCCGGCCTTAAAGTTATTCTTAGCATGTCAATCTACATAGACAAAGCCTCGGAAGAAAAGGGAGCTTATAGAAACCATAGCTGGGAAGAAATGTGGGTCATATATTGTCAACAGATTTATTGAAGGCTAACAGGAATGCGAGGAGTGGGAATTAGAGGAAAGTACCTTTTGGAGTGCTATGAATAGATATTAGTAAATCTTAGGATTTAACAAATTATGCAAGAGAACTTAGCCTGATGGGGTAAGGATGCTGTTACTGGTAAAGCGATTAAAAATGAGCATGAAATTTATCTCTCTCTTTCAATGATGGGCATATAATGCCATCCTTTAGATAGCAAAATAAAGGAAGTCTCCAATTAAATCTCTGATAAGAAACTGAGCAACACTGTGTGCTTCAAGTTCTTTTTATAATTATAGTCTCAGAGCTTTCCTAGACATATTGTTTGTGCTCAGTTGCATGTAATAGCCAGAGTTTACCAGGTGAATGCAATTCAGTTGCGGGATTGCAAGCTTCCTGTGCTGTAATAGTTCTCATAATAATAACTGCATATTTCTAGAGGGCTTTGCTTGAAAATCAAGTTCAGAGAATTCTCTCATTGTTCTTACTATTTGTGAGGTAAGTGCAGTGCCAATGTTGTGCATGGGAAAACAAAATCTTTCTAATGTATTGCAAAGGCAAGCCACTTCTTCCAACCTTTACTTACCAATACTATACACTTGCTGGCAGAGCCAAGTGAGCTCTGCATATCCTGGCATCATTGAAAAGCTTATTTTAAAATGCCATATGTTGCTATGATTCATGCTGTGTTTTTAATGATTATTGCACATGCAAGCAAAATGCTATATTAGTTTTATATTCATGTAATTCCTGATTATCACAAACACATGTGATGAGAGACAGGAACAGTATTAGGGTGCCAGAGATGCAAAGAATAGCAAAAAGGCTCACCAATCTAGAGTCTCATTTTTACACCCAATTGAACTTATGTCATTCAAGACAAATGGTAGCATTTACCTTTCAATTTAATAAGTATTAGATGGGGCTCCTAGAAGGACCTGCTCTGCAAAGAATCAAACCCAAGAGCCCACCTCTGACCCATCCTTAAAGAATTTATGGTGGTTTTTCAAAGAGCTGTGAGATAAATAAGAAATAATCAATGGCATATAAGAATCATGAGGGGCTGGAGAGATGGCTCAGTGGTTAAGAGCCCTGACTGCTCTTCTGGAGGTCCTGAGTTCAATTCTCAGCAACCACACGGTGGCTCACAACCATCTGTAATGGGATCCTATGCCCTCTTCTGGTGTGTCTGAAGACAGCTACAGTGTACTGATATACATAAAATAAATACATAATTCTTTTTTTTAAAAAAATAAAGAATTGTGAGTATTTTAAAGAGGCATCCAGGAGTTGTTCTCAAATGTAGCATACATTAGAATTTCTAGGAGGTCTTGTTAAAACACAGGTTCCTGGGGTTTGCCTGGTTTCTCATCCAGTGGGTCTAATATGAAGCCCAAGAATGGTCAGTTTCCACAACTTCCTGGGTGATGCTAATTGCTCTTGGTTCCTAGGACATGCTGAGAACTGCTTTAATGGACAGTAAGGATTAAATACATAGGGAGTGCAAGTGCTGGGCCCCAATCCTGTCTGTTCCTTGTTGGCTGTTAAACTTTGAACAAGACAACTTCTCCTAATTGCCTCAGCCTATTTACCTATAAACAGGAAGCAGTATCAGAGTTTACCCTGTGTGCTGTTGTATGAATTAGTACTTGTAGAGCATTGGTACAGTGTCTGGCACACAGGGAGGGTTAACCAGTCATGATGTTTTCTATTACCAGTTCCCAAATACCAGTCTTAAACCAGAAGTGCCACAAAAATCACACACTACACACACACACACACACACACACACACACACACACACATGCTCACGCACTCATGCACAGGTGACCAGGACTATTATATATAAGAATTATATTTAAATATATAAAATATAAAGCTTTAAAATGTCCTTTTGAGGGGACAAGTTAGCTTTACCACGAGAGAATATTCTCCCAATTTTTCGTTGCTGAAATACCCCGAGGCCTCTAAGAACCATGGTGTTAGGGATGGACAGTCATTTACTTCGGTGATCCACAGAACCATAATTGTTACCTTCTTCTACTAGTATTTGGAGGTAATAGGGGGTGTGATAATAGAGCAGAAGTGAGTTAGGATGGAGCTTCAAGAAAATCACCGTAGGCATGCCGTCTAGAGTCTAGTACTGGGAGCACTGTGGATCTCAGGAGAGCTCCAGAGCTCGGTAAGGGTGTAACTCATGTGTGGGAAGTGCCGCCACTGTGGGAAGGGGTAAATAGGGCCACACACAGGAATGAAGCACAGCTGCATTTGACCCAACACAGAGGAATAAGAAGTGCCTGGTGTCCCTTGTTCTCCCCTAATTGGTGGGTATATGATGTATTATCATCACCCACACTGTTATTACAACTGTCAGGCACATTATCTTTAGACCCAATCTGAGAATTTGGGGATGAATCAACCCCAATCCTGACCACTTGATTGATTTTGCTTTTTAAATAGAAGTTTCAAGATGAGTCAGAATTTAAAGCTCAAAAATCTATCTAGCTCTGACAGGGCAGGAAATGCACACTGTCCTCCAGGCTTTGGGGATAGGTCCTGAGTAGCAGCCCTATATCCTTCTCTTCACCACATTGGCCCAGGTCCTGTCACCAGGCTTAGCATACTTTTGCCCTGTATATTTCTCAAAGATAAACTTGAATATTCCTGTCAATAGTTTGGCATGGTTTTGTTAGCCTTAAGCATCCACTTTCTCATGTTATTAAAGTAGAAAAATAATTCCGAACATTTTGAAGAAGTATCTTAGGGACTATTCAAACATTTTTTGAGTTGGCTTCAAGAATCAGGACATTAAGACAATGGTGCAATTCAGGAGCAAATTGGAGCTAGGAAAATCCTGGTGTTAACCAACAGGTAATAGCTAACTGTTTTGATGATTCAGTACTGCTGTGTTGAGCACAGACAGAAATGGTGACCCAAATAAACCACAGAAGAACCTTCCTCAAGGTCGACACAGTTTCAGAAATTAACAAAGGCCTTGTCTTTCTGAAGGGCATCCTGGAAGGAGAACCTGACTGTGCATCATTTATTTGGGAGGTGACCCTAGAAAGCACAGTGACAGTATGATGTGAGAAGGGGAGGCCAACACAAGAAGATTGGAGCAATAGATCACTGGTACCCAGTCCTTCTCAGATCACATAAGCTGTGAGGAACACAGACCAGAAATGTCCCCTCATAGATCTTAGATTTCCATCTAGCATGGGATGAGAGACCACAGAGTGTGCATCAGAGAAGCAAATGTCAGGCCTGACCGCCAGCCCCCAGAACTCAGGGCAAGATTTGGGCTGGACCCACATCTCTGTTACTCTTTTCCTTGCCAATGACTGAGTGGGTCGAAGATACTAAGGTAGACCTCCTCTTGGAGATGAAGGACTGGTTGACCCATAAAGGTAAACCATAGCCTCTGTGACACATCCAACAAATCCCTTTTTCTTTACTTCCCTGAGGTGAGTCTTGTGTCTGAAGGCCCTCCTCACTCTTTTAACCACTGACTTATTTCCTTGAGTACAACAATTCCTCCCCCCCACCCACACACACCTTGTCTCTGTTTAATATCCTTCTTGTGTGTGCTTCTCAGAGAACCCAAACTAACAGCTCCATTGCCATCTATTACTTCTTGATGGATGGTACTCATTGGGCATAATCCTCTGCACATCAGTGTGACCCATGAACTGGTGCTATCAGCTTCCAGGAATAGCACCAGATGAAGAGAAGCTGGGGCTTCTATGAGGAAATTGTTCTTTGGTGGCTCCTGATAAGCATACAGAGTGATGATAGTGACAATGTCTATGACTTGGAGCCAAGTGTATAAACAGACTGTTGAGCTCTATGACTATGTCCAGAAATAAAGGAGGACCCTGGACAATGATGCTCTCAGGTTTCTGGCAGGAAAAGTAAACATTTTATATTATTATAGTTACTTTGATTTTTCCTTTCCTAGTGATCTGAATAAACAAAAAGATCTTATTTACTTTCACAGCACATCCTAATTTGATTGGTTCTTACGGATTAAGAGGTGAATCCTTTCATGTTCAGACCATGTACATATTCCAGCAACATCAAGATGTGAAGATTCGCTGAATAGAGCCTCTGAGTCCTGAGTCCTAAAATAGCTATCTGATCATGTTATTTCCCTTTCTACTCAGCATCCTGAGGACAAAGCACTGTATAAATAGGTGAGGTGCTGAGAGTTGGATTCCTTATGTACTCATAAACATTACTAGAATGATATAATTATGTGAAGGCACTATTTTAAACTATAGAGGGCAAAATGGAGTTATTCTGAATTCTTTTCAACCTGGTATTTACTGGTTCACATGGGCCTTGGGTCAAGGTAAGTCGTCAGATGCAGGAGACCTGGGAAGAAAAAAGCTCCCTAGGCTCTGTTTAGTATATGGTAGTGTATGTCTTCTGAATGTATGCCTCACGCTATTAGCTTACTTTAAATACAATTTAAAGCTTCTATGATATTTAGATGAAGAAAGCAGTCCTCACCTATTGAGAAAACATTGTCTTCCATATGTTAGATGATACACCATTTGTTGTGATTCCAGCATCCCTAAATATGCTACATGTATTCATAATTTAATAAAGTCAGTCTATTGCCTGTGGGATATTATAGTGCAATTTTCAAGTGTACCATTAAGAATACAGCTGATCTATTTGACAGCCGACTTAACTGCAAATGCAGAGAAATTATTGACGCTGCATGATAAAAATGAAGAAATGTGAAACCTTAAGAAAAATGGAGAATCTAATTTAAAAGAATGGAAAAGGCAGAGATAAAATCAGGACAGTGAGTGATCCAGCAGCATGCACTAATATATCTTTTGTACTTTCTCTTCTTAAACTGAATAATAGAGGTAGGTCAGAATTTGCATTGGTGTGAATCACACAGATGAAGGGATAAGAAGAAGGAGACACATATATTATCTGGTCAATTTTAACAGATACAGTTCTATTGCTCAGTGGTTCATCTGTCTTTTCTGTGCTAGAGTTGAACAAAGGTGACCCCCAGAACTCGTTACAAGGTCTTGTTATTTGAGAAATATTTTAGTGTGTGTGTGTGTGTGTGTGTGTGTTTCCTCAAGACAGTCTCAAAGATTAATGTCTAAAATAAGCTCAGCTGTTGAAAAATTGTTAAGATACCATCACAAAAGTAATTCAACATGTCCTCGATGCTTTTAATTCATGTGTTGAAATTCTAATCTGCAGCACACTTGAGAGAGAGCAACAGTGCCCAGGTTTCCAGAGGATGTGTTTTAGCTAACAATTTTAAATTCCTTTCCACCTTAGGAAATTAAATTAGTCTTTACAAGAATTCAACAAGCATCTTCCTTCTCCTCCTTATCCCAAGGAATATACTTGAAACAAGTAAAAATATTTTAAATATCACAGGTCTCTTAGAACAATAGAGTATTAGCAAAGCAAAGAAAAAAAAAACAAAACAAAAAAAAACAAAAAGGCGTGTGTGAAAGAGAAAGTGTGTGTGCACTTACATGTGCACAGGCATGTAAATGTTTTGACTACCCTGGGGGCTCTAAAAGACTATGTCTGTGCACACTACCCTTCATTTATTTATCTCATCTGTCTTACCACCAAAATCCTTTGTTCTTATATTGAATATAATTCCTAGCACATGGTAGGGACTCAATAAAATCTGTTGACTGAATGAATAATCACATATAAATAAACATAAATCTTTTTCTTTACTCTTGTGTATACTCGCCTAGGATTTATTCGCTGGCTGAAGGCGATAATGTGTCTAACTGATGGCTTGCCTGTGGATATGCAAAACTGCTTCCCACCCCAGGAAACAGTATGAAAACAAGAAGTGAAGGTATGCCTGGGTGTTTGGGTACTGGATCCTTTCTTTGTACGCACGATACATTTCAGAGACAGGTGGTAAAGAAACAAAAGAATTGTGTTTCCATAGTTCTGAGATTGGAACACTTACTACAGAGTGTAAACGGATAACCCTTCAAAATTCATAGAACTAATTCAGTACACTGAATTCATCAGATATTTAGAGTAGTATAATGCTTCCTAAAAGAAAAAAAAAAAGACAGCTTAGGTGCTATGTTGTGAATATTTAATTAGACATATTGTTGTAGCATCAGAATGTTGTAGTAAGCCACCATGTGCTCTTTTGGAATAATACATTGATAATGAGATTGGGTACCCCAATGGAATTTCAAAATTTTGTAGATGTCTATGGAAACTGTCAACTTAGACTCCCAAAATGAAAACTGAGGCCTTGTCTCTTCAGATCATATATTCTGACCTAAAAACAGATGTACTGGCCATGTATGTGCCAAGTTGAAATAGGTGGGCATATTTGGGGGATTTGTACAATGCAAGAACTTTTGTTTTGAATATGAATGAGTGAGCATCACACAAGGTGTTAGGAGATGATAAAAGAGGGGGTGCAGGAGGCATTCTACCTCCACCCAGGGCTGTGAAAATGCTCCCCAGGAGTTTTTTAATAGTAGATGCATTACATTGTGCATTTGAGAAAACACTGAGAACTGTAGAACCCAAGGAATGTACCCTAAAATAGACCATGCACTCCAGTTAATAATCATGTAGTATTATGGGCTCAACAATTATAGTAGACTTTCTATATGAAGAAAAAAACATTGTCAATAGAGAAAACTGGAAGAGAGAGTAGGAATATATGTACAATAATGTTATCGTGTGTACATATGTACAATCTGTACTGTCTGTTCAATTCTCTCAACATGCAGAGATGCTTCAAATATAGTCTTCTAATGAAAAAACTAAAAGCAAACACCCTAAGTTAACTTAAAAATCTGTAAGCTGACTATAGGTGAAATGTCTTATCATTGTTGTACCTGAGAGTGCTGGTGGAGAAAGCTGACTTTCCTGTTTTATTTTGTCATTGTATTTGGCTTTTCTTTGATTTTAGAGACAGGGTCTCCATCATATAGCTCAGGTTGACCTGGACTCAAAATTCTCCTGACTTATAGGTGTGTCTGCTACACCTGAATATAGTACATGAACAGTGCTTCACAGGCTAGCAAGATGGTTCAGCAATTAAAAGCACTCCCCACACAAGCCTGGTAACTTGAGTTTGAGTCCCAGAGCCTATGGTGAAAAGAACTGACTTCTCAAAGTTGTCCTCTGACTTTCACATATGTGCCCTGGAATATACTGTGCCTACACACACACACACACACACACACACACACACACAGACACACACACACACACACACACACACACCCTTGCATGTTCTCTCTTTCTCTCTCTTCCACATACAGACTCTCTCTCTCTCTCTCTCTCTCTCTCTCTCTCTCTCTCTTACACACACACACACACACACACAAACACACACATGTACACACACATGCATGCACACACACATTCTCACACATACAAACATGCACACACCATACACACACAATGATAACAACAACAAAAAAAATATTTTCCTCCTTCCAGATCCTTACTATAGAAGATGGCTTCAGAATGCTTAAACTGACTCATGCTACCATCAAAAAGGGGTCCACTCATTTTGTATCTTAGGTTTTCTAATAACCAAATATGAAAACCATGTGCTCACATTCTATGTCATATGACACAATCTCTGGGAAGGTAAACAGTAGGCCATAGGTCATCATAATACACCAAAATTTAGGAGCCTATGTGATTTGGAGGAAATCAAGGCGATGATCCAGATCAGCCCCTTTTTCTTAGCTGAGAAAAAACGAAGGCTCACACATCCAACTTCTGTGCCATGAAAAGCCCTATGGAAGCATTAGCCTTTGGTCAGGTTATAGACATTCTTGAGCTGTTTCCTGAGCAACCGATTAATATTTAACTTGTGAATACTGTGGGGTTCTTAGGGAATTGCTTTTCTCTCTTTTATTTGGCTGCAAGAAAACTCAGTACCTAAGTTGTAACCCATTTCCAGGAAGTTTATAGGTGACCTTTACTCCTGACTAATCTTGCTTTCTTCCTGAGCTATGCAGGGTTTTGACTCATTGCTTCTTACTGTATCAGATGTAAGGTAGATTACTTTAAAGAGTCCTGCTCCCAGTCCACCCTCTAACTTCTCTCCAATCAAGTGGGCAGAAATATGTGATTTTTGGTAAAATACTGAAGGAAAAGGTGTTGGAATGGAGATATTGCAGAATGATGCTTCGTATGCCTCCTAAAGAAACCAGAGGTGCCTGCTCTTCTCCGTCCACACAAGACCACTGTTACAGTATTTCAGGGAACAAGATCAGAATGGTATATAGCCTACCTGAAAAAATAGGCACTTCTTTCAAAATTAAATGCACTTTCTCTTGGGTAGGAGAAAAAAAAATCCATGGTAAGTGAAGAGAGATTTCTCCCGGCTTTTATTTTTCCTGTAATTTGCATTTAAGCCCTGGTTACTATCTAATGTGAAGATGACCATGGCGGTTCCATTTGTTTAAGATATCAATACTTTATTGTCACAGGAGGAGCCATGAGGACTTGAGTGCAGAGCAGGAATCCCACAATGCAGTCTTTACTGTTATCATGGCTTCCACGTGCCCTTCTCATTCAGCCGCTCTCATTAAAGGAACACTATCTTTAGCACAGGGATCCACTTGACATTGACAAGGACAGGCTCAGTAGCAAATGGGCCAAAACTATGAATAGGGGATTCACAGCAGAGTAAAATCCAATGACAGCAGACATAAAAAGAAGCTCAAAATGACAAACAAGCCAGACAAAAGCAAATTCAAGTAACAATGAAAAATTGGGCATTGGTTTGACACACACAAGCAAACAAACACAAACAAAACAAAAGGTTCATTACACCTGGGGCAAAAGAGTTCTCTTATGTATTGCAAAGTGTGAATGAGAACTCTGGGCAGGATGTGATTAAATAGCATCTTAGTCATAAGCCAACACCAAAGCCCCTTTGTGTATGGGGATGTGTTTACTATGTATGTGTTTAAGTGTATGTGATCATGGAAAGACACATGGAGGATGAACTGCTGACATGGATAACTGTGGAGGTCAGGGTAACTAAAGAAGATCCAGGAGGAAGGAATGTGGGGATCTAAAACCTGAGGGAAATCCATCACACTAAAATCAGCAAGTGCTACCTGAACACATTTTGAAATTATGTATAATTCTAGATAAATAAACAAAACTGAAATACACGCATTTCAACAGGTTCATTGTCTGTGTGTACTGGGAAATGACTAGGGCAGAGAAGTCATTTCTCTGCTGATTAATCTTAAGCAGAGATGTGTCCCAGAAAATTGATCAAACTTCATCCCGTGCAAGGGTAATGGTACGGGCCTTCACTTGAATTACCCATAAGCAACATGAAAAGCAGTAAGTCCCTCTAGGATCAAGTTGAGAACAAGGGCGAAGGACATGACTAACCCAGGCCACTAGGATAACACTTCCCAGCACCAACACTCCCAAATGGCTTCTCCTGCCAGTGACCTGAAATTATAAATGATCTCCAGGTCATGCAACCAAATCTCTGCTATATAGGCTACCAGAACTTTGCTGAATGTTAGCACTGTGTCCTGTTTGGACCACTTAGGACTTCCTTTTGACCAATCATAATTGTGTTTCATGAAGCCAAGTAGGTTCTCCTCTGAAGAGTCAAGGTAGAAAAAGTTACCTTCACTGCCCTTTCTTTCTCTGAATCAAAGATTTGGAAAGGCTGCTCCCCTGGCATGTTTTCCAGCCTCTACCAATGCTGGCTATTGCCTGAGAAGTACTCTACTGGGAACAAGCTTCTCAACTCAGGATCTCCAGAAGAAAACTGGGCTCTCTGCCACACTGATTTGTCCAGATAGTACAATGGGAACTGTGCCTCTGTTTCCATGAATACAGCCCACCTAAGAGAGCAGAGTACATAGTATTGATCTTCCTTCTCAGAAGCACACTGTTAGCTTGGTTTGAAGTTGTGATCAATTCCTGTTATTTCTGAATTAACTGTCTCATATTAGGAATTGAACTTGTGCAAAAGATTTTAGCTGTTTAGAACAGTAACTGCCTTAAAATTTTTTTCCTATTGATTTTGATGTAAGATTCCAGAGTGTTATGATCATTTCATATGTCAATTGTATTTTTATGTGTCCTGTGAGCTGCTATATTTTTGCAGAAGAAATTACTCCAAATCTTAACAGCTTAAATTAACAATTGACATTTAAAGTGTCACACAGTTATAAGGAATTTGTCATCAACCCAGCTAGGTTGTTCTGATTCAGCTTCTTTTACGAGGCCGTGACCAAGACATTATTCAAAAGGTTAATCTTGCTACAGTCACTCTGGGATGGGATATGTGCCTCCCTGGTTACTTAGTCATGATAGTTAAATTGGTGCTAGTTGCTGTCAGAGACATCAGGTCTTGTGGATCTCTTCTGGAATTCCACTGAGATCCCCCCACACAAGGGGTGGCTTTCAACTGGTGCTGAGCCAAGAAGAGCACAGGAGAAACAGCCATGCATCAGTTCCTCAAGAATGTGGGAGAGATGGGAATTGCCTCTATCTTTTGTGGGAAGAGATGTTTAAAAAAACGATCGACATATTTTAAAATCACAGTAGCTGATTTAGATACAGGGTAAAAATAGAAGTAAAAATTATCACAGAACAGTCGGGGTTTTGAATCCTACCTCTGCTGCTTACTGTCTTTGTAATTTTGGAATATTTATCAATCATTCTGAGCCTCTTTCTTGAACTGATACAAGATGATATGAAGAATGTTTCCCTTGTGAGGTCACAGCAGCAGTGAAATTGGGTGAAATGTAAGGGTAATAGGTGCTCATTAAACTGGTATATATTTTCACTCAGTTGACTCATATAAAGAGATGCTATAAGAACAGAACCCTGTTCTTTATACCAAACACCTTATCGTGGAAAGCCATTGACAGAATAAGCAATACAATTTTGTCTGTCTATGGTTGAAGATCAGGAATAAACAGACGAGAAACCTGGTTATCAACACCAAAGGAATAAGAATCAGGCAAAAGGCACACATTGAATTTATATACTAAGCAAAGTTTATATATATATATTAAGTAATTTATATTTAGATCTTACATGTTCTTTAAGTTTTCTCACTGGAAATTATCTTCAAAAGAATATTAGAAACACATCCATGTTCTTTACACATGTCAGGAGTATATTAAGGTGAATTTTTTTTTTTTAAAGAAATGGTGTGCCCTTGTCTTTGGAATCCACTGAAGCGCATAAATGATGATGTCGTCTTCTGGTTATATGAAGCATTTGGTACATTAACTTTATAGTATTTTTAATGTGGAAAAATATAAAGAAAGACATCTAATGAAATAAGTTTATAATTGAATTTTGTTGTCAAAATGAAGAGAGGGGAAGAGATAGGCTATGGCTTGTTTTTCTAGCTCCCACTTCATGCTTGGGATTTTTCTAGTCTCCCTTTAAGTAGGAACTAATCCTTAGTATACTTCAGGACACAAACACTATCTCTAGTTCCATTTTACAGAAGGAGAAGCTAAGCTACAAAATCCAAGTATGTCTCAATTTCCTGAGAAGTTAGAATTTGGAGCCTCATTGGAAATGTGTGTTTTCTACTGCTATGTTAACTGCGAGACTATGATAATGGCAGACACTGGGAAATAATTTTGTGTGTTCCTAGCTACTTTACAAATGAAAATGACGGCAATAACTCTTACATGCTCTGCAATATCCAACCTTACAGGCCATTACCCCATGGTTTAATAGGGAAAAAAAAAGAGTTCTACCATGAGATTTATGGAGGTTTTCTTAAGACTATGAAAAGACATCTTGTGTTCCAACCTTTGTGAAAGTGCATTTACTTTCTTCTGTGCAAGACTGATTTTAAGAGTGTCCCAACCATCTTGGGAGTTTGAGAGAGGCCTGTCAGCTGCCATGCCAGCATCCTACACTGTCTTTTATTTATTTCTGGCTCAGCATTTACTGTGGTAACAGATCATCAGGTACTCATGACAATATTTGGCAGTTCACAGTTCAAGACAGCAATGTTCTCTGAGTGATGGGGTTTACAGTATCTGCATGCTTATGATTATAAAATTGTGCATGGGCCAAGGAGAGAAAATAACCCAGCAGATTATAATTCAGTGCACCCATTAGAGGATCAGCATGAGATGCCATCAGGAGCAGAGGAATTCATCAACTTCATAGGCACCCAAGCAGCATTAAAAGCTTTAACTTTACCAGAAATGTAACAAGTAATAAAAACAGACAAGACTTGAAATGGTCTAATGGACCCAGTTCCAATGTGGCAGAAGATTAACAACGCTAAATTCTCCAGCATAGAAACATCCCCCAACATTCAGTAAGCAGTTCCTTCAAAGTCAGGGCCTGCAAGTACAAATATTTGTGTCAGCATAAATACATTTCTGGGTTGGACATGTATTAAAACACACTTTGGTCTATGTAGTCAGCCTGAGTTCATAGTCTTCAAACGTGTGTTTGAGCTCTAAACTAGTGCAGTTTGCTTTGCTACTCTGTAGTAATCCTTCTACACTTGTCAAGTCTTTACTGTCTATTGATGAAAATACTTTGTTCTTTTTGTAGTCATGCTTGTATTTAGCAGTGCCTATCTCAGTCTTCTAGAACATTAATTTTTTAAAAATTTTATCAGAATGAGTTTGAGATATACAGAAACATATGAAAATGACATGAGATTCTATTTTCTTCATTAACTAATATTACAATATATTCAGTACATTTGAAGCCCTGGGTTTTTTCTCAAGTGCAATTTATCTTCAACAATAATTTCTCTGCTGGGTTGTGGTTTCTCATTCTTAGTGCTCATCTAATATGTAGAGTGTGTGTGTGTGGGGGTGCTGGTGCATGTATTCACTGCGTCTGTGTTAAATGTCTATCTCCATAAAACATGTATTATTATTTGTATGTTTTAAATTTTCATATGACTAGAGTCATTTGCAAGTATGACAAATTTACCATCGCTTGCATATGTCTGATTTTTATGTGTGCTAATACATGTCCATGTAAAGGCCTGAAGAATCTTCCTCACTCTCCACCCTACTCACTGAGCAAGATCTCTCAGTTGAGCTCAGGGGTCACTGATGTGACCAGTCTAGCCACTCATCTAGCCCTGGGGACCCTCTGCCTCTATTTTCCAAGCACTAGAATTATGCTATACCCATATGGCCTTTATGGTTCATGGAATCAGAACTCTAATCCACATACCTGCATGGCAAGTGCTTTGCCAACATTTTCCCAGTACTCAAAGGTTACTTTTACAACATTTTCAACAGTGTTTTTATAAAATCCATCTACGTTCATATCCTGGGCTCTAGTGCACATCTTCATCACTGTTTAACACTACATGATGCTACTACAATTTGTCTATCTGTTCACCTAAAGATCTTGCCTACACAATTGTTTTCATTATATATAAACTACAAGCAATTTTAAGAGTGTTTCTATGTGTATATTAAAACTGTTGAGAGAAGGGAGCATGTGTGTATTTATAGCAAGTATTTGCTCATGGAAGAGTCATATATATATATATATATATATATATATATATATATATATATACTGTTTGCCATTCAATATTGTAGCTATATCACTTATTTTACTGAATAGATGGAATTATCACTGTAGGAATATGCTATTAAAATTTAAGGCATAAATAAAATAGGCCGTAGTTAGATTCATTGTCTTACTGTTATTATTGTTTGTTCCATAAAAGTAATATACATGTCAAAATTAGTAGCTGTCATTGCCTTGTTCTTCTATGTGTTCTTAGCAGCAGATTTGTTGCTTCATTGTACCCATTGAACAGTCACAGTGTTTTTCATGAAAAAATAGAATTAAAGCATTGTTAGACACATTTCTATCGACTAAAGATCGCTCTGAAAGGGAAGATGTGCTCTCCGTGACATATACCTTAACAGAGAAAATAACACGAAATATAAGGGAATAAACAAAATCCTGTGAAGGAAAAACAAAAAAGACAGAGTCAAGCTGCATTTGCAGGCTGACTATACTTCATTTTTGTATGTCAATCATTGGCAGTTGTTTGTTTGTTTTTTTTTTTTTAAAATACTTTAATATGATAACTGACAACAGTATTGCAATATGCCTTTGCTTAGGTATTTCAAAGTTAAAACAGTGCTTTTTGCAGGTGGTAAAGACAAAGAATAATCATAATTCTAATTCATAGTAAATAACCTAAACAAGTACAGTATGGTTGAAGCATAGCTCCATAGACAACAATGATTCTTCCTCAACAAGTTACTCACCTAAACTAAAATTCCGTTTTAAATCAGTAGATGAAGTGCATGCTGTCTCACAATGCCTCTGGGTATACAAAGAAAAAAATTGAAAGCAAGGGTGGGCAACCCAGTTTCCACACTGCTTGTTCTTGCTGCATTTGTTTCCTATATTTTTTTCTCAATAAAGTTGTGTTCCTCTACATGCAAAACAATTTTATTACAAAAGTAACACATGAACATTTTGAAAACTTGTGCAACTCCCACAAAATTACAAATAAATAAAAACTTCACTACTAATCTTATTTGTCACATATAACTGCTATTGATGTTTTAGCAAATGAACAATTTATCAGGGTATATAAATTCAATTTAAACAAAGAAACCTATATTAGAGATTTTGTGAACTTTACCACATGATATATATTGTATATATTTTCCACAGCATATATATTATGTAGGTAGGCCATAATTTACTCACCATAATATCAGGTTTAAAACTTTGTTTATAGTTTTTTTAAAAGGTTATCAGCAATGTCACAGTAAGCATTATGATTGATAAGCATTTCTTAGTATCCATAATGATTCATTCAGCTAGCATAATTTGCCCACAGTCAGATGCTACACCTATGTATGTTTTTGTGTGCTGTCAAGATGTTTCTCAAAGACATTTTACTCATTTTCACCCTCCTTATAACAGCTTGAGACATAGTATTTCCTCAAACAATAGCTCATACAATCCATTAAGGATTGGAAGTCTTCTCTATCCCTTGTCCCCACACCCACGCAACCTCTTGGTGGCTGTCTGCTATGATTGCTCCTGGTATTGATAATTATGCTTCCTTTATCTGAGAATCCTCAGAAATACTTTTTCTCTGTTCCTATACTATTGTCTAGGTTAACTCTAAGAAGAGAATAAAAATAGATACAGAAAAGTTAACTCTCCACTCAACCATGAAGTGTGTGACTGAACTCAGCAAAAACTAAATCTGCTTGATTGAATATAATCAAGATCAACTAATCTCCAGTTGAGCCAAAAAGTTAAGAATAAGAAATTGTTGGAGTTTGGACCACTTTGGAAGATAATTTATTATGTAGTAAATAGATAAATGTTATGTCCACAATACTGTTCTCTCCACCTAGCTTACTATTGAAGTTTCAGTACAAATTTACAGAATATAGAGCCGGAGAGATCATTTTACTCAGTGATCACTTTACTCAGCAAGTAAAGTGCAGGCCTTGCATGAATGAAGACTTGAGTTTGGATCTTCAATAATCACATAACAGACTGAGAGCAACAACATATGCCTTTTTTTTTTTTTTTTTAACCTCTGGAGAGGCAGATCCTTGAGCCTTCTGGTAGCACATGCAGCTGGAACAGTAAGCTTCAGCTTCAGTGAGAAAGTCCAATCTCAAAAATTATAGTGGATAACAATTGAGGAGGACACCAAACATTGACCTCTGGCCCACACATTTTTGCACATACATGCACATGTGCTCATACCAATGCAAATATGTACTTATACCATTCACGCATACACACACACGCATACAGACACATACATATATACATTCATATAATAACACAAATAATTATAGATTATAAGATATGTGAATTATACTTCCTCATTTATTCTTTTTTAAGATTTATTTATTTATTAAAGATTTATTTATTTAGTTTTATGTATATGAGTGTACTATAGCTGTCTTCAGACACACCAGAAGAGGGCATCAGGTCCCATTACTACTGGGCCTGTGGCAGCAGGTGGGGGATTAGAAACGCAACTAAACTGAGGGCACATTTAGAGTGTTGAGCAAATAATAAATGGAAGGGCACGCTACACACTAGCTGCAGGAGGCTTAGAAGAGCCTAGCCATTGTGCTACAAAGCATACTAAAAAATAATCTAATATGTGCATGTGTGTCTTTCCTCTGTTGATCTAGGGAACCAAGATGGTGGCTGGTAGTGCTGCATTCCCAGAGCTTAAAGTGGGGTAGTAGAAACTCCACGCTACATAGGTGTGATTGTATTCTGATGAATTTTCATCTTAGAATTCATCATGACCTCTTTGCCAGAAATGTTTATGGCCGACATGTTTAACAACTTAGTCAATGACTAACAACTTCTCCACCAGTGCCCACAAAAGTGCTGAAATTTGGTACTTCTGTTAGATAGAATGGTAAAGGTATTATATATGTATGCACATACACATGCACTCTGAGTACATGTGTATACGTGTGTGTGTGTGTGTGTTTCAATGACTATGTGTGTATACTAAGATTTCATAGATTAGGAAGTGACAAAGATCCATCTTGTTCAATTTCTTTTGAAAATTGTAGCTACCAGGAAACCTCAGTGAAAAACAAAAACAAAAGGCTCATAATATATCTCCCTGAAAGCAATCATGAGTCAAAGGCCTACTGCTGCAAAGAAGATGATGGTTGAAAAACATATAAATGGCTGCTGGTCAGTCATGAAAACAGAAAATAACTGAGGAGAATCCATCGAAATAGCTGTGGTGTGAAAATGAGAATTTCCCAACTTGGTTCACAAAGAAGAGATTTGAAATGAAAAGTCATGAATGTATGAATGAACGAATGAATGAATGAGCGATTTAGGAGGTGCTTAAGAAACTAATGTCAAGCCAACTGTAACTCAGTAAAAGTTAATTGAGATGAGGCCCCACCCTTGTGGAACTCATGAGTCTGTGGAGAAATAACAGGTAATTATGATAAAGTGTGGGCAGAGTGACAAGGGCATTCAGAAGAGGTCTTGGAGAAAAGACAGGAAACTGGCAAATCAGTTTTCTCTAGTGCATCAAAGGTACTGTATGCCTCTGTGTGTTTTATTAATAATAATTATTAACACTATTGTCGTCCAGTTACTGTGGCAATTAAGTGCAATCATTATATTGCCATCTCCTTTTGAGTTAATGATTACAGATTACCCTCCCCAGCATGGGCATTAGGGCGCAATCATGGTGTGATGAATATTTGTTAAATTAAAGCTTTTAGGAAAGAAAATGCTCACTTTGATTTTCAAGAAGTTGGAAATTATGATTCAAGATGGCAAGTAATCAAGTCTGCTAATCTACGGTCATATTCTACATTTTTGAGGCTTTATTGGGTGTATATGATGTGCTTGTTGGCAGTTTGGGGGTGAGTCAAATCTGAGTTTGTGTTTCCATTTCAGCCATTATACCACATTATCTTGGGCTCTAGGTAAGTGACTTAACCCCCTATGAAAATGTGTACAAGATGATGTTTGTAGGGTTTAGAGCATTGGTCCTACAGCAAGTGTTCCAGGATAAGCCCTGGTTTTCCAGAGGAACATGAGAGTGGGTGTAGGATATCTGGGAGGTAATCACAAAGAGCTCAAGGGAGAGAGTAGCAGAAGGAAGGGGCAGAAGGGGTTAAAACCCAAAGCAACATGCAGATAGATAGGTTACTACTGCTGGAGAGACGTGGGTCTCAGCTCCCTCCTACAAAGTTGCAATGTAAAACCTCAGGGTAGTTTCATTAAGTGAAAAGAAAGTGGGCATGCTCATGTACCAACTTGTCAGTTTCACTGACTGAGAGATGTTCCTGCAGGGTTTTAAACCCACAGCTCTTCCAGGCTGTTATTCAAGAGAAAAGTGAACTTTCATGGCTCTGGAAGAAGTTAACAGATCCTGCCAAACCTCCAAATACCCTCTCGCCTTTTTTCTGTGTACTAGTGCAAGAATAAAGTCTACAGAGGATCCTTTACAAATAAATGCAACAAATGATTTTTGGTTGGATATAATAATTTATTTTTAAAACACATTTATAAAATTCATTTGGATAATCAAAAAGTTGAAAATATAGTCAATATATTAGGTAATATTAGAGAACAATTCCATTTCTTGAATCTGACATAAAACTGTTTTTGCAAAGTCAGGGACCAAACCCAAGCCTCACTTCTGCTAGGCAAGTGCTCGACGACTGAGCTACACACACACCCTTAACAAAAAGGAACAGCACAGGATGACTTTCTTGAGTGTGATAAAGAACTTTGGCTACTTAGAGAAAGACCTTTATTTTTAGCAACTACATACTGATACATACATGGATAATGCTTACAACTTCATTTCAAATGTTTAACAATCACACACACACACACACACAGAGAGAGAGGGAGAGAGAGAAACAGGCAGGTAGGCAGACGGACAGACAGACAAAAGGGAGGAATATAGGCAGAGACAGAAAATAAATAGCAAAATTCAACAGTCTAGGTAAAGATATGCAGGTGTTCACAGTAGAAAGTTCTAGAAGTCTGAGTATGGATGTGGGTAATAGCTTAATGACCTTTGCACTATTCCGTGTAGCTAGACTACATTGGACTCTGTCCCCAAACTCTTATTATGAGCTTTTATCAGTCTATATAGCCTATCTTTGATATCACATGTAGTCAATCTATAAAACTCATCTTTATGGAAGATGTGACATGTGCTTTACAAAGAGTTTTGATATCTTAGGCTTTGTTTATACATGGAATTGAGTTTTTATCAGCAGATTTTTTTTTCACCAAATTGTGTTGTGCTTCAATATGCCTAACATAAACTTCATGGTGAGATTTCAGAAGTTTGAACCAACACTGTCTTCTTTGTCCTGTTGAACCAAACTATTTCCATGACTTCTGCAGATAGTTACTATGCTAGCCATAGTGGTCACAGAGAACCTAAGTCCTGCATACTTGTGTGCATATGCACGCACATGTGTGTGTCTGTGTCTGTGTGTGTGTGTGTGTGTGTGTGTGCGCGCGCGCGCACGCGTGTGTGCCCATGCATGTGTCTCCATATGTATGTCTTTGTGTGTGTGGATACATATGTGTGTGTTCAGGCCAGATGATAACCTTGGATGTTGTTTCTTATATGATCTTTCTTTTCTTTTCTTTTTTAGATAGGCTCTTTCATTTAGCCTGGAACTCATCGAGTAGGCCAGGCTGGCTGGTCGGTGATCCCCAGGAATCCACCCATTTACTCCTATCCGGAGTTTTGATTAATACAAGTGCAATCATGCCAATTTGTAAAAATATGGTTTCTGAGTATTGAATTCAAGTCCTCAAGCTTACAAGGCAAGCATGTCTGCAACTTAGCTATCTGCCCAACCTGCATTATATTTTACTTTTTATATAGAGGCTTTAAGTTTTTCAAAGAGAGTAGGAATTCATTTAAAATAAAAGAGGGAGTTCATTTCCACGGGGTTAATCTGCTGCGAGGATTAGCTGATAGCTTCAGGAAGAACAATGTATTTTGTGGCTGAGGGTAAGGACTTCCTTCAAGCTGCCTGGGCACCCTTTGCATTTTCTAATCACTGCTAGGGGAGTCTTGTTCAAGAGACTTAGGTTTTTACCTGCTAACCAGGGCTACTGAAAATCTTATTGTTATGAAACTGTTCTGAGGATAAGTGGGATGATGTATACACAGCATGGAGAATGGTACCAGAAAAATACATAAGCAATGTTCATCATCATTCTCCTCACTAGCAACACCACATCCTAATCTTTTCTAAAGTTCTCAGTTCAGGCGGTAAATGTTCTGATCACACTATCCCCTTATGACAGTGCTCAGATCTATTAAATAGATGTATACAAACACAGTAGCACTTCAAATCTGATGCTGTTATTTTGTCTTTATTTTTACTTTACTCTGTCTATCTAGGTCAGAAACCTGACAGTGCTAAATGAGGCAGCAGGCAGGAATCCAGTAAGAATATAAAGTATGGTTGAATCCAGCACTAGGCATGAGAAAAGGGATGGTTTCCCAGCGAATCAGAGAATAAGGTGCTAGCCATAAGGCATCAGATCCTGGGCCAATCTGGAGATGCTGGGCCATTGAGCAAAACCTAGGCATATGTCGAAGGAGAAAATGTGGGGCTTAGTTACTAGAAAGCAAGAAACTTAATGGCTCATGAAGAGCTGGAACAGAAAAATTTCTGAGGAAGTTTGCAAATGTTTTACCCTTGTCATGCTGAGGAAGCACTTAACCTAGAAGCCAGTATATGAAGCAAGAGCCCTCAAGCCCTAAGCTGGCTTTCAGTTTGGGCTAACCACTCATTGGAGAAGACAAATTCAAGTTCGCTTTCTCTCTTTTTTTTCTTTCATTTTGTTTGTGTGGTGAGCATGTATGTGATCAGACAGACCTATGGATGTGCTTGCATCCGGAGGCTAGAGATGATGCACATCCCCCTGCACATTATTTACTGGGGTCAGGTCCTTGCAGAATTTGGGGCTTGCTGGATGAGTCAATGTAGCTGGCTTGGTTGTTCTTGGGGCCCCTTCTCTCATAGGCAGGCCTCCACACCTGTGGAACTTTTCATGTCTATGCTGGAGATATACACAAAACACTTGTGCGACAAGCACTTTATACACAGAGCCATCTCCCCAGCCCCAAAATTCATTGTTTAAGCCTGAGTTTCCTTGTTCATGAAAATGGGCCTCAATGTTGAGAATCTTTAAAAAAAAAAAAAAAAAAAATCTGTCAAAACAGAACCCAGGTTAAGCACACTGACTCTGGAATTGGACAGCACTGGTTTCATTCCGTGTAATAATGGGTGACTTATTTGCCCATGTAGATGAATTGGGTCCTAGAAGTAGTCTCTTAAAAGAAGTAAAACATTCTCATTTAATAGCTAATGGCAGAATAATCCTATGTGATATTTAGGATTGGGATTAACAGAAACTCATTAGAACATCCCAGATAGCAGCTATCAATATGAAAGCATATTTCATGTCAATGAGCAAGAAGTCCATGAATGTCAACCCAGAAGTTGTGTGGCCTTGTATTCTTGTGAGGACTGAAAGGTTTCCTTTCTGGTCATTTTGTAATGGTCCCCATGGGTCGCGATGCAATGGTGAGAATGTTATCTTTATTATGAGTAGGAAACTAAAAAACCAGGAGACCTATTAAAACCTTCAATAACAGCTTTTCTTCAGACTGTTATTATTTTGGAATTCTTTATATGATTGTTATTAATGTTCCAATAATTTTGCAAGTGAGAATTAGATAGTATTGGCACCTTAAATTTACACTATTGATAATAACAACCAGGGCGGTTATTATAAAAACCTATTTCCATTAAGTTCCATTAAGAATTTTCTCACACCCCAGACACCAAAGGATAGAGAAATAAGTGTCATTCTGGCATCTCATTTCCCAATTCATAATAATGTGCAAAAGTGGATTATGTCCCCAAATGACTGAGAAGCCATGGTTTGGTTGATAAACTGAAGATGACACAGAAGAGAGGGTAAAGCAACCATAGGCCTTTTAATATCTAAGAACAGTACATTTTAATAGCACAAAATGGAAATCAATTTCAATGCCACATGAAGAAAATATATGTTAGAATTAAATGCTCCTAAAATGTTTACACTCTACTTTGACTCTAAAAGATGAGAAACATTAAGAACATGTGACAAATATATGTTAAAAAAAATAAACAAGAACCCATTCTGAAATAATGCATTTTCTAATTGACACCACACAGCCCAACATAATACAGACACCATCATAAACTAGAGAACTCAGAAATAGACTATAGAGTTATGTCCCCAGATACAATTTTTCAAAGGTGACCAAAGACAAAATGCATATATTCCATTTCCCTTCTCTCAAGCCCCATTTACTGTTATGTTTAACTCTTCATAGGAGGCTGCAATTGGAGGAAGGGACCCGGTGTTTCTTTTTCTTTCAATAACTTCAAGCCTGTGTTAGCCATGTACCACTTATGTTTCAGAGATGTTAAATCCCAATGCCAAAACTTGTGTGGAAAAATGCTGATGTATCCATGTAAACCAGATTTCAAGCTAGAAGACTGACAACAGAAGTTTCCAGAGAGTAATACATCCCTAGACTTTTTAGAATCCTATTGGAATTTCTTAACTTGCAACCCTCATGATCTAATTCTTTTGCATGCTTAATAATTCCTCCTCCATCTCTGCTCCTCTATGAGCTGGCTGAGCACACTTTGAATATTCTCAGGAAGCCACTCCCTCTGAGTCCTGCCATCTACCTGGCAAGACACTAACACCCTATTCACAGAACAACAGGAAGGCAGGGAAACATCAGCATAATTAAATAATGCCATCAGCCTCTGAAGTGTACTCCCAACTGTGCCTCTCCACAGGAAAGAGGTTTAAATATAGATCACCCAGGGGTCTCCTGTGCAAAGCTCACCTCTTCTTCCTTGCATTCCATCAGAGGAACTAAAATAGGCTGCAATTGGAAGAAGGGACCCGGTTGGTTGTTTCTTTCTCTTTCAATAACTTCAAGTCTATGTTAGCCAGGTACCACTTATGTTTCAGAGATTGAGCCAAAACTTGTGTGGAAAGATGCATAGACATTAGTTGAATAGTGAGTCTAATCACCTATAGGAGTCAGTATTTGATTTCTGCCTTGAGAAACAAGGAAGTTATTGTTTGACCCCATGTTAAATTCTCCCCAGTATAACTTCAGGTTCCCCTTTCTGTCACCTAGGAGCCATCTGAACATTGTCACAGCAGACTACAGCTTGAGCATTTTCTAGGGGGCAGATTTTTCAGTCTGTGTATGTGTGCTTGCACACGTGTGTGAATGTGTGTGTGTGTGTTAATTTTTCCCCAGAATCCTGTCTAGGTTGGTCAGACAATGAGCCCAGAGATAGATTATCTGTCTCCCCATTGCTGGGACTCCAGGCATGTGTTCTCTGTCTTGCTTTTAAACCTATGAGTTCTTTGGATCAAACTCAGGTCCTCAAGCTTGCACACAGGAACCTTATGGGTTAAACTGTCTCCTCCCCTTATTTTTTAAAATGCTTTGTGTCTTAGTGTCTATAGATGGTTTTTCTGCCTTTCCCTCTGTTTAATTCTTCTTACCAACTCTTCCTTCTTTTCTTCTCTGCTTTTGCCTTTCTCACTGCTTTATCTCTACAGAGTTCATTTTAGGATAGGTCATGTGGTCAGGGTTATTTTATAGAAAAGGAGCAGAGAGACATGCTCCTAAGGAGGAAGCAGTTTCCAGCTTGTTTCACTTTCTTTCCTTACACTGAGAAGTAATTGAAGTATCAGTCTGGGTTCTGTCAGGAAACAGATGGAAACTCCACAGGGGTGACTGAATAGAGTTGAGTGAAGGACTGTATACAAAGGCATAGGTATGGTCTCACAAACTAGAGCTGCTGCCATGAATGTCCTTAGCCTACAGAGGCCAAAGGAAGGAGAATAAGTCTAGTTGTAGAGGAGCTACAGTCTTTGTAACACAGGCAAAGTCAAACTAGAATGACCCAAAGCTAAAACAGTAAGTCTAACTTTTGGGTCTAACACTGGCCAACAGAGGACTGAGAAGCTGGTCCACCCAGGAGATGGGAACTACAGAGGATAGTTCAGGAGGGCATATATATGTGATAACCTGAGGCTTTACCAAGTTGACCTGGGCATATATGGCAGCCATTGCATAAATGATGGGAGGACAAATGCAACATCAGTGTTTTTAGTTGCAGTTAATTTATTGTTCTGAATTTCAAAGAACACTTTGTCTTCAAAGGGCGTGTTCACTCCTACCATTGGCACCAGGGACAAATGAACCAACCTTGAAGTGCTTACATTGCTTTGTCTATGGTTGTGTCTTGATGTCTATATAGTTGTTAGTTTAATGGTTTAGATGCAGTTGAAATGTTTGGTTTCCTTTTATTTTGGGGGCTTGATATTGAAAGGCTGGTAGATGTCAGGCTTCATGCTAGTGGTGAGAGATAGATCTGTCTCTTCTTGAAGTGCATTCACAATTTGTTCTAGGTTTTAAATGATTTCCCTGGAGAGAAAGAGATTCTGCCTGGTCCCGCTGAAAGCTATTGCTCCAACTCAGGGTTCAATTTAAGGTCTGTAGTGAACTTAGGGAGCTGGGCACACCTAATTCATACTTTTGGACTCTGCTGTGACCCTTACTGAGTTTCCAGCACTTTATCTCATGACTGGCTTAATGTCAACTGATTCGATATATGGAAACATCTTGCCAAAAGCAAATGCAGTTATTGCAGTCTCATCTTAATCTCTGGCAGAGACTGATAGCAGATTGTTTTATTTTGTTTTGCTTCCTGTGTTTCCAGTTTGTGGAAGACTTAGGCTATCTCTCTGCTGAGGCTGTGGCTTACTGGTTCAAAAAGAACATGGGGCTTCCATCCAGATCAGAGTTCTGAAACTTGGCCCTCTCACAGATTGGCTTTTGGCTATCAGACAAGTCATTTAGTTTTTCTGAGCTCCCAATTCTTCATCTCTCAAGCCAGAATACTAATACTAGCAGAGAAAGGCTGTAATGTGGATTAAATGATGGGATAGGTTTTGAAATGATTCCAAAGCCCTTAGTTATTGTTACACAACTTAGCAGGTAAATTCTCTGATTCATCCAAATATTTTGCTTCTGGAAATTTGGATATAGAAAAAGATTGAGTTAATTTTAGTTTTTACTTCACATGCTTGGCATCATGCTGAAATAATCATAAGAATATTTTTTGAATTTTCTATGTAACCATATTTCACTGTAAGTGTATGTGTGTGTGTAAGGATTATTTCTTTGAGTTTGTCTGAACTTAGCCTCTCTTTTTGATGAATCCAGCTATTACTTAGCCACAGGCTTCCCTGTCTAGATTCTATTCTTCTCACACTGTTAACAGAGGGGTTTGCTGCAGGATGCCTCTATAATAGGCCTCTTTTCTTGCAAATTTCTCCAGAGACAATGCTTTTGGTTTGAGTATTAAGGCATGATTCCTGGGCTTGTACTTCTAGCTGTGTGACCTTGAGAAAGTATTTGATTTCTTTTAGTCTTCGTGTCTTCATCTGTAAAGTAGAATGCACTGTTGGCTATTTTTCCTCCCACTTTCTATCTCCAGCCTCAAAGTCTATACTTCACAACACACACACACAGACACACAGACACAGACACACACACACACACACACACACACACACACACACACAGACACACACACACACACACACAGAGAGAGAGAGAGAGAGAGAGAGAGAGAGAGAGAGAGAGAGAGAGAGAGAGAGAGAGACTCCTCTTTTGTTTTCTCTACCCTGGGAATCCAATCCCTACTGAGAGTATTAGTGAAACTAAGGGAGTTCAGATTGTAGAAGAGAGAGTTTGGAGTATTCTCTAATTCTTATCCTACCATTCCACACAACAAAGCTGTTTGTAGCCACAGTCCTCCCCAAACCACCTGCCTTACTGCAGCCCTTCCTTCATGGTGCTAGTAATAGAAGGAATTTGGGGAAATCTCTTCCCATTGCTCCCCTGATCCTCCCTAGTGGTCGAAGAGCTCTGATATCTATATCTCTCTATCCATCCCTAGTAGTCCTTTACCCCACCCACACACTACAGCTAGTCCCTTTCCTACATTGTCCTCATGCTTATATCTGCATATGCTTCTGCATTCCACTGGGGCCATGAATGCAGCAGAGGTTTAATAACAGGTATTTCCAGAACTGTCCATTGAAGCCTAAGCAAATGATATGGGTAGGGGTACCTGGAACCAGGAATAAGACATGAAAGCTCAATGAATATCAGCCATTGTCACCCCACCCTCCTCCCATCTTCAAGCCTCAGTTTTCTGGCGTTCTTTCCATCCTCGGCCTAGAAATCAGCCCACAGATCCCTTACTTACCTCAGTTCCTGCTCTCACTACCACTCAAGCCCAGCTTCCAGGATCCAGGCTTCCAACTTTTTGATCATAGGGAATCAGGAAAAAAAATCAAATATTATTAGAAACAGTTAATTTACACTATTAAACAAAACCAATCTAAAGAAATTACTCCCACACAATTGCAAATACATTGAGTGATCATATCATTAACTCCCATTCATGAATTATAGCTTCCGCATATGTGTTCAGTGGAATAATTAGTGGAGAAATAGATGGAAAACTAATTGTTAACCTCTTAACAGGAGATGCATACTCAATAAATCATAAGGGAAGAAACAGACAGAGATAATAACATGGACTAGCCAAGGGGATGATTTTCAGCGTGTCTGATTAATTGAGGAGGCTCATAAAATGCCAACAGAATTCACTTTTTGTAACAGTGACTTCATGTTTTCTGTTTTTTTTGAGAAATTGATAAGCAAATATAAACTCCCATTTGACAATGTAAAGTCTGTCTTTAAGAGTTAGTATATAGTAGAGGATAGGGCAGTCAGTGGAGTGTTTGCCTAGTAAATATGAGAACTTGAGTTTGAATCTAGGGAATCACATTTTAGAAGGTCAGGTAAGGTGGTGTGTGCTTGTAATCCCATTGTTCGAAAGACATGACAAGTGGATCCCTTGGGTCATCCAGTGTAGCTTACTAGGAGAATTCTAGACCAGCAAGAGATGCTGCTTTGTTGTTGTTGTTGTGTTTGTGTGTTGTTTTCTTTTTAAAGTGAACCAGTGTCTTCAACAATAGAATCACTATTATCTAATTCTAGTGGGCAGCCAAGACGAAGGTAAGGTTTCAAGAGATAGAGAAAGCAAGCTGAAATGGAGCTGGTAGCTTCCTCTAGGCTGGCCAGCTTTCCTGGTGTAGAAGGGACTATGTGGGCTATGGGGGGAGATAGGTATCAGTGATTTTACCCAGCTGTGAACTCTAGGAACCACAATGCCAACCTGCCAGGCAACAGTGGTGCAACAAGTATAGGGCAACCAAGTACCCTTGGGTTGGGATTAGAGGCTCTCACACTGTAGAAGAAATTCTATTATTGTAAACCTCACTAAAAACCCATGACTGGGAGGTCATAGACCCTAAAAAGTCATTACTGTTCATTAGCCAAACTGACATGACACAAAACAGTGTTTTATATCTCATTTTGTACTTATTTCTATATACAAATGCTACTCTTATCCCTAAGAAGAGAGGCTTCTCTTTGTAGTGACTGAGTACAGAGACTTGCAGCTGTTAAATAAAAAATTGCTTAAAAGTGACAGTGTTTAGCCCTAAACAGGACACTTTTACTACCTGGTCTAAGGTCAGGGAACATTGTAGAAGAGAGAGTAGCAAGAATACATGAGGCAGAAGGTAGAGAGTAAAGTTGTAAATGCCCTTTAGGGCATGACACAATCACCTTAAACATCTCATAGAAGCTGCAATTGCTTATACTGGGCCTGTACAAGAATGGGCCTGTCAACAATCATGGAACAGAGTGAGTATAATTGGTCCCCTACCACTCTTTGCTGAACCATTAGTGACTGATACATTTCTGGAGGAGGCATAGTCATTGACTATTGTGTACCAAATACTGGGCCCATCAGAAACTAATAGATAATATAAACCCATGAACACAAAGACAGTTATGACTAATATCAGGAATCACAAAACAAAATGAATAGGCACGAATATGGAATGGGGGCCATAGGGAGGAAGGGGGACATAATATATTACACACATGCATAAAATGTCAATGAACTAATTTAATCAGTTTACAAAGGACTAAAATTAATGATGCTCCTGCAAAACCAACCAGGTTGATTCCCGACTTCAGCATGCACCTTTCCATACACTCACATGCACATAAACATATATATACACACCAAAAAATGTTAGTGAGAACAAGTTTGACATGTTGTAGAGCCAAACAAACTATTTTTTGTAAAGCAAAGATTAAATGTTTCTGAGTAAGATTATTTGAAAATATAGAGGTATATGCATTCAGGGGTAAGTCCCTAGAAGCTGAAGCATTTTGACACTGTACTAATCTAAGACGGGTTAAGAAAGTAAAACCCCTGTTGCTCAGAGATCAGGGAGTAGAAGCTTCCAACCATACAGCCAGGGTGTATCAGCTAGGAGCCACAGGCAATAGGATGCATGTAGAGATACAAAAGGAGATTTGCAAAAAATATAAAATTGGCTTATGCAATTTGATATGTTTTGTAAAGCATGGTATGATGCAGTGGAAAGGGATAACTTAGCAGCATACATGAGACATCCCATCCTGAGGTATCAGCCATATGATGGCTTTAGTATAAAATAAAGTTTATTTGGGGGCATGGAAAGGGGAGTTGAGAAGGGAGTAGAGGCAGAGAAAGAGAGGGAGAGTGTGAGAAGGACAGAGAGAGAGAGAGAGAAAGAGAGAGAGAGAGAGAGAAAGGAGGGAGGAAAGAGCACAGAGGAGAGAGGGAACAGATAGGAGAGAGGAGAAAAGAGGGAGCACAGAGGAGAGAGGAGAGAGGAGAGAGGAGAAAGAAAAGAAGAGGCCAGTCTGGAACATGTGTTGGGAAGGGGGGTTCAGGAGCAAAGCAAGGCCAGAGAAAGAGAGAGATCAGAGAGAAAGAAAAGAATCAGAGAGAAAAGGGTCAGAGAGCATTAGAGAGGCCAAACAGTCCTTTTATAGCAAGCCTGTCTGTTGCTAGGTAACTATTGAGCAGAGAGCCTAGAAGAATGTTAACATGCTAACACAATTACAAATATCAAGGGTTTCGAAAATCTGCTACCTAGAATCTGGATATTGCTTCCAAGTTTTAAGGTCTAAGTCTTAGAGGTTAGTTGAGTAATTCACAATCTGAGACCTAAAGGTTAATGTCTATGGGGATGAATCCGAGGATCTGAAGCTCTGAGGACTAGGGAAAGATGGATGTCTCAGATTAGGAAGGAAAGTTGGCTTGCTTTTCCTGCACCTTTTACTTCATTAGAGTTTTAGACAAATTGGATGATGACCACCCACAATCATGAAAGCAAATATTTTTCATCCTTGATTCAAGACATACCCAGAAATTATTTTTTATTACTGGAGTTGTTTGCTCTTATTGTTTTTTCAGTATTGGAAATAAAACCCAGTGGCTCGCATATGCTGTGATGGGGCTCTACCTCTGAGCCATATGCCTGCTCCCCCCCCCCCCTTTTTTTTTTTTCTATTTGTAAGACAAGTTTTGGACCTTGCGATTTAAGTTCAAACATAGGTTAGCTCCTCTGAGCTCGGAGCAAAATGAAGGGCTCCCTTTTCTTAGTGGGCTTCCTCTACTCTGTCTGATCTGGGGAACTCAACCCCCAATCTTCTACCCGAGGAATGTCACATAGTCCTTGGCAAAACCTACAAGTTCAACTTCCTCTCCCTCCAACCCATAAGAACCTGCCCAGCAAGTACCTGGGGTTTCTGAAATGCCTCTCCATGCAAATGAGGCATTCCCAGTAACTCTAGCCAATAAATTTTACATTCACCCTGAAAACCCCTTCCCACTTTTCAAGGTTCATATAGCCCTTGGTCACTCCAAATAAAGTGTATGAGCTCCAGCTGTTTCACTGAAGATTATCTTAGAGAGCTGTTTCATTGAATACTGTCTAAACGTGTCATACACAACACTAAAATCCTTGGGGAAGGTCTTCCTCAGAGAAGGTATCCTCCCCAACCTTACCCCCACCCCAACTCACCCCCAGCCAGATCAAGATCCTGCAGACTCCTCTCATTCTGGACTCTGCTTCATCCTTCCAGCCTCATGTGCACCTGGACACCCTGAGAAAATAGAGAACCCAGAACCACGGCTGGTCCCCAACAAACATACCATAGACAGAGTCTTACTGTGTTGTCCAGGCTATTTTCAGATTTGCAAACTTTATTGAGACTCATGAGGAGCTAGTATTATAGGCCTCTACTGTTAGATGTCTGCCCACAGCTTAGAATAGACCACACCAGATCAAATGGTTTGGGGGGGGGGGCAGTTATTCAGGAGATAGGGCAAAGGTGGGAGAGGGGAGAGAAGTAGAAGAACATGAAAGAAGAGAGAGAAGAGAGAGGAAGAAGAGAAGTAGAGGCCAGCCATGACCACTTGGAGAGAGGGGGAAGGGAAGGGGGAAGGGGGGAGGGGACAGAGAGAAGCCAGAGGCAAGAGATCAAGAGAGAGAGGAGGGGGCAAGCAGCCCCTTTTATAGTAGGCCAGGTCTACCTGGCTGTTGTCAGGTAACTGTGGGGAGGAACATACCTGGCTGTAGCCAGGTAACTGTGGAGGTGGAGTTTAGACAGAATACTAACATCCCCTCATTTTGGTTTAATTAAAAAAGAAAAATTAGAAAAAGGTGATGGTGAAGCAGGAATGGGGTTGTTGTGATATCTGGCTACTTCCTGCTGGCATTGGGGTGACATGTCTCTAGGGGGAACCTAGAAGAATGTGTATGGAGGATGTTTGTCCAGTCTTAGGAGAGTTGGCTGTTTCCTGCTGTCTAGATGGAGCCATCTGAGGACAGGTCAGAAAGAACAGGTCCAGTAGAAGCATCTGTGTGTGTGATAGGAGATGGAGCATCTGGAGGTTGCTTCTCTGGAGCTGTTTTGGATGTGCCTGGACTTGACAAGATGTAGGGAATAAGATTAAGTACATTTGGGAGAAAGAAACTTTTTTCTAAGATGTACATTTGAAAACCAGAGGGATCCCACCCTTTGGAATAGGTAGTAAGTGGGAACGTTAGGCAGATGTACTTATCTGAATGGAGTCTATTTGGTTTGTGGGAGGTAGATTTGAGTGGGTTTCCTATAGCTTATAAGTTTATAAAAGAGATAACAGCATGAGTTAATAACATGAGCAGTCTTTAAGATGAACTTTTGCTGGATTGTATAGTGGAATGTTTTATTAGAGTTAGGCAAGTTTATAGGAACTCAGATAATATTAGGACAGTGGCATAGCAAGAAGAGGAAATATTGAAGCATTTAATTGATGGTAATTGAATTAGGTAATGTGGTAACAGATATTATCTGTGAAAGCTTAGTTGTCAATGTAGTCAGAAGTCTGAAAGAGTAAATAATCTACCAGTTATATATTATTTTATTATTTTAAAAAATGACAGAGTCCACTAGCCAACAGTTCCCATGGTCTCCATAGTCTCTTGGGCAAAGCCAGTTTGGCTTCCAAGTGCAGAAGACACAGGGCTTTTTCTCTGTGGAATGGATACACGTGACATGAGAAATGATTTACCTTGATTTAGCCAAGTCATTTGACTCAGGGCATCCAGTTTGGTCTACTGCGTTTGTTAGTATATCATCACATACAATCCAGGTTGTATCTTCTAGGTGTCCAAGTCTTCTGAAACCATCTTTGGTCAACTGTTAGAGGCTTTGGGAATTCTGTCAGCCATAAACTTAAATATATTATTAGCAGACTTCTGACAAGATTGAGAGCCATAAGGTTTGGTTGTAACTGAATAGAATTTAATAGCAGTAGTAAAAATCTATTAAGACAGGATAGAAAGAGGTCTTAAGTAACTTTGGCAGGTTGTATAGGCAGAGAAAAGCACATTTTTGTACTAGCAAAGAAGCATTTGGCTAGAAACAGAATAAGAAGGCTGGCAACAGTGGCATAGGATCATATGGCTGGTGAGTTGAGGTTGTAGGCCACAGGTCATGACCTGGGATTGTGCTGTGGGCCTGCAGCTGAGGGCATAGGTGCTGCAGGTCAAGTCCAGGTGGCAGCAGGGCAGGACTTCCTACTAGCAGCTGGAAGTCACTGCCCAGTGCCTCTGGTGGCTAGAGTCTGCGGTGGGTAAGGAAAAGCAAATGTGTTCTGTATCACATCAACGTTCATGTTAGCTGTTCTTGTGGTGGAAGGCATCGCTAGCAATCACTTTATAGGTCCCGGGCAGAGAGGGAGAGAGAGAGAGCCTCCCTCAAGTGCGTGAGCAGCCAAGCCCTTTGAACAGGTGGTTGTGCACATGGAGAAGCAAGTCTCAGAGTGGGTCCCTTGCAGGGTGCAAGGAGCAGACCCAGAGAAGAGCAAAGGAACACAGAGGAGAAGGGAGCAAGCTGGGTCCCGGACATGGTGCTTCAGGCAAACCCACTGAACTAAATGTTTGCAGCTGGCTGCAAATGAAGGAGGAGCAGGGGAAAAGGCCTACATTAGCAGGATGACCCCTGGGGGAGACACGCTAAGGACTAGAGCTTGGAGCCTGTGCTCCTGCGAGAGAATAGTCTGTCCAGGCCTGGCCTGGGGTACTCAGCTCTGAGAAAGAAATTCTCTCAAGAGGAGAGGGGAAGGGTCTCACCCAAGGGGAGAAGTCCTAGAACGAGGGTCAGAAAAGAACAGGGTTAGCTTTGAGCTCAAGAAATCTTTCCTGGGACCATGTGGATGGTTATTCTGACCAGTGGGAGATGGCTAAAAGAACCTGGGGTGGAGAACAGGCAGAACACAGAGGTATTAAAGTGAAGGTAGATGAAGGCTTGGATATAGGAAACCTCTTTCCACTTACCAGACTGCTGGCAGTATGTATGAAGACCCTTTAAAATGATTGGGTCTAGCGTGCCATTAGGTGGCTATTTTGAACCATTATCTAGAGGGTACTGAATCCAGACCTTATTGCAGAGGTGTATCAGTTTGGAAGGCTCAAATCAGGCATTAATTTTAGAAATTTGAGGTTTTTCAGGAGACAACCCAGTGGGGTGTCTTGGGGTACAGTCAAAGACAATGTATTGCCCATTGGGTGACAGGGAGCTGTTACCAAACTATTCATATCACATCCCAAAGAAGAGTCGGTGAGGAATCAGGCAGGCAGCCTAGATATCAGGTCATCACAAGAATATCTAGGTGCCCCGGCTGTCGAACTCCTGGAGATTGCCAGAAAGCAGTTCAACCTGGTACCAGGATTTTCCTGTTGCAAGACCTTTGGGGGGGTGGTGGTCTGTGAACTGCTTTTGAGGAAGGAAGTCACCCAACAGCCAAAGTCCTAAGTCATAGGTCATCCAGGAGGCCAGTCATATGGACTGGGTCATTGAAACGTCAACCCCTCAGCCCAGGAAAGGTAGGCCAGAAGCTATCTGGGCATTTAAGGCCCCTCCTGCTAATTGGAAGCTCCTTACCAATCAATATGCTGGTGTGTGTTTGAGGGCTTATGCAGTCTGGTATCAGGAAATGTGGAACCATGAGTGTTGGGAGCTGACTTTAAGCAGAAAAAAAGCAGCTAGAAAGCAACTATCAACTTTGCAGCCATCTGGAACCATACACCCTGATAGAGACTTGTTTTTCAATAGCCTACAACAGCTGAAGCACACTCTGATAAATATCTTGTTTATCCCACATAGCTTGTTTTGCTGTTTAGTGACCCCAGCTGCATGGTCACATGGTAAAATGTTTTCACCTGTGTTCCCCTGCTTGTGCTTATAAATACCCAGGATTTCCTTGTAAGGGTGTGGGTTAGTAGTAGTAGGTGTAGTGGTGTGTGTGTGGTGGTCAGTAGGAGGTGTGAATATAGTCTGTGGGAGACAGTAAAGGAGACTTGACTATAGATCCTCTGGTTTGTTTCCATTCTTTGTGTCTCTCCCCCTTCTTTCCCCCAGTCTCTCTCTCTCTTGCTAAACCCCGACTGCAGAACAGAGTGGGCTGTTACATGTGAGGTCTGTGTAGGCCTGTCTGGCTGACTAGCCCAAGTGGCAGAGCACCACGTGGGGGACGACAGTGGCACTGCTCACATGGTGGAAGTTCTGTGAGCCTCGCCAAGGTGGGTGGAGTTGGTCTGCAGCAGTGGTGGAAATTCACGTGATCGGTGATGGCAGATAGCAGCAGATAGAGTCCACATGGTGTAGCAGTAGTGGCAGGGTGTAGTGGCAGGCCACAGCAGCCAGAGGCTGTGGCATCCGACAGCAATGCACCCTGTGGGGAGGAGCATACCTGGCTGTTGCCAGGTAACTGTGGGGGTGGAGTTTAGACAGAATACTAACATCTACCACTATGCCTACCTCAGCTATATCTTACCAGCTATCTTGGCAGCCAGCCTTTAAGGTAGTGAAATTGACACATAAAATTATCTGATATGTATAGATATTTTCTCAAATCACTGAAGTATCAGCACGAGGCATAATCAGAGTTCACAGAAGACTTTATTAGCCACCAAATTAGAACCATATCCAGAACTACAAAGCAGGATCCCAAAGAGTTCTTCAGAAAAAGAGTTGTCCGGTCTGATCCTCATTGACAAACTATAACTCAGAAGAGGTGTGTGTGTGTGTGTGTGTGTGTGTGTGTGTGTGTGTGTGTGTGTGTTCTGAGGCATATCTGAGAGAGGGCTCTTAGAAATGGTTCTCAGAATTTGGTGATGGTGGACATGATTTCTCAATAGAGAGTATGATAAAAACACCGTGCAGCACCATCCTTGCTGCTCTGCAGTACTGTTTTATATAATCTCAACAAGATTTATTATGTAGTAGATGGATTAATTCCCATTTCCTTGGGATGGCAATGATGTAAAAACTAGGTCAGAGCAATATAACTTTAAGGTCATGAGACAGGCTAGGCTGACTCCATGATAGGCTTCAAATTGGCAGTTCAGAAGACTTGGCCTAAATCTCTGTTTCTAAGAAGTGGGTTTAAGTCCAGGCAAGTCCAGGTAAGTCCTGGTCTCAGAAGCTGTCCTGCCACCTGGCCTGAGGCAAGGACAATGGGTTAGCAGTAGTTTCCAGACTTCCCCAGTAATAGTTTCCAGCCCCTGAAACAACAGCAAAGCAATGGTTTTGGAATGTCCCTAGAGATAGAGCCAAGGATTAAGACAGAAGTCACCTACCCCTCCCTGGAATTCCCCTAATGTGCTTTCACTTTGAGATCACTTCTGGAGGTCTTTATCTTGGTAATAGGAGACCCCAGAATGATGGTCTTCTGCAGAATAAAATGCTCTTTGCTTTTGGATACTATTTGAGCCTGGAATATCACTTTTTGGCGAATTATAGACCCTTACAGTGGCACAGAGACAAGAGATGGTCATTAATTTTGTTGCCCTCATAAACAACAGTGCATTTTAAATCTGCAATCTATTTACAGAGTATAAACTGGGTAGAAAAAAAAGAGTTAATGAAAAAGAAAATCAGTGGGGTAGGAGGCTAGAGATTGAGAGGCAGAGTCAAGGTCAAAGAGAAGTGGAAACAAGTGGAAGAAGGAATTGAAGGGGTAGAGGAATCCTGGCTGGAGGGGAATTTCAGGAACAAAGAGTTTTGAGAGTGAGCTGATTGAAATGACAGGCGGCTCAAGTGTGCAGATGAATGAACAAGGATTTAAGGTCAAGCTACATTGAAGGCCACTAGCAATTCAGAAACTCAGGAAATATATGGCAAGCCAGTGAATGATTGTAGTGAAGTATCTGTTGTTAATCATGTCAGCAACACTCTTCTTCAAGCCTTCTCTTCTTCATAGCTTTCTCACTCCCAGCCTAGTTTCTGAATGTCTCCTAGAGAGAACAGGATGGTTATCACCATGCCACTGGGTCTCTTGGAAATCTGTGGTGTTTAAATCTATTCACACTTAGAAATCTACAGGTGACACTAGACAGTCCCCACTCTTCTACTCATAATAGATTGTTCTTTTATTTCTTTGTGTTAGGTATCATCATGTTGCTCAGGCTGGCCTGGAAGTTGGGGTGATCCTCCTGCCTCTACCTGAGCAGTGTTTTTCAAACTTAAAAGTATACACTGCTCATGTTGCTGCCATTCATCTCAATACACAATCATAGCACCAACCTCATAAAATCGAAAATCAATTGGAAGGAATTTCTTTTAAAATCTTATATTTTTATAGCCCCTTATAAGTGGGACCACAGGCTAGTCATTTCATTCATCCTTACCTCTTTCTGTTATAGGTTTCATCTAGTCTTCTGACTTTCACAAATAATTGTATCTGCTTTTCTACTAGCTCTGTCTCTTACATCTGTAAATGTAAGTCTACTTCGCTGTAAAATGAATATTCTTTTGCCAAAGGTCACTTAAACTGCCACTAAGTCTTGTTCTTTTATCAACAGCTCCACTTGATGAATCTTTGCTTTATTAACTCACTACCAACCAACATTTGCTCTTGCAGTTCACTGAGACATGTAGCAGAGATAACAATAAAATCTGGTTTATGTATCTACCCGAACGTATCCCCCTAAAGAATGTCACGAGCTCATCTACCACACTGAGTTCTCATGGCTCTCATCTGTATTAGGTTTGACTACCACAGCATTCCTCATTGGAATCCTCCCCCACAGAAGCCTCAGAGAATGTTGACATTCTTGTCCAGCTATTCATTGGCTTACGGTTTTCTCCTCTCCTCCTTCCTCTCCACCTTTAAATATTCATACTCTCCAGTATCTATCTTTAGTCCTCTCCTGTTCCTGTTTTATACATTTATTTATTATATCAAGTCTCATGTACTGTTTAATACCCGTGATTCTAGAACCTTCATTTCATCTGAGTCTCTCCCGGGAGCCAACTTCTCAGTTGCCTACTACATATTTACATTTACCTGCCCTATAAACACCAAAGAGTCTTTTCATATGTGATTAGGTAAAGGATTTTGCAATAGAAAGATTATGCTGCATGATATAGGGAGAAGCAAGGCAGTCATTACTGGTCTATATGCACACCATCCCAGAGTATTTGTAGTGTAGATCTGGCTACAGTTCAGGACCTTCCTGTCACTCAGTGTACAAATTAGACATTGTACTTCTTTGTCCAACAATTTTTTTAAACTTTTTTTAATTTTTTAAAATTTATTTTTTGATAAAATACTTTTTCAGACTAACTCAGGTTGACTTGGGAACTTACTATTTAACCCAGGCTAACCTTGAACTTGTACTAAACCTGCTTTAGCCTCCAGAAATCTAGGATTATAGATGTGGGCCATCATCTCAGCTCTTCATACCATGTGCCAGTTTCCAGAGTCTGAGATGAATACACATTCCCTTGACTCCTCTCTAGCCTCTCTTCCCCTCCAGAACCACCATTTCTTCCTCCAGCCTGCTTTGCTACATTACATATTTAGGCTGTTTGGACAGTTTGATAACGTTGGAGACGGAGGGCTCAAAGGGATGGACACATCTAAAGGCTTCTGGCTACAGCTTGACTACTGCATTTTTATGAAAGACCTTGAAGTGTCAATAAAACGTTATATTGAGTAGACCTGTTAGTAAGACTTCTTCATTTGGAAATGGCCATATGACAACATTCATTTCAGCATCATATATGATATTAATGAATTAATCATGATATTAATGAATTAATAAGTTAATTCATATTACCTTAAATCTTAAAGTCATAACATAAATGTTAATTTAAAAACTCTCTTTACATAAATCTTAGTGTGGCCAAAGATGGACATCTAGACAGCCATTTAGGAATGGTGCTTTACATATCCTATTTGGTGTTGTGGGGAAATGCTCACAGTATCTTCTTAAATATAAAAAGCAAAATTCACAATTCTCCTATAGTATGTGATTAGTAGAATATTTGGATGACAGAATTTTGAGTTATTTTTAACTTTATTACACTAACCTACTTTTATAGATTTAAAATGTTTTTTTCATACATTAACAAATATTGCCTTTATAAGCAAGTTAGAGCCAGCCAATACAGTTTTTCTTAAAAAAGAATAATAAAGAAATTATGCTGATTAATCTGCTTGCCTTTCATTTCCTGTCTTCCCTGTGGAATGCTGTCTGCCATGGAGAACATCTCCAGGACTTACATTGCCCATGGATTCAAGCTGTGTTTGGCCTAAGAGGCTTTGATAGGAATAGAGAATTAGAGAACAGAAAAGTTGGGCAATCTTCACCAACCAGTCTAGTATATTTATCTCAGGAACTTCACAGCCTGGCATGGATATTCAGATTCTATGAAAGTTCCTGGCCACAGCTCTGCCTTTCTCCAAGTTCTGCCATTCTTCTTCTGTCTTCTTGCCTCCCTAGGGTACTGCTTAGTTGGCTTCTGGTGTACTAATCTCTGAATGCTACTCCTTGTTGGCTCCTTCTTCTCACTCCTGCAAATGGTCCCCTCATATAAACTCTTCTCAGTTAAGTTTTGAGTATGTCTGCCTCCCATCTGGTCTTTGGCTGGTGTGAGGTTTCAGAGTTTGTAGCAGTAGCAGTATGGCAGAAGCAGATGGTTGGTGTTTAAAGAGCCAAAAGCCTTGACTTCCCTGGAGATATTTCTTTTATTTATTTATTTATTTTCTCAGGAAAAGCCATGGTCTAGGTGGGCTAGTGTAAGATAGGAGATGTTGAGTTTACAGTATCCTGAATATAAATACTTGTAGTTTTGTGGCCTCTAGTGAGGCATTTAGAGTGCAGACTCCCAATTTAGAAGAGCTAATCACCCAGGTTTACAGTTGCAGAAGTAAACACATAGAAAGTGTTCACAGGGGCTGTGCCATTACTGCCTAGGAGTTGCTTTGGGTCCAGAGCACAGCTTCACAGAGCATCTTGCTACTCCCCCAGCACTGGGTGGCTTTCCTTGGAGATTAGACTTCAGCTCCTGCTTCTTGACTCTGTTCAAACTGGATACCAAGCCCTCATTCTCAGCCAGCACCACCCATTCATTGTTCCTATGGCAGACATTGATATCCTGCCTTAGTTTTCTGTCTGTGTTTTAAGTCAGATGACAAACACACCTTTATAAATAGCTTCCCCAAAAGTGGAAAAGCCATGAAATTCATGTCATCATTGGTCAAAGAGATTAAAGCAGTAGAACCTTCCATGTACAGTGTACCTTTCCCAAGAACTCTACACTGCCTTTTATTTGAGTGTGAGTTTCTCCTCTCACAGCAAGGACCAGGGAAACAGTCCAAAGTCAAAGAATGTACCTTCAGCCAGATTCAGGTTCCATATTACTCCAAGGTGGAAGTAATATTTTTCTTGGCCAGAAAGTCCCGGGAATCTGCTTTAGGTGTACAGTGCCCGTCTCAGCCCCTTCACTTTCTTACACACAACAGAATGGCACTATTGTCCAGAGGGACTTTCAGAGACTCTGTCAGTTAGGCAATCCTAGAAGCCACCCTAGGTGTCAGCCCAGAGACCATTTTCATTGTTGCCAAGTCAAGTCTTATGGGACTGGCTCTAAGAGCCCACTAAATTCACAAAAATATAAATAGAAATCAGATATTAGTTTTTATAACCAATAAAAACATAGGTTTTATTATTAGTATATTAAGATGAGTAAATGGAGGCCCAGAAAGGTTGAGCCACATACCCGACATCCCACAGGTAGTGAGGGGCAGAACCCAGCCGAGAACCTAGGTATCCAGCTCATGGCCTGGGCCTTCCACAGACGCTTCAGGCTTCAAAACACCGCTTACACTAGATGTTCATGAAGTGGTATTTGATCATGCGTTTCCTCCCTGAGGCAAACAGATGGAAATGCAACCTACAGTCAAGATTACTTGGTGAATATTAAGTACAAACAAAAAGGAATTAGTGTTTCTTAATGAAGAGTTCTTCAGCTAAGAGGGCTTGAGAGATTCTCCCCCCCACTGAGGAAAGCACTAGTCAGCGGTGACTAGAATTTTCTGATGAAGCTGATAGAACAGGTTCTGGTCCTTTCTTCCTCATTCTGCCACTCGGAGGATTTTCCATTAACCCTTTGCCTCCTCCTTGGTCATAATGTCACTATCTGTGGCCATGGTTTTAAATATGCTAACTGCAAGCACTGACTGCAACAGCACTCTAATCTCTTGATTATCTGGAAGCTCATTAGCCAGACTTCCCTGAAGGGGGCTTCTGCTTTAGCTTTCAACTGTTCTGGGCTCAGCCTTTTGTGTTAATTTTGCTTAGTTTAACTATAAACTCTGAGGTACTTTATCAAACTTCTTATGGATCTTCAAAGTCAGACTTAACCCCCCTGTTGATCTCTGAGGAGGGCAGGCAAGCAGGATAGGGGGATGCCTTCAGGTTAACAATTGTCTATCAAGTTCCTGGAATTTAGAGCCCTAATATGATATTTTATTCCAATTGTTTTATTCAAAGCTACCTAAAATCAACTATTCAAGGATTTTTCTCTTATATTTTCTTTCTTTTTTTAAAAAAAAAAGCTTTATTATACATAAACATTGCAAACTTAAAAGACAAACAGAACCCCAAACTACATCATACACAGAAACTAACCAGAGCCAAAGACTTTACAACGCAATGAATTTCTATACAGTGAGAGCAGCCATTTGTCACAGAAACGGTGGAGCTTCAAATGGGACTTCTACTTTCACTATTGAATGTGTTTGCAAGCGCTTGTCTACTACTAAACAAAAAATCCACAACAGAGTTAAAACTGGAAAAACCATTCTCCTCTTATCTTCTTCTGTGACTCATGTCATTACCTGCCCTCTGTCCTTCCTCATCCCCTGATAGTTAACTTTCCTTGTTCTCTTTGCTATATGTCATACTGTACCCACATATACATGCATTTTTACACACACACACACACACACACACACACACACACACCTGGCTAAATTCAGCATATGAGGGAGAATATGTGGAATATGTGTTTTGATAATTTGAAAATGATTCCTGGAGTCGCTTGGGAGCAGTGGGTATTATTCAAACGCTGGAGCTCTTCTGAACCAGAGAAAACCTAGACAGAAGCAATATGGCCACGAAAAGAGTGGTGCCTTTAAAAATGAGTCTGGTGCTGTTGTGAGGTATTAAGTCTACTGTTTAAAAACAATGCTCAGGAAAGAAACTGGAAATTGAGATCTGACTTGTCACATCTTTCTTCCCAACACCAGTTTGGACTTAGGAACGCAGACTTTAGATTCCCCAAAGTACCTTTTCAAAATTTATGGCATTCAAAACCTGCTCCAAAGTCTGAGACTGCTGGGATATTCTTTTCTGTGAAATATGCTGAGCATGCTAACGGTATTGCATTAGCTACTTGTCAATCGCTGTGATGAACACGATGATCACAGTAAGTATAAACAAGTGCTTGGGGCTGCAGAGAGAGCCCAGCTCTTCCAGAGGTAGCAAGTTCAAATCCCAGCAACCACATGATGGCTCACAACCATCTGTAATGAAATCTGATCTCTCCTTCTGGTATGTAGGTGTTCATACAGACACAAAAGTCATATACATAAATAAATCTCTTTTTAAAAAGTGTGTGATTGGTCATATGGCTTCAGTGGGTTAGAGTCCATGGGGGCAGAGTGAAGGCATAGGGGCAGGAATAGCTCAGGGCTCACATCTCAATCCACAGGCCAGAGGCAGAGAGTGCAATGGAAACAGCACAGTCCTCTTGAAACCTCAGAGTTTACCTTCAGTGAACCTTCTAATCCTTTCAAACAGTTCCACCAATGGGGAACAAGTATTCAAACACAGGAGCCTATGGGGGCCATTCTCACTCAAGCCTATATACAATATATAACACACTATATAACACACAACAGTGCGAAAATTACAGCCGTTTTATGGAAAATAATGGAAATGCCAAGCAGACTAGAAAAGCAGCAGTTTTAAGTTGACATGCTTATTCTAATATCCAGAAGACATTTGTATTAAAGCTTGGTTAATCCAAAATATAAGAACCCATCTCAAGTGAATAAGGAAATTATTTCAAGGAAGCCCTAGCTATTCTTAATAGTCTAGTAAAGAATTGTAGTGTCTAACTGGTTCACCAGTAATAAAAGGCTTTACTATCTAATGAAAGTCATGTGTATTGAGAGATTAAAGCTGTCCCAGAGAGACTCAGGAAACCATTGTCTCTAAAATAAGCCTAATGGATGGAAACAAGTCTAGGCTAGGTAAAACCAATAAGAAGGGAAGTTTCCAGTCCACACTACTGCACACACTGATGTGGTCTTTATGGTAAGTGTGTCACCTTAGGTCTGCTCTTGATTTTTGTTATAATGTAGATACAATAAGGTGAAAATAAAAATATTATATATGAAAAAATATATAACACATTACTTAGGGCCCTCTTGCTCCAGTCTCTACCTTTATTTGCTGTTGTAATAAATATGTAATCTCATTTGGGGGTTTCTACTCTGCCCTAGATCATTCAGTTCCCAGATAAAAGGCAGAGCTTTTATATTTAAAATGAGCCTTTAAAGCACTAGAACTGGGCAGCTATCTACTCTCTAAGCTGGTGTATCTACTTCCCTATCAACAACCCCTAGATCTAACTTGCCATGTTCCATCTGGGCTGCTCTTTACTCAGTCTGGCCACCCCTCAAGGCCAATTCTCATGATAGCTCATTTCCCCCATGGAGTCCTCTCCTCTCTCCACATTCTCTCTTCTCCCCCTGTGGTCTTCCTCAGACCTCAAGCCTGGGAACAGAAACTCTACCTACCTCTCTTCTGCCCAGCTCTAGGCTGTCAGCATATTTATTCAACAATAGTTTTACATTAAGGAGCAATGTCGCATAGTATCACTTGTATGTGAGGAATCTCTCATCCCTGAGGCAACCAGGGCCAGTAATTAGTATTACAATACATAGCAACAGACCACACCTCAACAACCTGCCTCAGTTGCTGCTCTAGGAGTTCATTGGACCCTCTACCTCTATCTTACAGTGGATTTGACCAGTGAAATGCATGTGTAGATCAGCTGTGGCTGAGTACCAGGCTGGCTCGTCCATTCTCTGAGCTCCCTTACTGTCTCTACAGACTGGCTGCCTCTTTATCTTTAACGTGTCAGGCAGTCATTTCAATGTCATGCTACAGCTGGTTTCCATACAACTACCCATACCTGTAAATAGTTCCTTGATTAAAGTTTAAATTCTTAAGAGTGTAAGTGGGTCATATGATTCAGACTAGAAACCTGACTGCTAAAAATATCAAAGCTAAAAAATGTTCATGTTGACCCCTGCCTGGGACTGGCATCCCAGGTAGGAAGAGAACCCAAGACAATCACCAACCATTCTGGTGCCCCAGAGCCCCAGGAAAGGAGTGAGCCCTAGCCAACCACCTATCTGGAGCCATGGGTCCTATACAGAGAGCTAGCCTGAGATGACCACCAGTCTGGGGCTGCTCAGGCCTGGGTAGGTAGAACATACCCTAGATGGCTCCTGCCAGTTCCACACTTGCCAGGGAGAGGAATGAACCAGACACAAGATGACCCAAGGTGCCATGGAGTAGACAGGGAGCTAGCATGAGATAACCACCAGTCTGATAACTTAAAGGCCCAGGTAAGTATACTACCCACACAGGAGATGAACCCTGCCCATGTCACACTGCATGGGTAGGGCATAGCACTCCTGAGACCATCACAGATACTCAGAAACCCTGGGTACTGCTAAGAGGAACAAGTAAGTGGTAGGAAAATGAAAGAGAAAGAGAAGCAGAAGGATGTGGGCACAATGAAGAGAGGCAGAACTGGAGACTCAAAGGTGGTTGGGAAACAGCCTGATGGGAGTAACTGGTGATGCCACATGGAAACATGGTGGGGTCCTGGCCTGTTCTGCTACTGAGGCCATGTCTAAGTCCATGGCCCTGCATCAATGAAAGTCTGTTACTACCAAAGGGCTGCCATCCTGGATCATGTTGATGTCTGAGGGCTATGCAGAAATGGTCCTAATTGTGTGAGAGCAGGAGAGCTGCCTCTGCCCCTTGACAGCTGCAGTACAGCTCCCTCCCCCAATACATAGCCCAGGAAGCACAGTAGAGCTGGCCCTGGTTGCAAGAGTTGTGGATGAGGGTGCGAGAGTGGTAGTGCTGGCCCCGTCATTTATCTCCTGTGTGGTGGCATGGCTGAGGGAGAGATACCCTCTCCCTTTCATCTCTTGCAACCTGCAACAGTTGGGAGAGCTGGCTATGAGGTGCTGAAAGCAGGAGAGTTGTTCCTGCCCCCCACTGGCTGCAGCACTCAGGAGTCCAGGCCTGAACCTTTTCTGGGCAGCTGTGAACATGGGAGAGATGGCTTTGTAACTTGCTGGCTGTATAGCAACATGGGCAAGGGAGAGATGCGCTTTTCTACTCTTTGCCCTTGCCACCTATGGCAGGTGGAAGAGCTGTCCTTGGGGTATGGTCATGGGAGTAAAAGAATTGTCCCTGTCCCTTACTGGCTGCAACACTTGGGAGAGTGGGCCCTAAACCTCACCTTGGCAGCACAGTAGAGCTGACCCTGATAGTCTGAGTAGATGAACTGGCCCATGTACATGAGAGTGCAGGAGAAAGGCAAAGCTGGCTTTGCCCATGGTTGGCTGCAGCAGGGCTGGAGAACTCCTCCAGTGGTGTGGGTATCAGAGACCTGGTGGGCTTACCAGATGATTGGCCCAGATCCAGGGCTTTGAATTGGCCCACCCTAACATCTACCATATCAATGAATTGCTGGAGCATGTGCTGGGGCTAGTTTTACAAATCCAAAAAACTGCAGGATGTCCATGACATAAGGTAACAACAGGATATTGAAGGAGAGTACTAGTAAGGTTCAGTACTGATAGTATAGCAGAAGCCAGAGGCCTCAAACTAGATCAATGACTCATTACAATGAACACTTGCAAGTAAAGAAGTGTGGACAAAAGGGTATACTGAGAGCTACACTGTGACACACTTCCACAACAAGATTTTTTTCTTTTGGGGAAGAGGTTGCCGGGGTGGAGAGTACAAGGGGAGGGGGAGATGAGTGCGATTGGGGTGCATGACATGAAATTCACAATAAACAACTAAAAAGATTTTTAAAAAAGAAAAGAAAATATCCATGTTAGGTTAGGTCATGTGTAAGAAGTAATCTTGAAATTTAGGCAGCTTTGCATATTCATGTTGATTTAGGTAGAAAAATGTAAAGGATGGTTTCCTCACGATATTATATTTTTACACATAGAGAGGCAAAGAGGAAAACGTATCAGAGTAAGAGGTATAGCCTTGAAGAATGAATCCATTGTCCAGCTATCTTAACCAGTTTAAGAAAAGAGTCAAAATGTTGGCTAGAGAAGCATATTTTATAGAGTTCTCACAATTAGAGCCTTGAAGACAAAATTATAGAAGCTTTCATTGTGTTCAGCAAAATAGCTAAACCAAAAAAAGTTTGAGAGAAAGAGTTTACTGTGATTGCCAGTCTACAACTTTGATGTAAATTATAGTCTTCGTCATAAAATAAGCACCATCCTCATCTGCTATCTCACATCACTCAAAATGTCCAGTGGATAATTCTCGAAGGGAAGAGCCTGAAGAAGTTAAAACTCTTCTTTGTCATCATATTTCAGAAGGATTATCATCTCATAGGAACAGAGATGTTCTTGAATTTTTTACCAACAGTAGTATAAAATTTTACATGAACTTCCTCTCTGGCTGTATTTTGAGAATCTCAGTCTTGAATGGAAACTTCAGAAGAAATAAAACAGTATTGCTTCTTTGGACTCTAGAAATCCAAAATTGAGCACATAATAGTCACTTCATAAATATTTGTTGATAAACTATTTCCTCTGTGATTCCTTTGGTTCAGTTTGTAAAGCTGTAGAGAAACTACAGTCATGAATGGACATACATTTGAGTGAGAGCAAATATGTGGACCCTGTTGAAGGACTAGTTGAATTAGCATCTCATGCTCTGGAACAGCAGTTCTCAACCTGTGGGTCATGACCCCTTTGGTGGGTGAATGACACTTTCACATGGGTCACATATCAGATACCCTGCATATCAAATATTTACATTATAATTCATAACACTAACAAATTACTGTTCTGAAGTAGTAATGAAATAATGTTATGGTTGGGGCACCACAACATGAGGAACTATATTAAAGAGTAACAGCATTAGAAAGGTTGAGAACCACTGCTCTAGACAAAGAGAGTGAAGAAAATTTTCTTCCTAATAATAAGTGATCTACAGCTTATTTTTTTTTTTATTTACTGCATTTTTGGCAAAAAAACAAACAAACAAACAAACAGTAGTTTGCTTCAAGGTTACTCTTTGGAAGTCTTATGAGATATGCTGTCTATATAAAACCCACTCATATTTTTTTACATTTGCATTTATCTATTTTTGGGCATGTGTGTGAGTACACATTGACACACCTGCATGTAGTGGTCAGAGGACAACTTGTGGGAGTCCATTCTCTCCTTCTCCTATGTAAATTCCAGGGTTTGAATTCAGATCATCGGGTTTGATGCCTTTACTCATCAGCTTCTCTAGCCAGCTCTCTATTCACATTCTTTATTTCATATTCTGGAGATGGGAGATCACTGTAAGAAAGTTGTAATAAGTATGTATAGTAACAATGGTGTACACTCTTGAAGGAAAAATACTAATTAAATCAAGCTTCCTGCTGGTATTGTAATAATAAAGCACTTATAATTAATGTACATACAAAGCAAAATGAATGGCTTTCTCAAATAATTTTATACAAAGAAATTATAGCATTAAACTCAGTCTTTTAAAGCTTCCATCATGAATTCATGGGTTATTATATAAAATTATAGCATATAAAATAAATGAAATATTATCTGATAGGACTGTACTTGGGTAATTTCTGTATTCAATATTAATAGGATTTTTTTCTGGATTTTCTGCTTATAGTACTATGCAATCATAGCTAAACAAAATGATTAATTTGGATTTGATGATTGAGAGTAGGAATTTTTTTATTTCTTAAATGATTATGGAAATTAATGGTTATTTTGGCAATCAAGGAAAAAGCTTGTAAATGTAGAAGTACTTTCTCCTGAGAAAAGCATCAGCTTAGCCTATGCTGTTAAAAAAATTCACTTTTCTGAATATATCAATTTGAATTGGAAATATTATGTGTGCTTTTCCTAAATTCTACATAATACTGAGACTTAATATTTCTATGAATTCCTGTAAAAGATTACTGACCTTAGGACTAGTATTACGTTTGGTCTCAAATATTCCCCTGTCATTGTCATTTTGAACTGGAATCCAGCCAGATTAGAAAGCAAGGCAAACTAGTGACTAGTGGACGATACCTCTCTCCCCACTCCATCTTCCCTACCTTCTTCTTTTTTCCTATTGATTCCTCCTTTCCACTCCCCCTTTCTTGTATTTTCCAGCCTTCCTCTTCTTTGGCAGCCCCTCCTCTGACCATGTTCCCAGTTTACAACAGTAGAGCCCACTATGGATTCAGTTTGTGCCTTGGCAACCCCACTTAAGAGTTCTCCTGGCTATGTTCTTCTATCTAGCTGGCCTTGAAGACAGAAACAGCTTCCTGCTGTGCTTCCGTCTATTTGCATTTCCATATTCCCTTTGACCTGTCAGATCTTTCACCATCAGTGTAATTAATTTTTTATATTCAGATTCCTCTGCTTGAGATATGGTATGTTTCTCAGTTCATTTGGATCTGAATCCTAAGACTCTTCCCTCTCTTCCCTACATCTCCTTTATGAAATCACAGAATATTAAAAACTGGGCGAGCAATAGTGACATAGTCTGATGGATTAGGTAAACTTGTATAAAGGCAGGGAACAGTTTACAAATATACATACAATTCAGGCTCGCATATATTTCTCCAATTCCATCTTGTGGATTTTTGACAACATCTGCTCACTTTCTATTTCCTGTGTTCTTATATGAAGCTGTCAAACTAAGTGATGTTAAGGCATGTTTTCTGTACATTATTTCTTTGCTCAAGCATATATAAGATTTCTCTTTGGTATATAAGAGCAAAGTCCTTACTCTGGTTCTCACAGCCCTTCCTCTGTCATTTCCCTTTTCCCATAACTTCCTAACCTTATGGCCTATGTTATGTTCCAACACAGACTATCTGGTCCTGCCAAATCATCTTGCTTTCTATTCTTAACATTCAATTTCCTGTTTTGTGCTTTGAGTCTTCTTTAGGGCAGTACCACCCTTTCCTGTCTTATCTTTGACGCTGAGGATGCTTAATGCAGAATAAGAATACCAACTTGTCATTCACAATCATCATCACCCACTCTTCTGACTTTCTTCGAGAGAGTAGCCCAAGCACAGTTTATTGCCTCTTCATTTTAAACTGCTTTGAATAATCTCTTATTGTCTGTTAAGTCAGACTCTAAATGGTCCCTAAATCAAATATCCAGTTTTCAGACTCCCCTTCGAGTCACAGATTTTGTTTCTACAGCTCATTGTAAACTTTATGTGGTTCCCGTACAGGTATCCAACTTATAATGTCCCAGTAGAAATTCTCATTCTCCACCACCCTCAGATCTCCCTATTTTTCAAGATGCCCTTTTAAAAAAGTTCTCCCAATTAGTTGCCTGAATTAGAAAATGGGTGATTTTTCTCTTTCCTCCAAATCTTACTTTACTCGGTTTATTGTAAATTCTGGATGATCTCACAATCCATCCTTCCTGTTCATCTATACTACCTTAGTCTTTGAGGAAAAGCTGCTGTAGACCATCTTGTCAATCTCATTTCTTTTATGTGGTTCCTTAATGATCCAGGAACCAAAATGATTGTATTGAATTAAATAAAGTAAGGACTTTGGGACTTATCTTGGATATATTCGCTGCTCTTTTCTTCTAGATTCTTCCTGCCACCATTCACCTGAATGGTTTCTTTTACCACATTGTTCTCTCCCATGCACTTTGTTGTTCGGACCTTTCATTATGCCGCATTGCATCCTACAATGTCTTGTTCGTTTGGGTAGTCAATTATTATTTGTCTTTGCCACTGGAGCCAAAGCTCCATAATCACCTTGAGTACAGTTGATTGTAAGTGTTGAATGAATAGCATTGCATAAAGGAATGAATGGCATAAGGAATGGAATAAACAGGGTTTTTTGTCTGTCTCCTAGGTTTTCTGCATTCCACCAAGCACTAATCTGAGTATGTCATTGACCTGCTGGAAATACTTTCATATTTTCCCAGTTTTTATATTAGTCATTTTAACACCCAGCTAGTCTTTTCAAGAACTGCAATTGTGTGAGAATGAAAGTGCAGAATGTCAAGCTGAAATTGAAACTGTAGGCATAGGCAGAAGAATGAGCTCTTTATCAGCATAGCCTTGCTCGTGATGGTGAAGAACCCATTGTTTTAACAAGAAAGCTATGAGCGCACTAGACTGTGAGCCAGACAGTCTGGGCTCAGAGTGAGTTTGGACCTCATCTATGCACCAGAATACTGTGGGTTAGGTAATTTCACTAGCTCTCAATTTCCCTATCTACAAAACAAGAATGTAGCAAATAAATTCAAGGCTCTTTTCAGTTCTATCTTTTTATAGTTCTCAGGTAATAGAGAATTATTGCAGGATTCATTTGTGAGCATCAGACAAAATAATGAATAGACTGTGGGGAAGTACAGTACAGATCTGATTATTAGTTTTGCTGTGAGCCTGGTGCCAGAGTTATTTCTGTTTGAGCTTTGGAAATTGTTGAGGGCAGTGGTGATGTATATGAATTGAAATATCAGGTGTGCTATTTCTCTGTAGAAGAGGTATTTCAATACTCATGAAAATAAATAATAAGCTGGGCAGGGTGGTGCATTCTAGTAATCCCCAGTGCTCTGGATGTAGAGGCAGAAGGATCAGTCACTCGAGGTCATTGTCAGCCTGGCTAACAGGAGACATTGTCTCAAGAAGAAAGGAGTAAATAAGCAGTAAAGAAATCTTGGTTCTCAAAGTGGAAAAAAAGGTGAGGTAGGATGATATTGTTTGTCTACTATGTTCTAGAAACCTTACTCATGTTATACACTATAGTTAGATTATCACTACATTTGACCCAGTGGGACAGTACCCCTGGACTACAATCACATAGCAGGAAATCTGAAACATAGTTCAACACAGCTCTAGTCTACTATCTCTGCTTGACTCCCAATTACACACAGATACAACCAAGGCCCAATCTCACATCTCTCTATCCTCTGCTGATAGCGGAAACACCAGCCAACTTCAATGCCATGTAGAACAACAAAAATGACCCACAGATGGAGTTCTTCAAGAAAGCAAGCATAGTCGAAGTGAGAATTTGTGTGGTACATTACCTTAGTTTACATCCTCGGATAACTGAGCTTGTGTGAGAGCATCCCTGACCCCTGTAATTAGATCATTCTCACCAACTTCCAATCAAGAGGTCAAGTGGTTGGAGGATTTGGTGCATGTGTCCAGTGGACAGCATTCATGGTTCCTAAGAAGCTTCACAGAAGATCATATGCTAAGGAAAGACATTTAATGATAACCAACTCTCAGCACAACATCTTCACAACACTGCCCTTGCTTTCACTTAACTTATTTTAATTTAAAGAGAAAGCATTCCATGATCCATGATCTTTTGAAATAAGAGAGGTAAAAGAAAATCTTAGTGTTTACAGAGTAGAATTCAGTCTAAAGAAGGGTAGTTGAGCTATATCCTTTGTGGAGGTTTTTGATCTGTTTACAGTTTATGTATGATGATGGACTGTCAGAAAAGCTGGCTGTTCCCAATGAGAGTAGTTCACTTTCCTCAAAATGTACAGGGCTTCTATTCCTACTTTCAGGAGAGCTTCAGAAACTTTCAGCAGAGATACAGTCAATGTACCAACACTGAGTCGTGCAGAAACAGAAAATTTGAGTAGAACGGAAAATCTAAAAAGTACAATTGAATAAGCAACAAAAAGCTTCCTACTAAAGAGAAGCAAGACCACACTGTTGAACTTTAGCAAACATCTATGGAAGAATTTACACCAGTTCTTCCCAAATTACTTCAAATAATTGAAGAAGACAAAATTCTTCCAAATGAATTCTGTGACATTAATATTACTTAGATACTAAACAATGACCCAATCAGTAAAATGTAGTTATATACCAACATTCTTGATAAATATAGATGCAGAAATCATCAATAAAATATTGCCAATCCACATCCAGTAGTACATTTATAACCAAGTAGAACTCATTTTGCTGATACAAGAATGGTTCAGTATATAGAAATAACAAATATGACATAATACGCCAACAGAATGAACAAAAATAGCATTTTAGTAGACACAGAAAATGCATTTGACAAAATTCAACTTTTTTTTTCATGATAAAAATAAACAATATGGAAAGACCAGAAACCTAAAGGGCTATTATAGGGAGTAGTTCTGATGCTTTGATTGGGAATTTGTGGGTGAATATTGAAGGTCCTCTTCCCCAGTTGGTTCTTAATTGATCAATAAAGATGCCAGTGGCTAATGGCTGGGTATAAGAGGCAGGACTTCCAGGTTCTTGTAGGCAGGCTAGAAAATGTAGGAGGAGGAAAGGGAATTTGACATGCTTCTGAGGGAGGGAGAGAGAACCATCAGACATGTGAGATCTCAGGTAGAGTGGCCATTGGCTGCTTTCCCAATTGGACCTGGGGTAGCATGCAGGAGATTAGAAACACAACTAAGCTGAGAGCAGATTTAAGGTGCTGAGCAGGAGAAGGTAACCAGGCAACTAAGTTGAGGGATGATTTAGAGTGTTGAGCAAGGAGTAAAGAGAAGGGCACGCTAGCTGAGGGAGGCTTGGAAAAGCCCAGCCACTGAGCAGTAAGGCAGATTAAAAATGAGCAAGTGTGTGTGTGTGTGTGTGTGTGTGTGTGTGTGTGTGTGTCTCATCCTCAGATCCAAGGGAATCAGGGCTGTGACTGGTAGAACAGTCTGCCTGGAGCTTAAAGCAGGGTAGTAGAAACTATATGCTACAGGCTATAGAGAAAGTCTATAGTTAAAGCATATTAAATAGAGGAAGCATGAAACCTTTCTTTCTAAGATCGAGGATGCTCGCTTATATTCAACATATACCAGAACTCCTACATAGAGCCATTAGGCAAGACAAAGGAACAATGGCCACTCAGACTGGAGAGGGCAAGTGTGCTCCTTAGTTTTTGTCAACTTGACACAAGCCAATGTCACCTGGGAAGAGGGACCTCAGTTAAGAAAAATCCTCTATCAGATTGACTGATGTCAATTCTGTGGGAGCGTTTTCTTGATTGAGGATTAATCCGCAGCACTCAGCCCATTGTGAGAGGTGCTACCCCAGGAAAGGCGGTCCTGGGTTGTATTAAAGTAAGCTTAACAAGCATAGGAAAACAAGCCAGAAAGCAGCATTCCTCTATAGCCTCTGCTTCAGTTCTTTCCGCCAGGTCCTGTCTTGGTTCCCCTCAGGCTGTAAGCTGGAACTTTCCTTCCCAAGCTGTTTTAGGTTATGGTGTTTATTACTAGGAACGTAAGTCAAATTGTCACTGTTCATAGGTAACCTGATCTTATATGTAGAAAATCCAAGATACCACCAGAAAACTATTAAAAAAAAAACATTAAATGAATTTAGTAGTGTCTTAGGACACAGAGTCATCATACAAAGATCAGTATCATTTTTAAAAACTGGTAGCAGATAATTTGACAAGTCAAGGGAGGGATTCAATTTAGAAGTGCTGCTAAAGATTATATAGAATGCATTTAGTCAGAAAGATGAAAGCTCTTCATGAGAAAACTAGTTTGATAAAGAATTTGAAGAGGACACACACACCCATAAGCAGAAAAGCAAACTGTGTTTTTGTGTTAGAAGAACAAATCCCATAAAGACACCCATAGAATAACCAAAACAGCAGGCTAGTGACATAAAAACAGATATGTAGACCAGTGGGACAGAAATAAACTCAAACATGCTCTGTCAACTTAATTTTGACAGCTAAGATCAGCCATTAGCAAAGGGCTGTGTCCTCAACAAATGGTGCTTGAAAAAGTAGATGTTCATTTGCAGAAAGATAAAACTAGACCTGTATTTCTACCTGTAAGGAGGAGGCCCTTAACAGGACTTACTCCATCTTGTAATAGGAAAGAAAACAAGTTTTGGAGTGAAGTTGTTTTGAAGTGCTGTAATAACCAGAAGTTGTTTGGAAACTTTATGAATCAAAATATTTGTGCACAAAAACAAGTTGTTTTGAATAAGTGTGATAGCCAGCTGTAATGAAGTCAGAACCCAGTGATAAACAGATGTGAATGGTTATCGGCTGCCCACGTCAGCAGTGATGTCAAATCAAGCATAAAAAGAGGAGCCCAACTGGAGCACACCATCACACACTGGTAGCCATGACTGCCTAAAGTGATCCTCCGACCAAGCCTCCTCAACACCCGATCTTTGAGATTCCACAACTGAGAGACCAACAGCATCAGTGACGCCTCCACCTTCGCAGTCAAGCACAGACATTGCAGTCAAGCACCCTATGAGGTTACATTAGCTGGAAGCTGTAGTCCTCGACCACCTTCCCGGACTCCGGACCAGAAACCGAAACCATCATAAAGACTCAGGTCGTATAACCCATGAATGAATGATGTACTTGTTGCTATGCTTATTTCTTTGGTAATAATCAACTTATTATTTGTGTTTGATAGAAACGATACGTGGAATGAATAAGAAATGTGGCAATACCTTGTTGTGGCAATAGCTTTAGCATTGGTGATAATATATTGTTTGCTGTGCATCATTAAAGAGCAATTGAATGTTAAACCGTCCGTCTCTGGTGTACTCTCTTCCCTCTCTTGGAGCTGATAATCTCATGGTCAATCCAGCATACGATCCCTGAGTGGAGAAGGATCTGTCGCTCCTCTCCCCTCGAGGATACTAAAACCTCACCGTGACCTGTTCGAGACAGGTCAGTTTAAAAAAAAAAAAATCAGTCAGTTTAAACTGATTAAAGATTTTGTGCTAAAGAACTATAAAGCAACTAGAAAAAAAACCAAAACAAAACAAAAACCAACCAACCAACCAAAAACAAAACCAATAGAGGACATTCTTCAAGATACTGGAACTGGGAGGGTTTACTTGAATAAGAGCACAAAGCACAGGTATGAAGAAGCAGGGCTGGTACATGGGCTCACATCTAATCAGCTTCTGCACAGCAAGCATCAGAAGAAAGATACTACCTACGAAGTGCTGGAGAGTGTTACAGACATTCTCTCTCTTTAGGAGTGAATAGATGGCATTTATGAGGAACTGAAAGAAAAAACCATTAATGGCAAAACCAACCCCCAGGCCCCAGACCCATGGATGATGGATGTCAATAGACAGCTCTCAAGAGAAGATATACAAACACTTAACATAATTATGAAAGAAACACAGCATTACTTGTTATCAGTAATGCAAATGTAAAGCACTTCACTTCAGGAAAAATGGTTACATTGACAACAAAAAGTAGCACTGTTGATGAGGACATGAGGGAGAGGAAACACTGGAATATCATGGGGACTGGAAACCACAGTGGAATTTCTACCTAATCCTATTGGCCCCTACCACCCTACCTGGCAAATATTCAAGGGATCCAAGTCAGTAGCCAAAGAAACTGTGCTCCTCTGCATCCTACAGCGTCAAGCCGAGACAGAGGATCTATGTGACACAGGGAAGTACGACTATCTCCAGTTCAATGAGTTTTCTATGATAAATACTGTTATAATGGATTCCTTGAAAGCCAGAAAGTATTTTTTTTTTTTTTTTTGGTCTTAATAGAATAAAAAATCGAGATGAATTACTGGTCAACTATAGATTAACAATTACTATTGTTTAGTCAATGTGCACTGCTGTTCTGGCTCCACCTCCCTGCCCCTGTTGGCCACTATCGAAGTCTGGTGGATCTTGAGAGGGCAAGTGGTACAGGAATGGCCAGGGGCAGAAGAGACCTTAAGCGGAGATGAGCCTGCTGAGAACAGACTCATGGGAGACAGCTCGTTTAATGGGGGTGGGTAACAAAGGTACCTGAACCTTTGAGGGGTGAGTAGGGGCTTTGGAGGTGAGTGAATATTACTGGCTGGGCCCAGGGTGCTAAGGATGCCTCATTTGCATAAGGAGGAATTCCAGGTGCTGCATGACATAATCTTATAATGGGAAAGGAAGGTTAACCTGACTACTAGGCTATGTGACTTCCTCTGGGGTAAAGGTAGGGGTTCTGGGCTACCTCTACTGGGTTATACAGGGCAGGGAGGGGGCAGTCCTACTCCTGCCAATCTCAGGATGAAAGACCTGCTTCAACCTCATTCTTGTTCTGGGCCAGGACCCTATAGCTCCATTGCTCCCCAGCCCCACAGTACCCCTTATGGTACCTGACATTTTCATCACACCTCCTAGAGTCTTGGCAGTTCAATAATAGTGGCCAGTGTGATTGCCTACTGAACTATTGGGAAACAAATGGGAAAATCTCACAACATAGGCAATGTTAATCCACCCAGCAGGCAAAAACAAGATAATGGAACCCAGGTCTAGACTCCTTCAGCATTACTCAATCAAGGCAAATTATTTATTGTCTCCTGCCTAGGAAGCCCACAGGGCATGAAATATTGATTTAGGTGTTTGTGGGGCATGGATGACTGTGTAGCTCTTCTTAATATATGATGAATTGTTTCTATGTGTGCTGTTATGAGGCTGAAAAGCAAATTAAATATGGTTATTTAATAAACATGAAATATAAACACTAAGCCCTATTTTCAGTTACTAGTATGGGGTCGTGACAGTACACTGGCTGTACTGCTCCAATCCGAGTGTAGCTGCAGGCTTCTCTTGTCTAATGCAGGCACGGAGTCTGCTGCATTCCATAAGACCTGCTTCTAATCTGTGAGTGGGATAGGGTGAGTCTGTATGTTCTTCATAGCTAACTTTGGGAATCTCAAAGCCAGGAAGGTGAAGGCTCTGGGTACCAGAGGAGAACTTATAGTAGGCTGTAAAAGCCTGGTCCACTGGTCCACTGGAGTAGAAGACCAGTTTGGGGACATGCTGAAGGACAGGGGAGCATGGAGGAAGAAGCATGTGCTTGTTTCTCAGCTGAGAATCTTTGCTTTGTGCCTTTCCAAACATCCATACAATTCTCAGTATACTGTGAGGTCACTCATTAATGCCTGGCTTTCGCATTCGCTTGATTTTTACTATCTCCTCTGGAAGACACAGCAGAGAAATGCCTGTGAGCCCACTTCCCTGCGAATAGAGACAACACTAGCAGTGCAGTTAATAGCTGGAGACAGTCCCTGAAGATACACTTCGTGGTCCTGCCTCCAACCTTGCCTCAGAGGGTTGCTCAATGGATCTTTTGTTTGGTTTTATGACAAAAATGATTCTGTCTTTGGTTTACCTAAATCAGTGTGTTAGATTCGCAATCGAACTAGACTGTCTACTGTGTGTTTCTTCCAAGTTGACTCAGTTTACAAGACCCTCTTTGTGGCCATTGACATGGAATAAGGTGCTTGCCTGGAACATAATCAACATATATTAAATATATATTTAATATGTATATTAAATATATATTTAATATGTATTTAACATATATATTAAATATATGAGCTTAAATTGATCAGAACTCCCAAATCTATAATTTAAGACCAAATCGTCTCAAGCATCTATGTCAATTTAAGTTGACATTGGAGTAACTAGATCCCTGGCGACCTTATTGGATGCACTACATTGCTATAAAAACTGCCAAGAGCCACTAGAAATTTAGAGAGGAGGACCCGCGCTCTCTGCACTGTCATCAGCTCCGTGACCCGCACAGTTTCTCAACACCAGTCTGTTTTGTTTTTGAATCCATCAGCGCTGAGGATCAAGTCCATGACTGGAGGGAAAAGTTCTAGACTGAACTACACCCAGCAGGCCAAGCACTATTCTTTCTGCATAGGATAGGGGGAAAGGATTTATCTTCCAGCTCAAAGGGGGCTGTTTACTTAAGAATTAAGCATACAGATGTTACTTGTTGGCCAGAACTTCTCCCCATACCTTGTGTTCAATTGTTCAAGGATAGGAACCTGCGAAATCATGACTCAAGGATGTTCTTTTCTTCATCAAATGTACAAAGGGAGTCCCCCTTCAAAAGGAGAGGTGTAAACTTTAACACCCTATCATATTTGGACTTCGGGTGTGATCTTTGGTGGAAAACTTGGCACCTGCAAAGTGGCCTCAGCTTACCTAGTTCTCTTGTGGCTCCAGGGGTAGCTGCGAAAGCTCTGCCCTCAGTCTCACCTCTCAATACCTCAGTTCTCCGGATATTTTAGAAGGAGTGGCAAGAAGCACCTGCTCCAGAGCTACCCTTGAACCTTCGCTCCAACTCTCATTTTAAGGGAGTTGCTCGGCCAGTTTCCTATCTATTCCAAGTGTGCTTTATGAGATCCGGTTTCAATTCCCCTGTGGTAGCTCCCAGATCCCGTTACAATTCCCGGAGCTCCACGTGCGCGTGAGGAAGAGAGAGAACCAAGTGTGGGCAACAGGCTATCCAAGTTCTAGTTACCGGGGCAACCCCGGGCCCGGTGCAACGCCTCGGAACGCTCTGTGGCCCGCGAGCGCGGCGGCCCCTTTAAGAGCCGGGCCCAGGCTGGCCCGCGGGTCGAGGGAGTCCAGAGCGCCGCGCGCGTTGGAGGAGTTGGGAGCCGGCGCAAAAGTTTCCTCCCAACTCTGGCCCCGCGCGCCGCCGCCGCCGCCCACTCCAGCCCGGGGCCTGGGGCCGGCCCTGCCACGGTCGCCAGGGCCACCGCCAGAGGCAGGGCCGGGCTGGGCCGCACCCGCAGTTTCACTTTGGCGCGTGGAGCCTCCGTCTGCTCCCGGCCGACCCTCCGCGTCCCCGCGTCCGCGTTCCCGCCCTCGGCCTCCTGTGGGGCTGCGGGCAGCAGCCGTGGGTCCCAGCCCCGGAGGCACGCGTGGGTCAGCGTCGTGTCCTCCCCAAGTCCCCGGACGGAGGGGCTGCGCCCGGGGGCCAGGCACCTGTTCGGCCCGGCCCAGCGCGGGAGCCCAGGGCCAGGATGAAAGTGACAGTGTGCTTCGGGAGGACCAGCATCGTGGTGCCTTGCAAGGACGGCCAGCTGCGCGTCCACGAGCTCACCCAGCAGGCGCTGCAGCGGTACCTGAAGACCCGGGACCAGGTGAGGGGCGCCGCAGGGGCGGGCGTGGGGCGCGACTGTCGCGGGGCTCTCTTAGTTTGTGTCCTAGGCCACGCACCTGCCCAGCGCCTTGGACCAGGTGGCGCTTTTTATGGGGCTCACGTCACCCCCAGCGGCTGGTGAGCGCTGCCTGCAGCCACAACTTTCACAGGCTAATTTAAGGGACCCAATTGGCCCTGTCTTGCCATTCAGAGTCTTGAGAAGAAATGGCGGCATCCCACTCACTTGAGGGGTCCCTACACCTCCGCCATCTGAGGCCTACTCCCAAGTCCACACACCCACTCTGTTCTGTAAGACAGCCCCAGGTGTTTGAGTAGCAGGGCTCCAGAACCTACTTGCAGGGACACTGTGACATTACCCGCCATGCTCACCTGAAGTGTTATTTCTGATCCTCTAAGTCCCGCCCTAAGGAGGCTCCTTGGAGTTAGAGCATTCATTGATTGGCTCAAGAAACACCTCGAAAGTTATGTCTATTGGCGCTTTTAGAGTTCTCAGTTTGATGGAAGATTTTCCAGTGACCTGGACAGGAGGAGCTCCAGTGGGGATGCTGCCCTTATACCAGCTAGTGCACTAGGGTGTTTTCAGCTGAATGCCGCAGTTTCTATGAGTCATAGCCAATGAGAATGGTTCTGTTGGGTTCTAGGTTACTCCCAAAATAAGGATGACCCACCGTTCTGCTGCTCAAGTTTGGATTAAGTAAAAGTCATAAGCTAGCACACAAATGGCAGGACTCCAGCACTCTTGTCAAGTGTCTGGGTGACTTGTGGGAGCTCTGTTTTCTTCTATGGAACCTCTAAATGAACGTTCTGAAAAGCACCTTTAAATTTGTTTCAGTTCTTACATGGCCTGTTTTGTATGCTTCAACTTCCTCTCAAACAGATAAGCTACAAATTCTTGCTTTAGTAGACAACAGTTCTTTTAATATTTGTTCACATGATGCATGTTGTAAACTATAGTCAACAACTTGGTCCAATCTTGAGATGAAAAACTGTAATGTTAATGTCATATATGTTATCTAAAGTATAGAAATCACTTTTCTTTTTCCAAGTACATAGTTTAAAAGTTTAAACTACATATATTCATTTACTGTGTGTGTGGAGGGTGCACATATAGTGCTGTGCTTATGTGGAGGTCAGAGGACGCCTTGCCCAAGTTGATGTCATGTGGATGAAGATCAACATAGGTCTTCAGGCTTGGCGGCAAGAACCATTACCCACTGAGCCGTTTTGCTACCCCGACGTGTTTAATTTCGAGATTTAAAGAATACCTATAACTCTATACTTCACTTTAGAATTAGTGCACAGAAGAAATACTTTTGATGGGTACATGTGTATTTTACTTTGAACAGTCAAGAATTGGAGGTTAGAGAGATGGCTCAGCAATTGAGAGTGCCATGTGGCTGGAGGACCAGCACCCACATCTGGTGGCCCACATATACCCTTAATCCAACTCTGAAAGGAGCCAGTCTAAAAGCACCTGCACTCATGTGTGCATCTGTGTGTGTACATCCCCACACCAAAAAAGAAGGGGATGGGAAGAGAGTGGAGTGGAAGTCCTAAAGAATTACATATACTCCCTAGATTGTATTCTTCACAACAGAAGTGAAGTAGGGGAACGACTGAAGATACATATAAGTCAAGGTATGAGTCTAACCCTATGAGGGTTTTGTTTAGGTTTGTTTTTTGCTATTGCTACATTGGTGTGCTGCTTATTTTGTACGATTCAGTTAAAAATTGGGATTTGACCAAGTAAACCGTTATCTTTGAAATCGTATTTCACTGGCTTGTGAAAATCGATTAAGGTTAGCAGTAACAATGTAATCTACACAAATTATTAAAGTAGATTTTATGGAAGAATTGTTTACTGAGATGATAGATTTATCTTTTAACTCATTAGCAATAATGTATGTCCTCAAATCTTATACATTGAGAAATTTACTGTAAGTGTAGAAATATGTTGTACAGAGGTAATCTACAAGCATATAAATAATCATTAGAAAATAACCACTGATCTTTAATGGATTGTAGTTAGACCTTAAAAAAGGTGTTAAAAAGCCATTGCTACTCTGAACTGGAAGCATAATTTATATCATAGAACTCAGTGTAATTGCTTCGATCAGGTTACTGTTATTTCAGGATATTACATTTTTCTGTGTTTGCATTTATATATTAGTAAATGTGACATTTAAAGGTCACCCAAAGCTTATGAAATCTTTCTCATTTTTGAGTTTTAAAATTTCAATTTATGTAGAAAATAATGTTTTTCTCTTCTCTAAATATTCAATTCTTTCATTTTAAGGAATAACATAAGAATAAAACTTAACTAATAGTTAGTGGTAAGAATATAATTCGAAATGTCAAGAAACACTGAAAAATTCTATGCATTTATCCATTGGATTTAAAAATAATGGAGGGAGAAGAGTAATATCAAAATACAATCTGTATAACAATTTGTGATGAATTCACTTTCTATAAGCTAGGAAGAGAGATTTAAAGGGCTCATTTTTTTTTTTCTGGATAGCATGCTTAAGCCCTGTTCCCAATAATGACAGCTAATATGTACCATGCTTACTCCATGCACTATGCTAGTAGTTTTCCATGTGTTATGTGACTTCTCACCTCAACATCAAGGCCTAGACTTCCCTATTTTACCAATAGACACATACGGCATAGAGATTACTAGGGAACTGTGGAATTGCGCTTGAACCCAGGGGCTACATTTCTTGGTTCTTACTCCTAGCATTAATCACATAGCCTCCTATTTTGCTATTTGCTCATCTTTTCCAGTTTGTTTTTATAAGATGTTTTTTGATAGCTACTCTAACAAAACATCAAGAAATTTTATTTTTCTTATAGAGCAGATAGGACCCAGGGTCTCTTGCATGCTAATGGAGTGTTCTAACCCTGAGCCATACCCCTTGCTGCAATGCAGTGGTCACATTCCTCCTCATTGATTCTTCTATGGAACAAGTCCACATGTTATGGGGAGAGGTTCTATTTATGAAGCAAATCCTACTGAGGTTGCAGACCATCTATGAAAGATGCTCCTCAGCCTAATGACAAACAAAAGATGGGCACAATCTTTTACAGATCCAGCTGGAGGGAGATGCAATGGAAGAGAAACCTGGTGGGAACATGAGTTTCTTCCAGAGTTCTGAATAATCTAGACTGGAGAGAGGCTTTAAGGCAGGATGGAAGTTGTAGTTTCTAAGGGACAAAGGGTGACTGGAGCCCAAGGAGGCCCTTCTAGATGTTGTACCCAGCATTACAGAAGGAACAGCAAAGCAAGCTGGAATTTGTGGTATGTTGGAACCAGCTGAGTCAACAAAGATAAGGCCAGAAGTAGGTGAGATGCTGAAAGAACAGAAGGAGCTTTGGGGGAAGGCTTTCATTATGCTCTGAACTTGGGAGCATTGAGTTTCCTGTTTCTACTGGGTAACTCCTACTCTGAAGTTGAAATTGATGGAGAGGATAGAATTATGGGATGGCTTATCTTTGGATCCTGGTACTATATCAGTGTCTTGGGTACTAAATCCAATTTAGTGAAGTAGTTTGCAGAGGTGATTGTCTCCTTAAGCAGTCAAGGTGTGGCTCAGTGAGTAATTAGTTAAATTTATCTTCAAAATTACATGTCACAGGTGAATGGATAACTGAACAGTAACCTGTAAGGCTGTCAACCCTGGCTGAATATCACTTCTGATTTTTACATTTAGCATTTTAAACAAGACAGGTATCTTAATTTTTTTGCCAAGATTTTAATGATTTGAGTGTGGCGTGAACCTTGGGCACAGGTATTGTGAAGAGCACCCCAATGCCTAGACTAATCTATCACTAATCTCTTGGAGCTGGTGAACTCAAGACACTGTGTTATAGATGTCTGTAGATAAACTTTAATTACAGCAAGGCAGCTTTCCTTCTGTCTCCACCCAGAATAAATTCTTCTCCTAGAAGATACTCGTTATTAAGGTCAACATATATGCATATGCTTGGTGAGTTGAATGAGTTGAAATGAATAAAACACCGTAGAACAAGGACAAAGAGTGGTGTGTGGTGAGGAGTTGAATTAAATAGACAGTTGGGTAGTGGGCATGTTGGGATTTTTTTTCTATGTATCTCCCTGTATATATGAATAACCCTTGTAAATCAAGGTAACTTTAGTAGGCTTTTCAAAATGAATTTTCTTTTTCTGTACTTAGACATTTTGAATAATTTGTTCTCTAAGTTAACATTTTCCCAGAGCTAGAAAGTTAGATAAGACTAATTCCATCCTCTGATTAATTGTGGCATCAGGATCTAAGTGAATTTATACAATCATGAGATCTGCAGTAACATTGTGTGACCAGCCTAGAGGAATGGCGAGAACACTTGAATTTCTGAACTTTTCTGCCTTTGATGCCTTTTTGTCTGAATTGATCTTATGGTTCTTGGATACACAGATTAGTCTCAGTCTGAATTGGTAAAGCATTTTCTAATTTGCAGGGTCTGATTTACTTGTGGTTTCTAACTTGTGTTCAGTTCCCTCCTTCTCTGATATGTGGATATGTGATATTCCAGAGAGGCTGCCTCATCAGCAGGGCACATGCTCTCAGTTAGCTTGGGTCCTACAAACAGGGCTTGGGGACTTCTATGAAGTTCCTCTTAGGGTTATATTTTCTTATTGGGAAAGAATTTTGAGATTTCCTGTACAATTCCAGATTTCTGTCTTCTCTTAGAGCAAACCAATAGAATTTCTGATAACACTGGGCTTTGCTTTTCCACCAGGCAGCCACCAGTTAGCAAACAGATACCCGTGTTCTCTTTAGAAGGAATTACTAATGCTCCAGGTTTTATTGCCATCTAGCCAATTGTAAGGCTCAGTTGTTATTATCATGCTTAAATATTTGTTTTTATTTTTGTTTATTTAAAACTTTGTACTATATCTTAATTTACTGTATACCCATACATGTATATGTATGTATGTGTATATGCATGGGTGCACATGTACCGCAGTACGTGTACTGTAAAAGTCAGAAGACCACATCCAGGGATTGATAGGCATGTGGGTTTTGTCTATGGGCTTTCTCATCCTTAACCATCTTTCTTCCTCATCTTTATCTATTTCCCATGTCCCTCTGTATCTTTTTTTTCTCTGTCTCTTCCCCTCTCTCAACACACACACACACACACACACACACACACACACACACCCCTCCTTTGTGTGTTAACTAGGGACTTTCCTATTCAGCTCATTAGTACTCATCTAATCACTGTGTGTGTGTATGTGTGTGTGTGTGTGAGAGAGAGAGAGAGAGAGAGAGAGAGAGAGAGAGAGAGAGAGAGAGAGAGAGAGAGAGACTGAGCTACAATCCCAGTTTGAAACACCCAGTGCTGAGTTCAGAAGGCTTAAATTAATCAGTGAAATATTCATTCTCAAGCTTTTTGTACCATAGATCCCCTGTGAGGAACTTGGGCAAATGGTAATGTCAGATTTTTATGAGACTGTTTTCCAAAGGGATTGATAGTTAATGTCTCAGAAATCTGTTGTTAATTAGAGCTTTAGACTTCCCTTGGAAAGTCTAAAGCAGGGCGGCCCAATAGAAATTTTGGGGGTTGTGGATGTTGTATATTTGTGTCTAATAGGGTCTTTCTAGGGCCATATGACTATAAAATACTTGCAATGTAGCTAGTGGAACTGGGAAACATGATTTTAAATGTTTATCAGCATTCAGTAGCCTCATGTGACATAACCAAGCAGACAGCTAAAGTTCCATGTTCCTTGGATGTTATCCCTGTGCTGTTTGAAAAACATGGTCAAAAGCTTAGAAGGCAAGTGTCCAAACCTCGCTGGTCTTACAGATGTGTCTGCTGCCTCATTCTGATGAGAATTGTACCATGAGGAAGGATTTACCTAACGAGGAAGAATCTTCACTTGCTCTTGGGTAATACCTGGTGGTAGATGAAGCTATGTATACTTTATTTCAGGTAACAGGTAATCCTGGGGCAGTAAGAAGCAATGAACAAAACATTTGGATCATTTTCACTGAAAGTTAGATCTTCCCTGCATTGAATACTTCCCATAGCTATTCTTAATAGGTATTGGCTATTCTCAATCCCTTGGCCTACCCCCTCTCCTTCCTGTTAACCTTAGTTTGCTACAGGACTGAGCTAGGAGAACTCCTCCTCTCTGTTTATCCCATGACAAGATCTTCCAGCCACATGGCTCCAGCCTCAACCCCTTTCTGCCTCTTTGATGTTTTTCATGTGGATGTTGGGTGACGTCACACACTGAATGCATGCCAGTCTGAATTTCCAATTTTCTGTTCATATTCATCTCTCCCATCGTTTAACCCAGTTGTTAAAGGACCATGCCACCTTCCCAGCTATGCCAGGCAGGAATTGTCTTCCTCGTTAGTTCTTTTCCTCTAATGACCATATCCTCTAGTGACATACCTGCAAGTTCAAGTGGCCAACCTGTAAGTTCTTTTGACTCTGACATCATAGAATACTCAGAATCTGATCTCTCTTTTCTATCATTCTTTTAGCATACTGATACTTGCTTTATATTTTTATTTTAATCTCTCTCTCTCTCTCTCTCTCTCTCTCTCTCTCTCTCTCTCTCTTTCTTTCTTTCTTTCTCGTGTGTGTGTTTCATCAGGATCCATCCATTTTATCTTTTGAGATAGGCCTCTTATTAGACTCTGGGCCTTGCTCATCAGGCTAGGCTGGCTGACCAATGAGCTTCCCTTTCTGCACTGGCATTACAAACATACATCTCTACATATACCTTTTATGTGTGGGTTCTGGGGATCAAACTCAAGTTCTCCCACTTGCTTGTGTCAAACACTTTTTACCAGCTGAGCTATTACTCCAGCTCTTATTTTTTTTTATAGTTTGCCATGTCACTACTGTAGCACCCTCTTCATTCTAAAGCTAAGCTCGTCATTTATAATTTTTTTTTCAGATTGGGCCAGTGTTTTATTTCAGTTTCATTGATGGCTTCCATGTCTCTCAGACAGCCTATAGGGTACTATGTGGCCTGGGTATCAATGCAGAAGAAATGCACTAGCACAGCAGGTATAAGATTGCTATTCTCAGAGGACTTGCTTGCAAAGTTGACCTTTGGCTTATATCTAGGCCCTTAGATTTGTGGAGTGGTCTCAACTGTTCACTGCAGAAATGGCCTAGTGGCTAAGATTATATAAAACTGTGCAGAATGCCTAGTCTTTGTTTTTTAAGTGGGGTATGTGTGCTGGAATTTTCAAATATGTTAAAGCAGAGGTTGTCTTTATGCTCAGCTCAATAGAGCCTTGAGTAATGAATGTCATTGGTAGTCAACACTTCATACATGTATGGTGAATTCCATGTTCATATTCATCTCTCCCATCGTTTAACCCAGTTGTTAAAGGACCATGCCACCTTTCCAGCTATGCCAGCCAGGAATTGTCTTCCTCGTTAGTTCTTTTCCTCTAATGACCATAGCCTCTAGTGACATACCTGCAAGTTCAAGTGGCCAACCTGTAAGTTCTTTAGTTACTGAAGGCACATCATCTCCATTGGAAAATCTTTGCAGCTTGCCCCTAGGCTCCTTCTGACTTCTTACTTTTTCTTTTGCTAATTTTTCTCAGTGTTCCTCACTGGTAAATCATAAGCATGTGTGTGACAACATGTGGAGTCCTTTTTGTGAATCACGGAACCTGGACATGCTGTGGACTCTGACATACATTCTTGTATTTCTCCATCACCATCCTCTATCACTTATCCATTTTTTACTCCGCCCCAGCTACACTGATCTTTTTACATGTTGCCAAGCTTTCCAGACAATCTTCCCCCTCAGGTGCTGCTTTCTCTGAAATACTTTCTCTTGGTTCCATATCTGTCTACTTTCATATTCACACAATTTCCCTTTGGGTCTATACAGAAAACTTCATTCCTTCCTATTCTATTTACCAAATGTATTATCTATTTGCAATGGAATATTCAGTTTGTAAGGCCCCCATAAAGGGAGGACCTCACCCAAGCCTCAGGAATTTGCGGCCACCCATTAACTCATAACACACCTAACTTGATGCAATCAGCAAGAGGTATATTTTGATCAACATGTTGAGGTCAAGACCTGAAGCCCACGCAGGGGCAATGGGGTTTGACCCCTGGGCTTTGGAGACAGAATTTAAAGCCAAAAATCACAACTGGGGGGGGGACAACCCAGGGGGAGTGAAGGACAGTTATTGGAAAGCACCTGTGGAAAGTACCAGCCCATTATTCAGTTTGTGACAGGGTCCAAGGAACAGTCATGGGGAACATTTTGTATAGGCTATTCTCTAAGAGCCTATTCGTAACCAACCATCTATCTTGTGGTCAGCCAAGTTCCTGAAACACAGAGCTCACGACCAAGCTGACCTGCACTCTTGGTTCTGCTCAGTCTGCTAGGAGTTTTTGAAAAATTTTAACCCTTTCAAGTTTAATAAATAGAAACCCTTGTCTATTTCATTCATTGCTGACCCTCCTATCTCCTAGAAGAATGCCAGGCACATAGCAAGCTGTTCATAAATTGTTTGATTTGTTGTTTTAGCATGGATCCATTACTATCCATTGTAGTTACCTCCTTCTTGATTTCCAATGCCCAAATACTCCAAAGCATAATTTGGTAGAGTAAAAATTTGGACCAAGCACATAATAAAGATCTGGTGTGATTGTTTTTTAGGTCTTGGATATTTAGGATTGTGTCTTCATTCATGTACTTAATTGCTTTGGCTAAGTAGATTGAGTAGCTGGCTGCTACTCACCTGCCTGGCTAATATGTCTTTGGCCTTGGTTCTTGTTACCCACTGAGTTTCTTGCATTTTTCTATGTAGTTATTCTCAAAACCTGATTATTCTTACAAGTTTTTCCTTATGATCTATATAGCAAAATGGCAACTGAAGGCTACAAGGAAACAATAGGTGGAAGCAATAGGGTATTCATAAAGCTTAAGCCTTCAATAGGCATATTCTTACTTCTGTACACTATCAGTTAAAGCAAATCATAGGTCCTGCCTCAAATCAAGAGAGAGAATTGCATCAGGAGCTAAATACTAGGACACATGCTCCATCAGATTGTTGTCACACCATATGATGATGGAGATGTGAGGATGAAGAGATATGAGGATCAGTTAGTCTTTCTGCCTGTATAAAATTTGCAGCCAGATTTGTCTGCCTAGAAACGGTATAGTTGAATGCTCATTGGAAGGGAAGATATTAAAGCTGCTTGGAAGGACGATGAAGAGGCAGCAAAATGGTTGAGGGAGTTATGAAAACTTGAGGGAAGGCCATGGAAGAAGTTTATTGTAAAAAGCTAACTTGGGCCAGGTTGTGAAAGACCTTAGGGACTGCCCTGAAGGATTCTAATGCTTTCACTTATCTTCTATATTAGAAATTTACACATATTTTACTTAATCTAATCAGTCTAAACTATTTGTTTGAGCTTAAAGTATGGCACTGTGATGCTTCAGTTTGGCAGTGATACTTGATGCAATCTAGAGTCACCTGGGTAGAGTCAGTCTCAGTGAAGGATTATGTAGCTTAGTTTAGTCCTTGGTCATATCTGTAGGGAATTATCTCGATTATGTTACTTGGAGTGGGAAGAACTGTTCTGACTGGGGAGGTGGGCACCGTTCTCTGGAAGGCATCTTAGATTGTATAGTAGTAGAGAAAGCGAGCTGAGTGCAGCCATGCATGTGGTAATTCATTGCTCTCTGCACTTGATCTTGGATGTAAGTAATGTGATTAGCTGCTTCAAGCTCATCCATCTTGTCTTCCCCTGCAATGATGGTGTATAACTTGAAATTGGGGATAAACCCTTCATCCCTTAAGTTGTTTTGTCAGGGTATGTTTTATCACAGCAACAGGAAATTAAACAGAAACAGGGGCTTTCAGATAATTATATAATGAATTAAATATCTGTGTTAAGAGTATATCACATGATTCGTTACATAGGTTTTCACACTTTCCCTAGATAAGCTATTCTCAATAAGGCCATCAAGACCTGGTAGCTAAAACTCAGGTAATTTTTAGTTCCTATTGATGATGCCCCACCCTTTCAGACTCCCCTTTAATTACATAGGATTTTGAAATTTTAATTTAGCCTTCATAGATACCCACCTTCTTACATGCTGCTGCCCACAAAACATTGTTCTCAGTCTCATTTATGCCATTACTTTACCTGATCACAAATATATACTTCTAGCTCTGAGGTTATTTTACACCTAACATCTCCATGTCTCCAGACTTTGATGAGTGTGCCACATTCAGTAGAAATCCATGCTCATCTCCAGGAATCTGCCCGCCACCAATCTGCTTTGTCCTGTTGTTCTACACGTGGTTTCATGGTTTACCTGCTTGGACTCTTCAGAAACCTTGAAATCTTTCATTTCAGGATGTATTAAACTCTTTCATCTTATATCATATGTTCATTGATTGCCATGTTCCTTTAGAGTGTGCCTCTTGGATTTGCTTTCTCTGCCATTCCATTTCACATTTCTTCTGTGGTTAATAACAACAGACCATTAACCATTCCCTCTATTTCTAGCCGCTCCTAAGCCCTTTAATCATTCTCCACCGAGGACTTTATTGTACAAAGTTAATGACCTCAGCAGCTCTGTTAGCAGTTTTTAATGGTTCTCTACTTTTCAGTAAATACTGACCATTCTGTCTACAGCCTTTTCTTTTCTAGGCCCCCCTCCTGCTGTTTTCCTTTTTGCTGTCACATGTCTGACTTTCCAGAACTTCCCATATTTATGATTTAATTTAGTAAAAAACCCAGATTCAGAGCAAGTTATGTCACTAAGGGATTCTCCTCCTGGGTGAAAGGATGTGGGTGCTGGTTCACACAATCCTTACTCACTGCTGCTTTTGCCTTCAGAGTTCCCCACAGAGCCTCTACCTGATGCCAAGTGATGAACACAGTCTCTGGAAACACTCTTGGAGGCTTGAGGCTTGGCTGTGTATTAGCGGACCTCACTTCTACTGGAAAGACTGGCCATGGGTACTGGGTGTGAGGGACATCCAGTATGGCTGTAGTTTGTAGCTAGGCAGGCTGTGCAGCATGCCTACTGTCTTTTTGGCTTTTCTTGCTCCCTTGTGGGTGAGACAAGAACAGGGAGTGTGTCTTGCTTATTTTCCTGTCTCTACATTTAGCACAGTATCTGATGCACAGAATGGACACTAAAAATGCTTACTATATTATACCAACCTTTACATTTCTTTCTTTTATAAAAGTGAGGTGACCTTGTCGTCAGCATAGTGTTTATAAGTTTGGAATTGTTATATGTAGTAGCCTTTTCCCCCCTGAAGTCCAAATGCAACTTTTCTCTTGATTATCTTCAAATGCCTCATCATATCCGCATTTGCTGTAGGCAGTCGTTTAGTGGCCCATTATATCTGCTGCACTGATTATCTTAAATAACAGCTTTCCATTCTCACAGGTTGACTCACTTCTCTGAGTTTTGAGGCTGAATGCTTTGCAGTTCTGATTTCTAGTGAAGCAACATTATAATGATTTTTCTTCACAAACACAGGTGTAATGCAATCTCATATTCAAGCAATGTTTGATTTTCAGCATTGTATCCATTAATTTCATGTTGATTTTTTGGAATGATACTAAATTTCATCAGTTTTGATGGTTTATCTTCAACAGGCATGATATCCTTGAGAGTTGCTAAAATTAGGTCTGTCTCCTGTTGCTGGGCTCAGCCAGCTTTCTGATTGCAGGACTCTCACTTTGTATTTCGCTATGATGCAATTGCTGGGTATCAAGAGACAGGCTGGTTAGAAAGGTTTTACTCTCAATTTGGTCTCTATCAGATTCAGTGCCAAGCATTGTTCAGATAAGAAAAGCCAATGCTGCTTTTTTTTCTTCTTCTCCTAGGTTAGGGTATTAAACTTCCATGGTGGTCTGGGACCAAGTTAGTGTGGAAGCAGTTGACAGAAGGGTACCTTCAAGTCTTGGCTTATCTCTCAGCAAGAAGTGAGGAGCCATGCTTAGAGCTGCCTCATTGCCTGGTTTGGAGTAGAATGAAAGGCTATAGGGAATTGCAACCATAGATGCTTATATTGGTATGACAGATATAAGTCATTATTCTTTCATAGCAGTATGAACCCTAGAAATGGTGACCTCTAAACAATAATGGGACCTGGCCTGCTTCTGCTGAGGACTGGAGAGTTATGGGGTCTGTACCTTTAGAATGAAGGGAAATAACTGTCATCTCTTAAGCCTGTATAATATAAAAGCTGTGTATTCACAAGGCCTCTGTTAGGTCTCCATGTAGGAGACGCTCAGTGACAGTGGGTTAGGAGAAGTCAAGAGAGAGAACATTGGGTCACACAAAAATATTTTGTGCTTGAGATAAAGGTTGATACAAGCCCTGGAAAGTTAATGGAAAGAAAGACCAGAGCCAGGAGTGTAAATAAAGAGTATTCTGTATGATTTAGGGGCTGGAGGAGTAGTGGGCAGAGGGAACTTGGCTTTGAGCAAAGGAAGTAGGGAGTTGAACATTTTTTGCTCTGGGAGCCTAAGGATTTTGAGGGATGATGAATACTTGGGCAGGGGAACAAAATGGAAAGATTACATGGGTAGCCTCCTCTGTCCCAGGGGAGTGTTTTTCTTTTTGAGATGGGATATCACTGTAGTCCACTGGCTTTGAAGTCATGACAGTCTTCCTGACTCAAACTCTTGGGTGCTCAGAATATAGGTATATATTACCTCCTGAAGAGGTGGGAATTTCTTGTTTGTTTTGGAGAAGTAGGAAAGAGGCCATTTTCTTAGGATGCTTGCCTGAGGGAGTAGTAAGCACTAGGCAGTACACAACCACGAGTCCTTTGTTGTGACCAGCAAAAGAGGAATCCACCCTTCTGTGCTGTGGATGGTTAGCTCTTTGGCTTACTTTTCTGTACTGATAGCTCTGGACTTGAGGAAGGAGCTGACACTGTGAGGGTAGAGGGGAAAGGGAGGGGGAAGACTGGCTCAGGTCTGGCCGTGGGAGTCCAGCTGAGTAGAAGTGACAGGTGAGCAGGTAAGATTTGATGCTCAGAGGAAGTGTGGAGTTCCCTGCTTCCCTGCATGTGGTCAGGGCAGCATGGGTGGACCTGGAGAGAAAACAGTCTTTCACACACTCAGGATTCAAAGACTTCCAGTGTGTGCACCTGTGCTGTAACCTGTGGGGCTGGAGGCACACAGATAAGAAAGATGTGGTTGGTGACCTTAAAGAGCCCTCTGTGTTGAGGAAAGGGAGACGGTTTATGAGAGCCAGCCTGAGATTGTAAATCACAGGCTCATAAAAATGCCAGTCTTGTGTATTTCTGTTTGGTATCATATTAGAGTGTTGCTTCAAGGTTGAGATTTGAGTACAGACGTGGGAAAAAGCAAAGTGGTATCCAGAAACAAAAATTATTAGATTAAGTTACTGGATATATAAACTGTTTTAGTGGCTTTCAGACTCTATCTAGTCTCAGTGACTGGAAAGCCTGGTCTCCACCTTTCTCCAGTTCTATCTCCAGCACAGGGGCTAGTCAGCTTGGGCCCTTGTCCTTTGACTTTTTACTGGGGTCAGCTATTAAAGAGAATCCAGCAAGAGAACAAAGGTCAGGATTCTCCCTCCCTGCCAGTTTACTGGGGGATGAGCCTGTCCTTTTCTTAAAGGCCATAGTTCATGTCAGGCCACTCACAGCTTGTCCCCTATGTATCATCTGTGTTCCTCAATATCCTTGGGTCCAAGACAATGGCAAGGGTTCACCACTATTCTGCATACTATCTCCTGAGAACTGATATCTGTGATCTCTGGCAACCTTTGTAAATTATTTCTTTGTTAAACTTCTAAGTGCCTAGTTTGAGAAAATCATCTGTTTTCTGCTAGAATTTGGACAGATGATCACATAAGAAGTAATGCGTTCCTTCAAGACTCAGTACTCACACCATCTACACCCACATGAGACAAAAAATAAGTTCCCTTACTATAAATTATACTGTTTGGTTTTTATTCTCTTTTGTTTGTTTGTTTGGTTTTGTTTCACTTAAATAGAAAAGTAGTTGGTAAATACATATTAAATCGATCCTACTGCATACTAATTGGTTAGGACATGTAGTTTAAAAGCCAGTAGATTCTTAACGTTTGATGTTTAGGTACATTAAATGGATCATCAGGCCAGCTGATTAGAAATTCTCACAGCTTTTAGTTCTAATTGTTTATAGATTAAATTGTTATGCTGGAGTTAAAATTTTAAAATGAAGTATTGAAATTATTTTCTCCATGGATTTTAATGCCAGTCCTTTATATTTAGAGGGGATACCTGTCTTCTGTGACATAGAAAGTGCTAGCATATGAACTATGAGCCATCTTAGCCAGTGCCCATATGGCTTGATAAACTCTTGGAGAAACTGAGTTCTCCTTGTCATCTCTGATCTCTTTTGTGTCACAGTAATAGTGATAGTGATAGTGATAGTGATAGTGATAGTAATAGTGATAGTAATAGTGATAGTAATAGTAACAACATTTTCAATGTTAGGTCTGGATTACTTCACCGTGTAGCAGAGAGTTAAGGAAACGTGAGCTAGCACTGACTTAGTTCCCTTGCTGCTCAGAAGAGGGAGAACCCAAAAAGGCTGGAATGGCTAAATGTGAGAACTGGATGGAGTTAGGATAGATGGAGTGTCTGTGTCTGAGATAAGAGGGAAGAGGAGGGAGTGCTGCCTGTGCTTCAGACTGCTGCTCCTAAATTCCCTTCACACTCACAAAGAGTATTTATGCGAAATATTTCAACTTACAAATAGAAATTAAGACAGAAATTAAAATTATACTTAATTGGGTTCAAATGACTCCATTATAAGTTAATCTCTCTCTCTCTTTAAAAATAAAAATAACTACTATCAGAATACAAAAAGACACTCAGAAGTATGGTCTGAGGTAACTTTTTTTTTTTTTTTTTTTTTTTTTTTTTTTTTTTTTTTTTTGCCTTTGATGTCTGGATTATTTTCATATATGCTTCTCACTCAATCCATTCAGTACGCTTCAGTTGAAATGTATGAAGCAAGTCCAGCCTCACAGCTCCATGTAGCTGGGGAAGAAGGGTGCATTGTAAAGGCATCCTCACATAATTAGACCAAGGATTTTTGTAGTAATTGATACTTTGATTTCTCATTCTAAAAACAAATATATGCAAGTTTATACAAGCCACAACTTTCCCAGACTGTTTTTGTTCAAAGTTTATGAACCTTCAAATGTCAAAATGAGGTTGCAAACTCATCTAGAGGCTTCACTGGAAAGACTGGCGCTCATGAAAGCCCTTGGCAGAACTCATTCCTGCAGCTGCAGAGCTGAGGGCCCTGGCTTCTGATGGCTTCAAGTTGGAGGCCAGCCTTAGTGTCAGAGGCCATCTTCCTTTCCTGGAGGCCACCTGTGTTTTCCTGTCATGCAGGCTCTCCCAACCCAACTCTTTTCTTCATCTTTAGAACTATTTGGCTAGCAGGATGGAATGTTAGCCAATAACAACCAAACTTAAAAGTTAGTTGCAGTATGGAACTGGAAATCATTGGAGGGTTATTTTCGTATTTTATTACAGTCCAGTACTATATATTATTATTTGATTAGATCTCTCTATATGTGGATTGTTTCATCGCCTATATTATTTGTACAACATAATAGTTTTCTTTGTGGTATTTTCATGCAAGTATGTAAGTACATATATGTGGTATTTTCACACATATTTACCTCATATATACACTTTTCCATACTTCCCCTTCACATTGGTCCCCTTGGTAGCCCCCATTTGGTTATCCCTCCTTCTAGTAAGATTTGCTCTTTTCTCTGTTTATCTTCATCTTCCATATACAGAATTCATATTCGTGTCTTCTCTGGCACTAGAACAGTGCTCAGCAATTTATCTATTTATTTATACCCGTGTTTATCAGGGGTGTTTTTCCTCCTTTGACTCTAACAAAGAAAGGCTTTGTTAGACATAGTTGTCTAGGTTGATAGTGCTGCTCTCTCAGGGCTCGAAGTATATAATTTCTAGTCTTCTTGGTTTGCAGTGCTTGTGCAAAGGAAGCTACTATTCTGATGAGTTTGCCTGTATTTGTAACACAGTGTATTTCTCCTGAAGCCTTCACTATTAACTTTGTCCTGCAGTCTTAGCACTGTAGCTATAATGTGATATAGAGAGGCTTGTCTCCCGCCATGTGTGTGTGGCATCCTAATGGCCTCTGGGACTAGATGTTCATCTTGTTCCCAGCACTTGGACCATTTTCTGTGACTATTTTGTTTGGTGTATTTTCTCTGGGTTTAGCTTATGCTTTATCTCTTTTTCTGTACTCCTAACTCACAAGTTGTTTTTGAATGTCATTCCAGAAGCTTGTGTGCTCCACTTACACTGTATTATTTTTACTGCTGTATGTATGAATGAATATCATAATTTGTCTGCTTCCCTACAAGCCTTGGTGTTCTGACTTTCAATCCAGAATATTGGTGAAGCTTTTGATTTAGTTCTGTTTTTTTTTTTTAACTTGCTGAGATTTTAATTTGCAAAATTTCAATTTGAGTTTTTGTTTATTCAGAATTCCATCTATCCATTGAGTTGAGTTCTTTTACATCCAGCATTGCGTTCCTTATTCAGTATGCTCCTCATTTGTATCCTCATAGGGTATTGATCTGTATCCACTCATTTTTTTCTCATTTTTGTAGTTATTCTTTTAAGTTCTCTGTAATTCCATCCATTCTTTACCATAATCATTTACTGGGAAATGGGTGCCTGTTGGAAAAATCATTTTGCTTTTATATTTGTGTGTGTGTGTGTTTCTGCATTGGAATTTGTTCATTTGAGGCCAAGTGCTGACTAAGAGTTTTAATTTCCTGGATTCTTTTAGTTGACAGAGATGCTGGCAAGGCTGAGGTGCAGGTTCTAGAATTTGGATGTAGCCAACTAAGTGCCCGCACACACTCATGGCATAAGTGGATTCCCAGTATCACTGAGAAGAGAACTAACTACAGTAGCAGCTGTAAGAATAGTAACCTTCCATGGAAGTCAGTAATAATCAATTAAAAATAGTTAATAACACTATAATAATAACACTATAATAACAGCAGAGAAAAAAGTGAGGATAATACTGAGTAAACTAAGAAGATATTGAGGACTAAGGACAGGAGTAGCAAAAAAGGAAGAAGGACACTAGAAAAAGAGACAATGGTGAAGGGGAGAAAAACATGAAAGAGGGGAATAGACAAAGACAGAGAAGATACAACTAGATGTAAACAGTGATTTCTATTGCTGCACAAGTCGGTTTACTAATACCTTAACTCTCATTGGCCTGTACACCATGTTTATTTAACAACAACAGAAATGATGAGTAACAATCCTGAAGATGAGGATGGGAAGGTTTGTCTTTAGCCAAAATCCCATGTAGGACAGACAACAGTAAATAGGAATAAAATGTAGTTTTCTCACAATGGAAATACTGTAAGTCTGTTCTTAAGCTTTCTTAATATTTGAGATAATCCTGATGAGAGGGTGCATATCAGTTTCCTAATTAAGATTTCTTTGAAGCAACAATTACAATTATTTAGAAGATTGAAAACGTATGGTTTAAATCTCAGCTGGCTTTTGGGGCATTCTATGAAGAATATGATTAGACAAGAAGCAGGAAATTGGTCTCCATTGAATTATTTGATCAGAGGAGATGATTGGAATTTTACTAATGAACATTTGCTTTCAAAGTTAGGCACATCATTTTATACTTTATAACTCTAACACACTATTATTTACAATGGCACACTAAAAATACGAAAAATGCACCAAGAAGATTTAATTTTTTTCTCATCATCTGTCCGTTGAACCCTGAGAGTGATAGATCTGAATTTTAACGACAGACAATGTGAGGGGCTGCCTTCTTTGTGTGCATTCACAGTTTACATATTTGGGTGTTCTTGTAAAGAGAAATTCTAACACTGTCTAAGTGTCTGCAAGTATGTAACTCATATCTGCTATCTTTTTAAAAGAAGCTAAGGGTTGTGATCACTTATCTTGTGACTATGTAGATATCTTACAACAGCACTGTATTTGTATAGTATAAATGTTTGCATAATATTGTATGTATATCATCGATGTGCAGGTTGGAATTACATGAGAAGATACATCGCACACAAGTGTAATAATTAATTGAATGACAGACACACATGTGATTACTGTCTGGAGATGTGACTGTGTCACTGTATTAACATCTATAGCAGGTATTCTTGCATGGTGCTGCCTGGCATTTTTGGTTCTGTTTTAGTAGATAGTGTTATGATACATTAGTATATGACTATGTAGATAAGTGTTTTTAAAGAGACATTTTAGTCTTAATTTCTGTTTTCTTTAACATCAGGAAGTATACAATTGTGGATTTTGTTTTGAATTGTTCTATGTAGTTACAATGAAGGTCAGTTAGGTCAGTTGGAGTGGCAGGGTGAGTGACATGAAAGAAGACTTCCCATTTGTATTAATAGAGGGTTTTCATGAGAACACATGTCTGCATTTGGCCATTGCTTTGGTAGCATCAAGGGTTAAACATCATCAAGATGGCACCAAATATAGACCTCTTCCTCAGTATTTCTTATTCTGACTCCTATTAGGAATTAAAATATTGGTTTGAGATTCTTAAAGGGTGTATTGTGGTGTTTAACATGGAATCCAGCATGATATAATAGTATTGCTGGAGACTTGTCGGGTGAGCCAAATATTGAGATCTTTTCTTAGAAGGAAAAACCTAAAAAGAGAGGAGATCTTCTAGATGAAATCTGTGGAGGCATGAAGTATGCAGAAAACAGTAAGCTCAATTCAGTGAGCAAGCAAGCATGTTGTCCTCTGGGGCCTATCTTGCTGCAGCTGGCATAGGCAAAGGTTAAAGGATTTTGCTATGTTTATGAAGGAGGGACCTTAAAGTCTCTAATGAAGGTGGTCTGTGCCTCACCTTCAAAAGTTGATGCCAATTTTAGAATTGATTAAATACATTGTTTTGAGCTTCCTGCTTACTTAATATGACAAACTTGAGCAGGCAGAATGAAACTTGTCAGTTTATCATGATTTCTGTGAGGATGGACTGAGGGGCTCAATCTCGGAGAAGAGAGAGTTGAATGACATTGTGATTTGGGGACCTCTACAGGATATTGGGAGTCTTGATTGGCTGGGCAGGAAGAGTAACTAGGAAAATGTCACCTAAGAGAAGGCTTTCAGATATATCACAGGGGCCCACAGAAAAGATGTGCTCAACATAGGAAAGCCAACTATTGAATAAATAAGCTGCCAAACTGAGCAAGCTTTGTACAACCTGCTGGTGTTAGTTCTGGCTTCTGTAAATTCCGCTTCTGTGACTTAGGCAGCAGGTATGACAGAAGGGCCACCGACATTCATTGCCTTTGCTGGCATAGGCAAAGAGCAGAAGTTAGGTAGACCTTGAAACTTCTGGGGAGAGCACTGGGCTTTGTCCTTGGAACCTGAGGCATTGCCCCAGCTTCTCTATGAATAAGAACTAGCTCTGGAGGTGCGGACAAGGTTCTTGAACTCTTAAGACCTAGGAATAGACACGCTTATCTCAAAGGTTCCTCCTCCCCAGCCATAAAAATGTTTTATATTGCCAGATTTATTACTTTCAAGTATTCATTCTAAGTGCTAACTTCCACCAGCTGCCAAGGAGTAGCCTTTCAGGGGCCTATTATGATGAAGTATGATAGATGGATGATTCATTTATAATTAACTGTGTGTGTCTCCATACAAATAACCTTGAGCTCCAAGCTTCTCATCAAAGCTTTTCTCCCTTACATAGGCTTACACACCTAGAATTTTGTTTGCAGCTTTAATTTATTTGGAAAATAAAGTTTGTATTATCTCAGTCTCACCAAAAGTTTATTATATCACCAAAAGGAAAATGCTTTACTTTGTTTAGTGGTTTGTTTTCACTCCACCACAGCATTTTAAGTAGCAGAATGTATGCTTAAATGTAAACTATATACAACTGGATGAGCAAGTAACCAGAGAAGTACTTAATTCACAGTAAGTTATTATGAACTGTGAAATATTATAACATGACCTAAATAAAGGGTTAGGATACTACTGTCCTATGGTTATTAGTCCTGTCCTATGTGAGCTGTGTCTGTGGTTGTGTGGATCTATGCAAGATGCAAGGATGGGCAGAGTGTTACGTGGTTGGTGTTAGGGTGAAGTAGGAGGGAAGGAACTGTGGAGAAATGCTTCTCAGAATACAGGGAGCCCTCGATTCTAGGAACAGTGTCCCTGGTGCTCTCAGATCTTAACCCAGAAAGTGAGTTGGTGGTTACAGTGAGAAGTCTCTCTGTCACTGTAAAGGGAGGCTGCTGTTTGACCTGTGCTGTAAGGCACTGCATCAAAGTCCAGTTAAGAGATAATTTGATGTTGATCAATTATAAATATTCGTACAAGCACAGTAAGTATATGTTCCCCTCCCCCTTACAGTTTGTTAGGTATTCTGCTCTCTGAAGAGATGGGCTGCACATGAAGATGCTACACAGATCCACTTACGTTTGAATAACTAAAATGCTTAGAGTTAGCTACTCTTTCACAGAGTCAGTATTCAGTCAGTTGGCAAATGTGTCTGAGACCTTGGAGCTGTAATAAGGATGGTAGTTGCTGCCCTCTTGGAGGAAGTTTAATTCTGACATACATGCCATTTAAAAAGGATCTTGTCAAGGAATGGCCTTGGAAATGAATGCCCACTGTGGGCTTTCTGAAGACCATCCACAGTAGATGAAGCAGGGACTCCTTTGCTTCATTAAGTTACTGGCTCAGAAGAGTCACAGAAACCAAATGTCAAATGGATGACCAAGGACAGCCTAAGGAGGCTGGCTAGTAGCTATGCTATTCCAGTCAGTTTATGCTTCCATTTCCAGTTCAAGGCATCCTGCTTCAAATAGGATGTTGTAATGAGAGGTTAAGGACATTGTAAAATAAGTCTGCTCTCCACACCACGAGGTCTCCATCCCTCCTCTTCTATACTGGTTTTCACTCACGATATATTTACTACTGGAATGACTTTTCTGTGGTGGAGATAACCATAATGATAATGGTAGCAGCAGTGGATTGATAGGACCTAACCTCCACAGAGCATACTGAACTTTAGGCAGTTTGTATGCATGATCTCATCTGATGCCTTGTGACAGGGTGGAGGGGTGCCGTCATTCTCTCCTTCCAGACTAATGATGTCATTAAGACTCAGGGAGGTTAGATGACTCTCCCAGGTCTGTCTGTAGTAGAGGAAGAGATGGTCACTTATCTGATCTTTTTTCTGTGTATGTGTGTGTGTGTGTGTGTGTGTGGATGTGTCGACAACCTCTGTTCTTGTCACCTGCCAGCTGATACAGGCTTTAGTTTATGGTAAATACTTGCTAAATAGAAGCTTCCACTCTGAAGGGCACTCATGGGCCCTGGTTTCTCCTTGTCCTGTTGGCATGCTGTCAGTACCTCTCCAACCCTTGGGTACTGAGGCATGACCGTGCAGGTCACGGTTTGTCCTTCAGCCTCTTTCTCTGCCTTTTACATTGTCATCCTTGGCTCTTTGTTTCTGCAGCTCAGCACTCTACTCAGCTTCTGCCCTTGGGCATCACTGTCTTCCTGATATTCCTGCCACTGTGGATGATCCCTAGGCCTTCCCTGTTCACTGCAGCTCTTCCCAGAACAGGGTTAGTTCCTCTCTTTATCCCTCTAGAGTCTCTTGTAAAGTTACCTGCTGTTGCAATGTCAGCTTCAAAGGGTTAGCCAACTGGGCATTTACATTATTTAAATTGCTCACTCATTTAGTAGCAGAAACCCTTTTTGGTAGATGTGTGGGCCCAAGACTGTTGTTATCTTGTTCTCAGGGTCGTTTTGCTATTGTATAAAGCATGACATCAGAAAAGTGCATTATTGCACAAGTGATTGTTGACTGCAAGCAAAATACCTTATTATTCTCCCAAATCTTTATTTCTATCTATATGCTGTCTTTTCCTGAAGGAATAATGCTAAAGTTCTCTAGGAAGCTGAGCTAGCAATACTTTGTAATTTACTGATACTATTTACTTAAACATTTATATTTTGTGTTTTTAAATTTAGTGGTTTTTAAAGAATTCCAAAAGAAAAATTGAACCTTCTGCTATCATATTGAAATAAGATTCATAAGAGAATAAGGGTCTCAGTTTTAGATTCCACCATGTATGGATAATACGTTGTTATAGACAGACAGATAGATGCAGTGGTTCTTTGTGTGGGCTTTATAGAGTATTGCTTAGATGTAAATAAATAGTCTTCCTTAATGTATACCCACTGTTTCTTTTTGTGTGATACGGAGCTATGGTGTTTGTATGAAAGAGTAAGAGATGCAATTCTGAAATCGTCAGACATTGTTGGCTGTATACTAGCAGCCCACATGTCTTCATGCCCCCAGTTCTTAAGAAGATTATGAATTGGTCTGGCTGTGAAGTAAGTCCTCAGAACCTGCTTAGAGTTCAATACTGACTTTTTCAGGAGACACTTTTTAGAAAATCTCAGTAGTTCTTTCCATTTGTTTATTTTTGTTGGAAGTTTTTTGTTCAAGCCTCTAGACTATGGAGGGCATTCTACTCTGCTTTAGTTACTAGATTTTCATGGATGACCATTCACTTGCTGATGTTGAACATCATTATAATGGTTACTCAATCAGAAGGAGGCTCAGCAATTTCCTATGAACTGGCTTTTAAGTCTGAGTCACCAAATATGACATCTAAGACAGTCATGCACATGACTTCATTATAATATATATATGTACATATATATATATATATACATACATATATATATATATATATATATATATATATATACACACACACACAGATTTGGAAGTTATGAAATGGGGAGCATACTTGTTCTTAGTTTTAAAGACATTTATGTTACAGTTGTGGTAAATTCTTAAAATAGTAATTACATCTTGTTTGATAAATTCTAGATATAAAACCACTGCCATGAAAACATTTACATACTACCATACAGAGCCTAAAAGTTATTTAAATAGTTTGGAAACTGGTATATTTGGCTACCTTTTTAGTTCAGGGAAATATAAATTATTCATCCCCTGACACTGATGCTAAACAAGCAATTTCAATTTATACTTCCAATTTAGACTCAGGTATTTTTCTTTTTCTCTTCTTTCCTTTTCTCTTTCTCTTTCTTTTCTTTCCTCCTCCTCCTCCTCCTCCTCCTCCTCCTCCTCCTCCTCCTCCTCCTCCTCCTCCTCCTCCTCCTCCCTTTTGAGTAAGATGGATGTACTCTGCAAATGTTTTGTGTGCTGCCATCTCTGCTGGGGACACAGTCACCTGCCTGCATCTCTCCAGGCTCAGCTATGGGGCTTACCAGAGTTTCGCACACCAGGTCTTACTGAGAATATGTGTTATTCTAATAACTTTTTCATGCATAGATCAGTCTCTGGTCTTCAGTTGTTTCTGGGGCAGCAGACTATCATCTTTTCTGGTTCCTTAGTGTAAAGGTCTGTAGAACTTCAAGCCTATTATTCATGTTCCCTGACTTGATCTTTTGGGTTGTCCGAACCTTGCTATGGGAAACCTTGGTATGTAGATCTTGAATTCTAAATATTGACTCTGCTACTCAAATATTGCACTCCTTAAATTTGAATGTCCACAAATTTAAATTTAAATTACACAGTCCAGATTAAAGACCTATTTCTTAAAGCTGAGTGTCATGGCTCATGCTTGTGCTCTCAACACTCAGGAGGCAGAGGCAGGCAGATCTGTGTGTTCAAAACTAAATTGTGCTACATAGCAAGCACAAGGACAGCTGGGTTTGCATAGTAAAACCTGTTATAAAGAAAGAAAGGAAGAAAAGGAAGAGAAAAAAAGCCAACCAAACAAACATAAATCTTATTTCTGAGACACCCTGTACTTGTATCCCCCATTCTCATTTTAGAGTCACTTAAGATGCGTCTAGATTCTAGTTTATACCTCTGTACTGACACTATCTAGCCTTTGGTCTGATTTTTAATTTTTTCTTTAAAAAAGATTTGGCTCTTACTAAAGTTAGATGTAGTAGCTTTAAGGTACTCTGAAGAGAATTACTTGCATCCCACCAGCAGCTAGGGCACCTTTGAAGACACAGGCCAGCCTTAATTTGTACCACATGAAGTTGTAGTAGATCCCCTGGAGCAATAAATTGGCTTGAATGTGTCGCTGTGTGATCTGAGGGAGAAAGGGTGGGCACAGGTAATGGTGGCTAGTGTCAAATCCACTTTTGATATGGTGTTATGTCTTGTAAACCAGTGTCTACCTGGATATGATTATATCAAACCTCTTTTCAAATGAAAAGTTCTTCACATATGAAGCTGATGTTATTTGCCTGTGGTTTATAACATGTCAGTAGTAGGTGTGTGTGTCTGTGTCTGTGTGTATATGCACATGCTTGCATATGTGTGGATGTATATAAATAGGTTAGATGATATAACATGCCACCTTTTCACAGTATACATATTTAGTTTCTATACCCCACCCCAAACCTGTTGGGTTTCTCAGGGATGGTTGGTGTTTGTGTCACCTGTAAGCTCCCACTTGCTTCTCTCACAGTGTATTTGGGATGTGGCTGTAGTCATTGGTCATGGATCATGACAACAATAAAAAAATACAGCTATGTTTGTTGGACACTTCTGTGCCAGGAATTCGGTGGCATTTTTAATGTCTAGTTTTCATTTCTTCTGAGCTAGAGCATTGACTTCCCATCATAATTTTGACACAATCATTTTAAAATAGGAAGTACATATTGGAAAATACATATTTAGATTATTAATCATACCCTTTCTTGGGTTTGGGTGCATATATTGATCAGCATGTATTGTTTTTATTTTTAATAGGGAAATATAAATTACGTATTAAAATATCCTTAAAATTCAAGCTACCTCTAGCAAATACTTTTGATCCAATGTGGCAGACTCTTACTATAGTATATGGCCTTATTCATACTGCTAATGATTGCTAAGTAGCGGATGAGGAAATCAAGACACAAATGGCTTACAGATGGGACACTGGTAGCAGCCAGCACTTACTGTACAGAAGACAGTTGTAAGGTTCATCTCTGCTAGCTGTTTTAAGCCTCTGTGATCACCATTGTTTTATAGGTAAAATGGGGTTCAGAGCTTATGCATGTAGTCAGCTGACAAGGGCAGATCTATGCTTCAGCCTCATATCCAGCTGTGTATTGCACTCTGGAGTAGGATATAGATTTAAATTGCTTCCTACTATTATAAAATATTCTCATTTTTAGATGATGATAAAAGAGTGATTTATTTAGGTTAGTGACCACTGTTTGGTGTTGGTTTCACCCTCTAAGACACTGAAGTGTCTAAAGTCATTTTTGCTTCTCATGAGGGATGAAACGGTCCTTTTGGTATATTAGAGAATGAGGGTAACCAAAAATCATCCTACAGTAAATTCTGCCTGTGGCCATGTTCTGAATAGTGTTGAGACCAAGAAACTATAATTTGGAGTACTTTGAACATTTTTAAGTTATGCCAATGCTTTATACTAAACAGTGAAAAGGAAATGGATTAGAGGTGTTACTATATTTGTTTAGAGAAGACCTTGTATTTGCACACTCTGCTCTGTAGGCTGGATTCATTTAATTTTAAATACTGTGCGTGGGGAGTACTCAGAACATCATGTAAATTCCAGGCAGAAAGAGCTTTCAGTTATTAAGGGGACATATCTTTAAGTCCATTCCTATAGCTGGGTTTGATGTACTGTGTAGAGCTGTGTCTGGGCTTCTGTGTGGTGAATATGTCTTTGTGTATAATACTTTCGTGTGAGTGGGCTATTAGAATTACCTCATAGGAGATGACTTCTGCCAGAATTGAGAACACAGCAGGTAATGTAGTCACAGGAGAGGTACAAGCATGAGTAATTCGTATCTCGTGAGAAAGATGTAAGCTGGTTTATGATGATGATGTAATATTTGGGTGCTTGATTTATCACCCCCATCTCCAAAGTGCAAAATCCCAGTAACTAAGCAGGTTATAAAAATTCAGAGTGTGTCTTGGAAGTCTGGTCTTCTCCTAAAGTAGGCAAAAGTGTTACCTTTGTTCTGAGATGTAGCTGCTTGTAGATGTTTCCAAATATTAAAGTCAAGAGTGTGACCTGTGTTCCTTACGGCAGAAAGTTTCCAGATGCTTATTCCACAGCAAAACAGAGCACACAAGTGTCATCATGAAGTAGGTACAAGAAGGTGATGCAAGGGAGTGCTGAGGTAAGGAAGAACACCAAAGGAGGTAGTCTTTGAACAGCAGCTCATTTGAAGAGAACCTTGGGGGGCTTCAAGTGTGATTCCATCATCAGTGCAGCAGCAATAGTCATGGTTGACTTATTGATTACCCCTATACAATGTCAGCCAGAGAGACTTTAGGATGAAGTCAGGTTCTTCTTATACTTATAACCTCCACAGATAGATAGCTTGGTCCAAGAAGGTTCCCGCCTGTCCATGGCTACAGGCCTCAGGCACCTCTCAGGCCTCAGAGCAGCACATATCGGCTTGATGTGTCCCCTGTGACCAGGGAGAACTATGAGCTTAATGGGCAAGGCAAATGAATCCCCGTGAGACATGCTCTTCTCCAACAGCGCATCAGAATCAAGCCACTTTGGAGTCTATGGCTTTGGATTAGCTGTGCGAATGTAAGAGCTGCTGCCCCTGTAGACACCATGTTGAGGAGGCAGCGTTCTTTATTGCCTATAATAACCTAAATTATTTGATTCTTAGTTCTTCAAGATTTTTCTAGCTTTCTCTCCAGTTCTCTTCATTGTGAATTCAAAGATAGGATTTGATTGGAAAAGTAATATTCTAATAAATAGCATGCATTAAAAAACCATTATTTGTGTATTTGACCTATTACTCAGAGGATCCATTCTATACCTTCCTCGGGAAGGCTTATATTCTAGATAGGAGATAAAAAACAAACATGGGAATGAAATATGGAGGAAGATATGACAATCAAAGACAGACAGTAGAAGACAAAGTTTATGAGGCAGGTAGAGAGGAGATGGTAGGACACAGCCCTGAGCTGAGTCTTTTCTGCATTTTGTCCCTCCATGTCAGTGATTCTTCTTCTCTCTTTCACAGTGGGCATGCCAGGAAGCCTAGCAGATGGTTACTACCTCTCTGCTTTCTTTTTAAGGAATATTTTCTTCCTTGTCATTCCTGTCCCCATCAAACCTCTAGTTCCAGTATTTCTGATATGAATTTTCCTCATGCCTTCTTTATTATCCCTTTCTTTTTCTTGTCATCTGACTTTACTCTTCCTTTTATCTGTTATGTTGGTGGCCAGAAACATGGAAGGCTGAAGAATTGTATAGGAAAATATGTAGTACAAAAATAAAATACAGATGATTACATTCAGGTGAAAGACCATTTATATGCTTATCTAAGGTCCAAAGTGCACCTATGTTATAAGTGTCATTTTGGAGCACTTGCTTTATTAAAAATATGCTATATTGGTATTGTTCACACCTGACCTCATTAATTAGAGAATATGACAGGGTTGTTAAGTCTTTGTAAAAGGGTTCTTCTATAAGAGAGGCTGTGGCCTTGCCAACCCTATAATAGCAATTTGTGTGACACACAGAGAAAATCAGATTGTTGGAAAGAGGAGTCAAGAGAATAAAAGAAGTATAAATTTGGAAGCACAATTATAATTTGTGAAAGTATATTTTTATATCTTGTGGAAAACAGGTGACATCTCTACCATAATTTAAAAGTCACCAAAGTATTTCATTTCCCATTGGAAAGCTTTCTTTCCTTTGTTAACTACTGGATTGCAGAGTAGAGATCAGAGTCCCCAAGCCTATGAGAATCAGTCTAACAGATATGTCATATTACATCTTATCAAATGATTGAGTGTTTGGACCTCAAACATTCACTTAATAGGTTAGAAACAGAAGGAGGCTGCCCATTAGTTTCCTGAACACTGACTTGGAGAACTGTGGAATCTACTTCTGGGCTTGCTCTACAGGAAGTCACTTAATTCTTCTGAAAGGGATTTTAGCTGTTGCCTTGCATTTCTAAGTAAATTATGTGTTCTCATTCTGCCTCCTTTAACATTTTATTCCGGTCATTAAGGCCTTGCTGTGTCCTTGTTATGTGTTGATGAATGTTTCCTAATTGCCCTACAACTAAAATTTGAACTTGAGTGGATATGTAGATTTTTATTTATTTATTTTATAAAACCTCAAAGGAGAAAGGCAAAATGGTGGAGAAAAGGAAAGCCAGGAGAGAAGTGTGGTGAACAGGAAGGAGGTACAGTATGGGGGACACAGTCTGCCAGGTGACTTGTATGGATTTACTGTATATCTCAGAGCTTTTAGAGTCTCCCAGTAGGTATTTTATGAAAATGTGATGCTATTTTAATATTACTTGTGTTTTAAAGATGCAAAGGCTGAAGCATAAAAATGTTTATTATTTTGCCCAAGGATACATGGGTAAGAAGTTGGAGATTGACTTTGAAGCCAGGCAATTGGTTTTATCCTATAAACTCACTACCTGAGCTCTAATTTTGGATTTGGCTACTCCAGCCCCACCTTGCAATTTCCTGGTTGCCTGAAACTTCTTTCCACATTGTATGTGTATTTCATGCCAGGCTGTAGTGTACGTTTGTAGAGAACTTTAAGGTTATGTGTGTACATACATGGTTTGGCTAGTAGAAGCTTGGTGACAATTGCTTCTGAGCCCTTCCAGTTTAGGACCCAAGGAATAAGTGGCAAGGGCAGACTATAGTTTCAACTCTTCCTTATTGCCTCTGAGTTTGAGGCACCTCTGACATATTGAGAGATTTGAAAATTATTTCAACAGAGCCAACTCAGCTAGGAGATTATCAAGCTAGCCTCCTGCTAGCTCAGATGATTTCAGAAGATTATGAAATATGAAGTATTCTATAAATATCCCAGAGAGAAAGTTTATTCCATAAATGTTTGTGTTTTGCCAAGGGCAGCCCTTGTTGTTGGTATGCTTATGTGTATACACAAATGGATAAGAACGGTTTCCCCTGTGATGTGAGAGAATGTTGCTAAGCACCCCGATTCCCTCTTAGGCTAAAGTAAGATTTATCTAATAAGTTTCTCTCTTGGTATTAGTATTTTCTTGACTATTAAGAAAGAGGAGAAACATTGTTGAGTAAAGAAGGTAGGCTATAATGTCTTTTAATTTTTTCCTGTGATTTCTGGATCTCCCACAAGTCACAATGGTAGGACATATCCAGACTCTTAGGCCTCTCACCCACAGCAGAGCAGGGCATGTAGTTGTGAATGTCCTTGATAGCCTGAGTCTGGTCCGGATTGTAAAGGGCCCTCCCTTTGCTTTTACTGCCTCCATAACTAGCCACGTCCTGCCTACAGTTGATCAGGGTCTCTATTTGTAGAGAAGCATTTAACAAAGATAGCTGAATGGGTACCATTTGCTTCTTAAAAATAACAATGCAAATCTGTGACATTCACTAGTATGGGCTGAAGACCACCTCACTGAGAATCCTCTGAGGTACTTATTTAATAATGGTTTTAGTACATCTGTTTGCACTGAGTTATAATTACAGAGCAACTGTTTTGTGGCTTTCATGTGTGTAATGAAAAGCAGCAGTGTATCTGTACTAAACCCTTTAACCTTGTTTAGATGGTGGTCCACAGGACTTTTTTTTTTTTTTTTTTTTTTTTAAACTCAGTGGTCTGTTGCTGCCAGTGAGGTGAGTCATTGGTGAGCTGTTCGGGGAGTGATTGTTGAGGGTGTCCTAGATAGGGATTTAGGAGAGGTGAGTCCTCAGAGCAAGAAAAGGCTGTAGGATGGGAACAGATTTCAGGAGTTAGATTCAAGACAGGTGCTTTGTGCTGAAGAAACTGAATTCAGGAATTCTGAGAGCAGTGGGGAGAGGACAAACTCATGTAGATGAAAGACAGAAACAGCAGAAAACTCAGTGAGAGAGGAATGCAGGGATGGTTAAAGGGTCAGATCGTGTACCAGGAGCTTTAGGAAGTCATTAATCACAGGCCTTTTCTTAAGCTTTGTTACACAGCTTGGCAGTCCGGCTACTGGTAATCTGATCAACTGAGTGCTTAGACACTGAGCACAGTGAGTTACTTGGACTGAGTGCATATATTCCTTATAATAAAAGAATAAGATAAGAATAAGCTTGGAGGAGAACAGTAAAGAATTTGCTAAAAACAAACTGAACTTATTCCTGCAACCATACCTATTCCTACTCTAAACCTATTGATCTAGAGAATTCTAGAAAACACAAGAACACACCAACACATACTTTAGAATTTTAATTCAATATTTACCAGACCAACTATAAATTAGGACCACTGCAGCAATGTCTGTCTGTCTGTCTGTCTGTCTGTCTGATGTCTGTCTGTCTGTCTATCTATCTATCTATCTATCTATCTATCTATCTATCTATCTGTTGGGAGCAGACTTTAATAGAAAGCGGCTAAATCAGCTTTGCAGCCATCTGGAACCATATACCCTGATGAAAGACTTGGTTTTCAAAAGCCTACAACAGCTGAAGCACACTCTGTTAAATATATTGTTTATCCCACATAGCTTGTTTTGCTGTTTAGTGACCTCAGCTGTATGGTGCACGTAGCATGAGTTCATGGGCTCCTGGCAGGGTTTATAAGCTGCGCCCAGGAAGGGATCGCGGGCTCGCCATCTTGACTACCAACTGCTAAGCATCCTGAGTAAACTGCTGTGAGAAGGAACCGGTTGTTCCGTGTCTTAATTCCTGCTGGTCAGGGTTGGCGCAGCACATCTATCTATCTGTCTGTCTGTCTGTCTGTCTGTCTGTCTATCTATCTATCTATCCATCCATCCATCCATCCATCTACCTACCTATCTACCTGTTTTGATGATGCCTAGATTCTACTGCAGTGCATTTGATATAATTGCTCTGGGATATGGTAGGGAGGATTAGGGTTTCAACATGTTTTTCTGTTTTATTTTTTGGGTGGGTGGGTGGGGGGTTGGGAATCCTTTATTATAAAGCTAAGGGAATCCAGGTCTGGAGAGGTTGTAAATTTTTCCAGAGTGAATTTGTATAGTTGTACAAACAGAATTGAATGAACCACCATCTCCTGATTCTTAGCTCAATGTGCAAACAAAGGAAATTTATCACTGGGCATTGTTGGCACAAGTCCAAATGATGCAAGTCTCGGGAAGGCAGACTCCTCAGGTAGCCCCCTAAAGACCAGCAGTGGGAAGTGGCTGTATTATCCTTAGTACTGGAGTGGTGACAGCTGTGGGGTTGTTTCTAGATACCTGAAGTTGGAGTTATTGTGGACTAAGGTGGAATCAACATAGGAAGCTGGAGATGGTGCTTGAAGCACAGGGGAAGGAGGAGAAATCCCTTTGCTTTTCTGCTCTTTCGTTAAGTTCTCTGATTGCTACCAGTACTTCCTATTTTACAGACCATTTAGAAAGAGTTACTGTTTTGGAGCAGGGAAGGACAGAGGAAGAAAGGAGAACAAAGTAGTGGGTGATTAGCGTTTGGTCTTTATAATGCCTGAGTTTTGTGTTTTAATGTTTTCAGAAGGGATGGTTAGACTGCAGTTTTTCAGTAAATCCTATGGTGCTGCTATAGCAAAAGAACACAAGTTGAGACATAAAGATTTAATTTTGACAGTTTGAGAAGCTGGGCAGTCCAAGATCCAAGATATATATGTATTTGGCTGACTGGTGGCCTTGTATCCTGTGAAAGAGAGGGGCTGCATGTTTTTTCATGGCAGAAGGCAGAAGTGCAAATAGCTAAAACCTGTAAGAGATTTTCATGAAGACTTTAATCCCATTCTTGAGGGCAGAGTGTTCTTGAATTAGAGCCTCATGAAAGCCCCTGCCTCTTTCTAGATCTCTTTCTCATTAGGTGTCAGCACTTAAAGTTGGGGGTTGGTGTTCAGTTCAGAACAAGGAGGGAGTACTCTGTTTATGAAGACTAGTTATATTAAAATGGACAACTTCCTATGCATTGGAATAAGTTGTGTGACTGAAAGGCTTATAGACCACTTTAATATAGGTGTGTAGTGTGTACCCTTGCTAATATCTTCTTTTTCTGATAATCAAGGGCTATATTTTTCAATTTATATGCTTACATTTTTATGACCTTTATATTTAAGATATGTATAAGTTTTTAAAGACCCATTAGTAATCTCTGTACTAAGTCTGAAACGGTTGCTCCATTGAGGAGTAGTTACTTTCTAGACATATGACCCAAAGCCGAACAGGCTGTGTGTACAAGTGAGATGGCAGGCCTTATTTCACTATCATGGAAGGTAAGTTTTTTCTTTTGAAAAGAAAATTGGAATTAAAATGTAGTGTTTTATTTATTCTGCCTAATGGCCAAGCGCTTTGCCCCCCGGCAGAGCAGAGTCTTGCTGTCCTGCTGTTCTCACAGTAGCTCCCTGTAGAGCACAGCATTCTTAAGACTTGGATAATGAGTCTGATGTCATCAAGGGAGCTTTATTAAAATAAATATTCTACCATATTTCCTTCCTAAGAGCACCCTGATTAATTCCATCGCAAATACTTACCTGACACTTTTTTTTTTCATCAGTAGAGGTAGCAAAGAGACTTCATTCAGCTAGTGACATTGACCAAGGGTGCTTTGAACAGTGTTCTGTTCTGACACCCACTCTGGTGTTTGCTAATTTGTTATCTGAAGACCTTTGTCTAACTTAGCCTATCACATCTTCTGTGAGAGTAATTAAATACTAATGCTTGTCCTCGTTTTGAGGCTGTAGCTACTTAAATAATAAGAGATTAAATGTTGCCTCAAGGCTGTAGAGTAGGGCTAGATTTGGTTCCTAATATCTAGCTTTGCATTTGACTTGCCAGCCACAGGTGCCAGTACTGGAGTTCCATCTGTATTTTCATTCTGCAGCTCATGCTAACATTCATAACCAAAGAGAACATGAAGTCTGGATGATGTGGGCATATGGCTCAGAGGTTAAGAGTACTGGCTGCTCTTCTAGAGGATATGAGTTCAATTCCCAGCACCAACATAACAGCTTACAACCAACCATCTGTATCTCTAGTCCCAGGAAATCTGATACCCTCTTCCAGCTTCTTCAGGTACTGTATCCATGTAGTGCACAGACACACATGAAGAAAAAGACCCATCTACATGAAAATGAAGAAATAATAAAAAATAAAATAGAACTCTGTGACTTTTCAGTTGACTCACAAAGATGGATATGCTGTTTATTATGCTTCTATTCTCCATTAGTTGACTGTACTATATTGAGTGTTTGAGCTATTTTATATTTTACCATGTCACAATAACTATTAATATGAAATACTAAATATAATAACTCTCAAACTTTAAGTGTCTTATGTCATTACCTAATATTGAAAATATATGAGTAAAACTAATAATGGTTATTTTCATTCTGTTGTTACCATCTAGCAAAGGAATTATTATCCAGGAAATGTAGTATTCAAGGTGTGAGGTAATGACCCCCAACTAGGTCCTCTAGATTATCTGAATGCAAATCATAAACAAAATAGAAATGAATCAGCAGTAAGCTAATGTCTCTTCACATTTTATAAATTGTGTGTGCGTGTGCAAGTGTGCATATGTGCTTGTGTCTATGTGTGTGTGTACTCACACTCATGCATATATATTTTTGGAGGTGAGCCATGGGGATTGGCGAGGACATGCACATGAGATAAAAAAGACTTGGCATATATGGGAACCAGAAATCTTCTTATAAGAGAGGTGTTTAAAGGATAAATCTCTTCTACAGGACATAAGGACAATAAAAAGCTATTTTATAATGGCCAATTCTGCTCAGATTACTGCATTATTTAAAACTCAAAGAAATTTTAATTTTTCTTAATTTTCTATTTCCCATCTACATTAATTAGTTTTAGGGGGCCACAATTATTCACTGCCCATAGATAAATAGAATTTTTTTGGATATTTTATTTACATTACAGATGCCATCCCCTTTCCCCATTCCCCCCCCCCCGCCCCTAGAAAACCCCTATCCCATGCCCCCTTTTCCTTTTTGCATTTATACACTTTTTAAAAATGTTAATCAAAGGCTTTATAAGTTTGGTAATGCTCAATCAGAAGTGTAACCCAATACCCAACCTAGATATATCAACTATCTTTGACTGATGGAGACACGTGAACATCTGCCTCAATACCCCCCCCCCCCCCTTTCTCTCTCTCTCTCTCATCACCTAGCTTCTCCTGTCCTCCTCCTCTCGGTACTCCTCCCACCTTAGCTCCTCCTACATATCACCCTTCCTGTTAAAATAAAACTTTTCTCTTAAAATACAATTAGAGCATAATTATGCCAATTTGTACCAGTGAGGTACAAGATAGTCCTAATACCCAGTCCATCATTTTGTTGAATAACCAGAACATCTGTCATCTCTCCTAACTAAAACATTTAGTTCTGAACCTGGCTTTTTCCTTGGCTTTAGAATGAATGTCAGCTGAAAACCATCCACTCAAATCTTTTCTCTCAAGGTAAATAGCCAGGATTGGCTATGAGAGTATAAGTTTTCAACCCCATCAGAAATCCAGAATGGCTGAGTTAACTAAAATTATGAGAAGCACAAAGTGTAGCTTCTAAACCTTAGCTAATTTATAGATACTGTTCAACACCTGGACACTGCCTATACTACAAAACGTTGGAGCATCTGATCTTCAGCCTTCTGGCCCAGGATCATCTGACAGACCTTAGTACTGCAGAATTATTAAGGGCCAATTACTCTGTCTAGGCAGATATAATTAGTCGACTATTCTGCAAGTGTGTCCTTTTTTGGACAGTAATTTTTCTGTAGATGGAAAGAGGCAATTCTTGCCTAGTGGCTGTCTCACCACAACTGGAGTAACTCCAAAGATGCTCAGATAAATAGAACTATTGATAGACACTTTTACTTTAGCACTGTTCTATAACTGAAATATAAAGAAATTTGGATTGCTTTATGAGGATATTTAAATATAAGAAATAGTTTTTTTATGTTTTGATTGAAAGGCACTTCATTCATTCTAAGTTCCTTCTGTAAAGCTTTTGATTACTAAAATTAGGTCCATTCAGCTCAAACATGTCTTGTTTTGTTCCCAGAAAGAAGAGGAGTCCATGGACCATTGGCATTTTATTTGTACAAGTTCCTTTCCTAACCCTCTAAAGGAGGTTATGTATTAGGATTGCCATGGGATAGAACAGAGACACCATAACAACTCATGGCATCTGATGTCAGAAACCACACCACTTGCTCATTCACTGTTGAGTCGACCCACTATAGTGAGTGGTCCCTGACCTCTTGGCCATGTCTGTTTTAGATTCTTTTATGAAGAAAGATAGAAACAGTGTGCTAACATCACAGGAACTCCCTTACATGTAGCAAGATAAAGGCTGGCTGTTATAACACTCTCTTTTCTTTGTTTCTAATATAAAGAATGATAAGTTCCCGGTGACAAGGTGACCTGTGAATATCATGCAAGGCTGAAGCATAGGAGCTGCTCTTGGGAAAGGTTCTTGCTATAATGTATCACTGGATTTTCCAACTGTTTGAGAGGAAATATTTTAATTGAACTTTTGTCCTGTTTTACAGATTTAGAGACGGAAATTTGCTAATTTCATTTACTTTTTGTAATGTAAGGTGTTCTGTATCTTTAAATGAAGTCTTATCCTAGATTGAAATGTACCTTTCTTTTCTGCTAGTATTCAGAACACTTTTCTTAAACTGAAACTCTATGCCACCACCCCAATCCCTAGGTTGAGAATAGTCCCTAGGAAATTTTTTTCTATCAATAATAGTGTTAAATTAGAAGATTATTAGCATCCACTTCATGGCCATGCAGAAGTCTTTGAAATTTGTTTTCTGTAGCATGAAGAAGAGGCTAAGGCAGTGTACTTCAATCTGGAAATCTCCAGTTTCTTTGACATCCCCCTAACATGTGGATTGTACATGGCTCATGGTCTTGACTTTCTTTTTCTTCTCAAACTTTTTAGGATGCCACATTCCACAAGTATAACATGTAGTAGAAATGGTTAATTTTGAACTATATTAAGACCTGAACAGCATTTATATGGAAAGCTTATTAGTATGCTTAAGGGTGACCCATCCATGTGAGACCAGTAGAGGCTGAGGAGAATATTCTGTGCTAAGGAGTGATATGTGTTGATAGTTGGAGTGACACTGCACATTCATGTGGAATAAGTAGGGCAGCATTCGAGTGGCTTCTGATTTGGCCGAGGAGGGAAAGGCATGAATTGTCAGAGGCAGAGTGGTTTGGAAATCATCAAAGAGTAGAAGGAAGTTGAACTTAACCTTGACTACAGATGGGAACTAAGGCTTGTGTGGGCATAGGTGTTAGAGTAGATGGTTTGTAAGGAAACTGAGCAGATCTGTGTTGTATCATAGGAGTAAGAAGATAGAAAAATCAGATAACAAGAGGCTTCAAACTTTGCTATGCTGACCTTGAACTTGAGTTGGAGTCACTGGAGAGCCAGTGTAGGCTTTCAGGGCACTGGTGTGATAAGATACAGATAGTGTATATTTTGCCGTTACCCATTTTAAACTGCTTAGACTATCCTGCAATGGGAAAAAAGAGAAAACTTCAAAGACTGAATATCATTATTACACAAAATTCTTGACAATAAAACCATACTTGGTTGATCCAAAGAGTTCTAGTTTAGAGTGTATTGAGCAGTACGGAAAGAGTCAACGTAAAGATCAAAGGGATTATTACGTATGGAGATGATCAAGGTTTGGAATCTATAGTGACTTGGACACTTGACTTTAGGCATCAAGGACTATGTTGGACTCTCTGACAAAATCAGAGAATTTATTTGGTTTCATATTTCAGAATTGAGATGTGGAAATTTACTAGATAATTCATATATTTTATTTTTCACGCAAAACTATACATGAGAGCTGTCAAGTCCAAAGAAAACTCTACTTATCTGAATTCCAAAAGCCTGAAGGGACATATAGCTCTTGGTGGGCCTATTAACATATGAAAGCACATGCCGACCTCCATGCTCCTCATATCACAAGTACCAGTTAAACAAATATAAGTCAGACACCTTAGTTCTCACTTCCTCCCCTACCCTAAGCTCCCTCAGATCCCACCCCCCCAATCAACCCATTCTCTATAACTCTGCTGTTTCCACTATGTTTTTGCTCTCTTTTATTCTCTCCTTGTCTTTTCCTCCACTCTGTCTCTCTCTCTCTCTCCTCCCTCTCCTCCCTCTTCTCTTCTCTTCTCTTCTCTTCTCTTCTCTTTTCTCTTCTCTTGTCTTGTCTCTTCTCTCTCCCTCCCTCCCTCCCTCCCCCCTCTCTCTTCTCTCCTCTGGTCCTGCTTCTATCATGGCCAGATCTTGGCTCTGGACTCATCTAGATGCCTTGGAGCTGTTGTGTTGGTTATGTCCTCAGTGTATTCAGTATTTACCCTTAAGATTAACATTGGGATAAAATAAAGATAGGAACATAACAGTCAAATCAAGCTCCAAAGGCAAAACTTTTGATAAGTACAAGGTAGTGGTGTTTCTAAAGGAAGTGTGATATTAGCCAAGGCAGAACTGAATCCAGTGTGATATAGAACATGGTCTTGTTCTCCAGCTCTGCTAGTTTGGCTGTGGGAACTGGATCATCTGCCCTCTTTCTCATGTCACTTTCCTCTCAGCATTGCTTTTAAGTTTTGTGTTCTGTTTTCATAACCTGAAACTCCTCTCAGCATTGCTTTTAAGTTCTGTACATTCTGGAATTAAATACTTTCCAAAATTTATATAAGAATGTTGTCAATTTCCCACTACATCTCAGGCACTATATTGTGGCTTTGGTAGTGTAGGGGACAAGAGCCAGTGGTGTCTTAGTGATCTCAGGATGTAGAGGGAGATGCAGGTCAGCATAGATGGAATAATGGAGGCCTCTGTGCAGAGAAGGACCTCATGTCTTATCCTCTGTACGAGTAGACAGTAGCTGAATATCAGGGAGAGGTTTCTCAAGGGGCTCCTAGCTGGGTTTCTGAGTAGCAAACAGCACATAAGAGTGAGGCCATGAAGGTTCTTAAGAAGTATATTTAATCATTCTGTTTCCTGTCATATAGATTTGCATTATAAAGAACTTCTGCCAAGCATATCTATCTTTGGCAATTTCTCTAGGAGAGTAAGGGAGCCTGACAGAATTGGATCCTGGGAGAAAGAGGGATGACTAAAACCAGGGCTCTTCCAGACAGTATGCATAGGGCAACCATGTAACTTATTACTCAGACTGGGGCTAGAGGACTTCTGTTAAAAATTAAGCCTGGATATTCTGGAGGCTCTGGACCTTTCATTGCCAGCAACAGAGATAATGTTCTGCTGTGGTTGTAGTATGTCAAAGCTACTCTTGACCCTAAGTTGTCCTTTAAACAGTTGTCTGTAGTTCCCTGTTTGAAAGAGCCACAGGATCCAATTCTGCAGAGTAGTAAACCTGAGAGAATTTTGGACTGGGTGTAGAGCTCAGGTAGAGATCCTCTTATATCCTGCAGCAGAATAGTATCATTCTGAGTGAGTGGTAGTGGCATGGGGGATGGGTGTGTAGCAAACATCTACATGATTTCTGATTCATCAGTTAAGGTTTGGGGCACAGGGCTGATGGAGGAGTGGTGATGGGAATCCTAATTCTGCTCTGCCTTGATTCATTTCTATCCTGATCAAGACTCTTCCTCGGCTCATTTTCCATATGTGAAATAGGAAGCAGAGTGGACTTGTGCTTAGTGAGGAGATACCTTCAGCATTTCTGATGTCTATACCAAATGTGCTGTAGTTAGAGGGCTTACCCAGCATGCACTTCTCATTGTCCTGGTGGTAGCAGACATGAGTTGAATGTACCAGGACAACTAGCGTGGGCCAACCTGAGGGTTTGCAGATGCCCATTCTTTGTATACTCACAAGGTGGGAAACAGAAATTGGGAGACAAACTTGCTGCTAGTAAAGGCACTACAACTACAATGTAGTCATGTTAATAAATAAATCTTTAAAAAGGCACTAATCCCGCCCTGAAGGCTCTGTCCTCCTGACCTGGTTAACCTCCTAATGCTAACCTCTTAGGGGTTGGAGTTTTGACATTTGAATTCTACATAAATGCAACCATAAAGTCACAACAGTGATGTAAAAGTTTTAGGGAATGCTGGTAAGTTGTCATGTAAATGCATCTTTTTACCTTTGTGCATCCATGGGTATTGGTGTAATGGGTCTGTCTGTCAACGAAGGAGCTTGCAGGTGAAATTTAGACTCTCATGGCTGGAATAGGAACAAGGGACTGGGAACTTGTGGTAAAGGACCTCTTTGTGACTGTTTTCTGCAGCAACAGAGATGGCATGATTTACAGCCAGAAGAATACAGCCTCTCTAGGAAAATGTTTATGCTTGCAAGGATTTCTTCTTAGAAGGAGTAGGAGTCAGTCTCTGAAATAAACTATCCAAGGCTAAAGGTCTCTCTCTATGTGTTGAAGTTAGTTAAAATATCCAACTTTATTTCTAGAAAGGATGGTATTTGTATATTTGTATATATTTATTCATGTGTAATATATACCTGAGCATTGAATGAAAGAATGAAAGCAAGACAGTATTTTCAACTTACATGTGACTTATAATAATAACAGGGTCTTGCTTTATAGGTAGTGAGGTTCTTTCTATTGTTTCTATTGTTTCTTCAGTATTTATAATAAATTTAATATCTCAAGTTGGGATGCAGTAACTTAAAAAGAGCAAACCCACAGTTTTAATAATAAGCACAGTTTGATTGCCTACTTTATCTTTTGGATTAAAATGAATGCTACAATTTTTGTGTGTTTAATACCTAAGAAACTCTGTTTCATTTTCATCTTCAACTATAAAAAGTATTACTTCAAGTAGGCACACTCAGTTTATCCTGGTAAATAATCTAATTCTAAGTATATGTTTGTTATGAAGCTATCTTTCAGAATACACCAAATGGAAGGAGAGGGAAGCTGATTGTCTTTTATTATGGGGCTGACAGAATGTTTATTAATGGCCATGGATTTGAAACGAGCATCTTACTAAATGGAAGTCTTTGGCCGACCTCTGACCCCCTTTGTTGCAAAGGTTTGCGAACAGATAATACGATAGAATACCAGCGTTTTTCCAGATGGCTGCATGCCTGAAGCTCCTTTATGTCTAGCTGTCATTCAAATATGAATGCCCAGTGATTATAAGTGTCTCTTTCTCTTTTCTGGACTGAAATGAAACCTTTTATGCATTGTGTGTTAAAACAGATTAACTGTTTGGCTCATCAGTAGGGAAATTATAACAATAGCTGCCAACTCGATGGCATAGTAAAAGAATGTCCTTTGGGGCTCTGGGGCAAATGGTGTGTCCAAGTGTCAGGCTTGCAAAGAACAGATGAGTTATAGAATAATTATTTTGCATTTTAATTTTATAACTATGTCTGGACCAGAATAGTCATATGTTTTTATAAGCATGCAACATTTGAATCAATTTTTATTAAACACACACACACACACACACACACACACACACACATATATATATATATATAATGGCTCATCAGTAATTTCTTTAAGTACCACTATGCAAGTAGAGTTAAAGTGCTGTGCATATATATATATAGTGTGTGTGTGTGTGTTTAATGAGATAATTGCTATGTGATATTTTCTACCTTTCATTGTGCTACAGTTTTAAATCTGTTTTACAGCTTTTAAATCTGTATGTTTCCTGAGGTTTCTATAACAGATCTGTTAAATGCCATTTCTCTAATCCTACTAATGTGGTTTTGTAGTTTGAAAAGCAACTAAAGATGGACAATTATCCTTTAAGCCTGGTTGAAGTGCAGACCTGCCTGGAGGGCAGAAAGGATCTGGTGACCCTTCTATGACCTTTGTGGTGACAGGGCAAGGGGTAGAGGGGTCAGCCACATTCATGTTATGGAACCAGGGTACTTTACAAAATGTTGGATAGAGTTACACACCCTGCAGGGAGCTGTAATTTGATTTTCCATTTTTCTGCCAATCCATGAAATGAATAAAGTACAACTTCTAATGACCAAGAGGAAGAAAAAGAACATCTCCATGTCCAGTGTTCCACGCCTACTTAACACGATGGTGATATGTATTGTGCATTTCAATAAAGCTACAAGACACTGAGTTTTTCCCTCATAGATGTGATACATTTCTGAGAACATTGATATGCTAGCTCTGATTTGAGCATTATGTAATTTATACAATTTATATATGCTTTGAAAATAAATAATACTAATTTATAAGCATATGTGCTTTTATATGTAAATTGAAAACGACAATTTGAAATAATCATTTTAAATAAAAGCGATTTTGTTGTGATGACAGCTCATGAAGCAGCATCCATGGAGGCCACCATGAATTTTTTTCCTTAATGACAATTGTATTTTCAAAAAGATAAAATCAACTTTATATAAGATAATCAGCTATTCTACTTCTTCAGTGTTTTAGGGTACATTCTCTATTTAAGTTTTTGTTTTGTGTCCACACTCTCCTCATGAGTATATGACCAGTTTAGTTTTGAAGCAGTTTCACTGAGATAAACTTTACAAACCATAAAATTTACTAATTCAACTTTGATCATTCTATTTTATTTACTTTTATTTTAGTGTTTTGAGGCAAGGTCTTCCTTATGTAGTCAATTCTGGTTTTGATATTGTCTGTTTGAGACAATATCTTGGTATATAGCCTAGGTTAGCCTCAAACTTGAAGTTCTCCTGCCTTAGCCTCTCTAATGCTGAGGTTATACACATGTGCTCCCTTACCTGGCGCACATTCATTTTAAACCAGTTTCAGCAATGTGTAGTCTGTCTACAGAGTTATATCTGTCACTACAGTCAACTGTTGGGTGTTTCACCACATCACAGAGAAATACTAACTTCTTTTAGCAACTGTCCCCTCATTTCTGTTGCCCAGAGCAACCAGTGGTCTACCTTGTTTGTGTGTGTATTGTAGACTTTTCAAATATTTGAGTCATATGCTTGTTTGTGATTAGCTTATTTCATTTGACATATTCTCACGGTTTACCCATATTGTAGCTTGTATCACTATTTCAAATGTTCTGAAAACATTTCTACATAGACCAAGACTGCATAAACTTTCTACTTGCAACATAGTTTTTCCTGTATGCTTATGCAACTTTACCTATATAAATTAGACATTTACTACTAATAATTATAAGTTTATTTTAAAATACTTTGGTATAAATATAAGTTAACCATTTATTAAAGTTAAAATCAGATTTGCATATTTATGAGATAGATGTGTGATCGGGATGTGGGTGATAGCTGACTTCCTTCCCCAGTATAGGTGAAATATTGAGTGTAATACCAAAATGTTGCAAGACAACAAAAAGTCCTGGATAAAGTGTCTTTAACCTAGCTTTAAAGCAGTTGAAAGCATTAATGTTTTATGTAAGCAGATGGTTAATGTTTAAAAGAAAACTATAGAATCTGAGGCTGCTGTTTTTGATGATGACAAATGTGCTTAAGATCCAAGTAGTGCGAGGCTCTACAGTGTAGACAAACGCTAAAGGTTAGCAGTGTGTGTGCGAGAAGTGGGCAGGGAACAATGCAACACATACTATATAAATGCTTTCTGCTTACACTTGATGGTTTAGGCATTCCAACGTTATGCTCCAAATTTTCTCTTAGTTTGCAGAGTCTGAATTTCTCAGAGACAAGCTAAGCCCCTTAAATTTAAATATGGCTGATATCTTGGCAAAGATTACAGACTGAATGTGCAGCTGATCATAATTTTTTTTATGTTTTAATATTTATTTACTTTTGTGTTTTTGAGACAGCATCTCTCTATGTATTTCTGACTGTCCTGGAACTATCTATGTATATCAGACTGGCCTCGAACTCACAGAGATTTTCCTGCATCTGCCTCTAGAGTTCTGGAATTAAAGGTAATAATTTTTTGCTAGGAAAATACTGAGTAGAATAAGAAAGCTGAAGAATCAGGTAGAACAAAGGAAGATCTCATTTCTACCTCACCAACAGGTTCAAACTAAACCTTAAGTCTCCTATCTGGACTCTTCCCTGTTATCCTGTTTCTAACACACTTTTCTACCTCCTGATTCTCTTTCCCTTCTCTCCCTTGTATTAGTCACAATCATAATATGCTCAGACTTTCATGGTGGCATCTGAATGTTTTAGTATGATATAAACTTTACCGAAAACATTTGACTTGATGAGTTATACATTTATAATTTATAATTTCTTGATTTTGAAACTTCATCAATACTAATGTTATGGTGATCATAGCACTCCAATGTAGCACATAGTGGTCCAATTCATACTTGCTCTCTGAAATCAAAGCCCAGAGGTGAGTAAGTAAAAAGCAGTCTGAGATTAAGGACTTGTAAAGCAGATAATAGGTCAGAGCAATTTGTATGGTTATTTCCTTGATACCTCTAGGTGAGGTAGGATGCTAGTGCCAAGTGATTCAGAACTTGACTCAGGCATGCACAGCTCAATCACTAAACCATTGATTTGTTCTTTCATTCATTATCATGACATCTTGAGCATTTTAGCACATACTGTATTGATCTTCTATAGTGATCTTTTATAGTGTTTGATAAGAAATAGGTAATGTATGGTACCTATTGAGTCTACAAACATGTGTTCTCATTGTAATAATGAAGAATTAAGATAGTCATCACTCTGAGGAAGATTTGAAAGAAATTCAGAGAGGTGAACACCACGTGTTCAGGATCAGGATTGTACTGTGACTTAGAAGCGTTTAGTGAGGCAGATGCTATGATCGCTCATCTAGATGAGCAAGTAAGAAGTTATTTTGCCCAAGATCAAACATAACAGCCTGTGGTAGAGCTTCCATGCCTCTGCTCTGAATGGTTATTATCTGTGCTTGAGGCTCCAGTGTTGAACTACTGCTAAGCAGCCATAGTTTCACATCGCTCCTTCACTGAGCACTGTGCACATGCTTATAAAACGCTAGTGACCGATTGCTCTGTCTCTCGTCTCTAGCTATTTTATTATCTGAGCTACCAAAGTCGTGTAAATTCTTTGGAGAAAGAAGTCACAAAACAAAGTACCTTTCCTTTTGTTCATATTTTAATTCCTGCATTGCAAATAGCAGAAAATTAGGAAACAAAGGTGTTGGCTATGATGAGTTTTAGAAAGTAGGGTGACAGGTGTTTCCCTCCTTGTATCTTACTATCAGTAAATCTCAAAATCTCAGTTTTTTTACTTAGGGTCATGAGTCTACCTTATAAATATAGCTCCTTCTAAGAGGTTAGTTGTGTGCAAGATTGTTCTTTGGTTCATAGGATAGTCAGATGTGACATCAATTCAGAAATTCTTGTTTGGTTTTAGTTTGTCTGCATAGACTAAGAATATTTCTGTAGAGAAGTTCACTCAGAAGGTTTGACACCTTGCACAGGCTCTACAGGAGAATAAAGGAGTTTCCTGGGACAGCTCCTGTTTTCACCACACTGCCTGAGTGGCAGAGGGGCAGTTCCCTGACCACATTGCTGATGGAGGATCTCATGAAGGAAGTATTGAGAGACCTAAAGCCGAGGTGGAGTTTGGGAAGCCCGTAAGGAGTGTTGGCACTGCAGGAAAGAATTGATGGCTCCACTCTTCTTCCCGTCTTCATGTTGTTCCACCATGGGCCAGGACTGATGATAACAGGGTGCTGTCAGTACTAGTGACAGGAATCGAGAAGGCACGTAAGGAAGAAGCTGGGTGGAGAAAAACCTTTAGGTAAGCATATCAAATGTTGTTAACTGTCTTGTAAGAGATGGGAGTTCTATCATTTACCCAAATTAAACTGTCATTGTGGGAGGTCATTTCAGTTGTCATCAAGGTTGTTATCCTTTCCTCCTGTGGAGATGAAAATACAATCAAGTTTATTTGTGCAAAGAGAGTTGTGCAGATAAAATGAGAGACTATTTCCTCCTCCTCCTCCTCCTCCTCCTCCTCCTCCTCCTCCTCCTCCTCCTCCTCCTCCTCCTCTTTTTCTTCTTCCTCCTCCTCCTCTTCCTCCTCCTCTTCCTCCTCTTTTTCTTCCTCCTCTTCCTCCTCTTTTTCTTCTTCCTCCTCCTCCTCTTCCTCCTCTTTTTCTTCTTCTTCCTCCTCCTCTTCATCCTCTTTCTCTTCTTCCTCCTCATCCTCCTCTTCTGTCTTGCTTCATGTCAAATTAGGGCACTAGTCAAAGTAGAAACTTAGAATTTCAAAGTAAATGAGAGAATGTTGTGCTTTTGATCTTAGCTGGAGTTCTCAAGTGAAGCAAAGAAGTGGGATTTTGTTCATTTAGCAAACTTTTTTTCTGTACCCCTCCCCCCTTTTTGAGTAACTGATTAGTTGCAGGTGCGAGGCTAGATGCTCCAAGTGAGACATGCACTTTTCTGTCACGCAGCTCGCTGACAGACTGCTGGGCAGAACGACAATGACGAAAAACAATAGAGCACTCTAATGAGTCTTGTGATAAGTTTTTTGATAGAGAATGAATTTAATAAATAATTATACTCAGAATTATGAAATGAGATAAACGAATATAATGCCTTGTGTTATTGTCTAAAAACCATGATTGCCTCCTATTTTTCTTTGAGAATTCTTTTTATTGTAGAAAATATTCAAGCTTACACAAATGTAGTCAGAATATATTATGATCCCCTTTCTCCACAAATCTCCATCATTCAGCTTCTGAATCACCAACCATGGTCAGTGTGGCTTTGCTTTTTTTCTTTTAATCTCTGCTTTTCTAATGATTTTGTTGCCTGTTTTCTTTTTTCAGATTCTGAGCATTTCATAGTGAACAGGGCTTTCTTTGTGACATGGGGCTATGTTGAACATTGTTTAATTTTTTGTACTTATATATTTATATCTAGTGTATGAATATATGTGTGTGCATGCATGTGGGGTGTGTGTGTGTGTGTGTGTGTGTGTGTGTGTGTGTGTATAAAGAGACTACTCTGGAGCTGGAATTACATGTTGTTGTGTGCCACCTGTTCTGCGTTCTGGGAAGCTAGTTCAGATCTTCTTTAAGACGAGAAGTGCTCTTAACTACTAACCCATCTCTTCAGAAAATAATCCTGAGCATCATTTTCCAAGTAATTTTTATCCTTTTTATTAGGACAATCTGAAAGAGAATGCATGAATGTGGCTATGTCTTGAATTGTTGAACAGAAAGACCATATGAGATGGAAACTCAGTTTGGGTTCAAGTTTGAATCACACTGCTCATAAAGATGCTGGCTTCTGTTAGTACGGTGGAAAATGTGTGGAATGTAGGGTGAGGTGAAAAGAAAAGGGAAGAGAAAAAACTCTTCATTATGTGTAAATATCAAATTATCTCTAAATATAATTCAGCTTAGTTAAGCTTAGTAAGAAAAACAATTGGAGTAAACATTTCTGTCCATGATACATACATGTATGTGTGCATGTGTATAAAGGCAGCAGCCTCAGGCTTTTAAGGAAGTGAACTGATTGCAGAATTGGATGTAGGAAATAAACCTGCCTAATCTATTGGCTCTGTCTTTGACATGCTCACAGTGTGCGATGAGAACATTGTATTCCATGGTACTGTGTCATGCTCCTAGTTCATGTCTGAAAATGGAATAATTTTCCTCTTGTAGCAGGAGCCGAGGTGGATTCTTTCTGGGCTAGATCTGACACATTCATCCTATAGAACAAGTGAGGGCTGCTATGAATCAGTCCTGACTAATGCACACAGTTGTGTTCACAGTTTACTGCTGAGAGCCCCCTGTGAGATGCTATGATTGCCTTATTCCAGGCAGAACAGTGGCAACCAGGGGAAAGCAGTGCAAGTGGTGTTAGCCCAAGAATATCAAGGGAAGGCAGTTGTTTGCATAGGATTATACTGCTAACATTTGAATGTGCTCTGCAAACTCATTTCAGTTCTTAAACATCTCTGTTAGAAGCTCTGGGAGCAGGCAGTTTTGACCATCTTTACTTACAGACAGCCCAGTCAGTGGGGCAGCTGGGCCTGGTGCTGCCATTTTCAAGTATGGCTAACTCTGTGGTATTATTAGTACAAATGACCCCGGGGATGTCTCCAAAATCAACCTTTGCAGAGCATGCTTTCTGGATTGCTGGAGTTTTGAGGGCTTTGGAAAGGTGTTTGATGAGAAGGTGTTTGGGAGAGTGGGTGGAAGTCAAATATGTCCTCCAGCAATAGAACCTCTGTTGGGAGCCGACTCCTAGCAGAAAGCGGCTATCATCTTTGCAGCCATCTCGAGCCATATACCCTGACAAGAGACTTGTTTTCAACAGCCTACAACACCTGAGCACACACTGATAAACATCCTGTTTATCCCACAAATCTTGTTTTGCTGTTTAGTGACTCCAGCTGCAAGGCGCAAGTGATACCCACGCCTACAAGACACGTGGCAAATCGTATAAATACCCTGATTTCCTTTCAATAAACTAGACTAGGGACTTGAAGACACGCCCTGTCTTGTCTCCATTCTTGGCATCTCTTGTCCCTCCATCCCCACTCTCTCTTGCTAGACCCTGTTGTCTGATCCCCTAGGACAAGAACATTTAGCCCCAAAGTGTGGGGCAGAACTTTCTGCAACAAACCTCCTTGCTTTTGTTTACTCAGAGGAAGTGGTTGTTGTGCCCTCCTCATTGATCACACCTACTAATGTCCTGTGTCATTGCTATGGATAAAAGTCCTCTGCCGACTATCTGCAGATTACTAGCTTTCCAGAGCATGAGCATTTAGCAGTTAGGACTATGAAGTTAAAAGTGAGGCTCAGGTACGAGCTATAGCTTCTGTCTCTTAAGCACATTCCTTTGCTGTTATCTGAAGCAGGGACAAGTTTACAACTTGATGATCTGGACTTTATATTTTTTTAGCTTTTCAGTTTCCTGACTTGATTTTTAGTCTGTTCATTTAATAAAGTAAAAATAAAATACCTTTCCTATATGTAAGTTAGAAATTATAAGATAGAATTTTATTATCATACGGAAAATCTGCAAGGAGCCTGGCTGCATTCACACATCAGTTTCTCCTATGGCTGTGCAACAGGTGACATCATTATCCTGCAGTCTCAACTCCCTCGCCTATAGTGGGGTAACTAGAGTGTTTGTGTAATAGGCCATTAGAAGAACTTGCTGAAACAGCATTTATTAAATGCTTGGAGTAATACCTGCATAAATAATTGTTGTAAGAGCCAAGTTAAATATCATCACCTTTTTCAACTATCATGGATCAATGATGGATTTCTTATAAGATTATGGACCTAGGGCATGATAATGAAATTGAAAGATTCTCATCTCTTGGTACTTCCAGTGTATCTTTACAATGGTTAGCGACGTTTAGCTACACAAGTACTTGCTATTGCATCACGGCTGATTACAGTCCTCAGTCTAGTCATATGACTCTATCTTTATAGCTCGGAAGCAATAGGCTGTACCATATGGTGTCAATATGTAGTAGGTCAGACCACAGAGAAATATGTAAGTACATTTTACAGTGTTTCCACAACAAGGAAATTTGCCACTGGCTGACTCATTTCTTAGAATGTATCTCCACTGTGAGTGATTCATGTGTACAACGTTACATCATTGTGTGTACATATCACTTTGTTTAAATGGTACCCCATTAGGTATTTAGGTTATTACACATTTTTCACAATGGCAAGTATTTCTGTTTTAAAGACTTTTTCCCAAGTTTTTAAAGTATTCCTAATATTTTTTCTATGATTAACTTCTTAAATTGCCATTTCTGGCTGCATGGTATGTGTATGCTTTAAAGACGTTGTTATCGTTTAAGTAGACAACTCGGCAAGTGATCCAAAGTTGCTCCCACCCATGTTTTAGGAATATTTTAATTTTTGCAATATGGAGAATATGAAGACTTCCACACTTTAAAAAGCATTACTATCATAATAAAGTTAATTTCAGTTGCAGGATGGATTGGTCATTTTTATTTCTGTTTTGGTTATTTCTATTTAAAATTGGAATGTATAGACTATTTTCTTTGTGTAAATACTTGGTTTAAACCACTTTTGTTTTATTTCCTACCCCAGCTCTGCTTTGCTCCTACTGTTTTCTTCTAACTGTCTCATTTGCTGTGTTTGCTATATTTGTTTTATTATCCAAATTAAATCTCTCTACCTCTTACGTTTTCTTCCATCTACATTATAGTGTAACAAAGGTGAATATTTATAAACTACCACAACTAAAACATCCATAGCATCTTTAACAAAACAAGAAGTGGACAGGGGAGTCAGCTTAGTATTGGAAATTATGCTTAGTATGCTTGAAGCCCTGTGTTCAGTCCCTAAACACATGTGCCCCTGGTACAGCATAAGAAATTAAGTGGAGTTTATCAAGAAAAGAAATACCTTGCATTTTATGTTTTTGTCCTTGAGCTGAAGTAATAAGATTTATTTTAAGCTTATATTTAATCAAAGAGGGTACTTTTGTTATGCTGACTGATATATTCTATTTTTTTCTCGCATTTTGACTAACCTCTCTTTTGATTTACTTGCAACACTTGAGTCTTCCTCTTCAATCATCTGGGCTTATAGAAGATAGTATTTTTCTCTCTGAGTGTACATCTATTTATTATGAACTTTAGGTCTTTGTGTGTCAGTCAGTTGGTTAAGAATAGAGTACAGAGTCTTCTTTGAGGACTGGTCTTTAAGCACCGTTCCAGCATATAGACCTGACGACCTGTACTTTATGATAATGGAAGTAAAACATTACATGCATTGAATCTTCTCATGCATATAACCTCGTTTTCTACTCCATTTATTTGATAATTGTTTCATCATTTGAGATTCAATTTGTAATAGCAATGAACACTCTTTAATATTTTTCTAATAAGGATTAGTTGGAGAGGTTAATATGGTCAGAAATTTAAAGAAGCTCAGAGTCATCTTAATGAGTGTCAGGTAATTAACCTACATGAATAGATTAAAGAAATCGAGCGGGTACGCTGATGGGTTTTCCTTTCAAGTTCAAATTTAGAACATCATCTTTGCAGTGGTTAGGTCTTGCACATTAGATGGTGATTGCTATATTGTTTCTTAATATATAAAAGGCTTAATTGTGGAACCTTATTAGAATTCCTCATCAAATTTGATTAATGGAAGAATGATTATGATGTGTGATATGAATTTTGAATTCTTAGTTACAAATTATATTTTTAAGATAAATAGACTCCCTTAAATGAATTTATTTGTGAACTAATCATCAGTGATTAAATATATAGGTCTCTTGTTACTAGAAGAAATCATAATGTCAAATTTTAGTGTTCATGAACTTTTTAAACAGGCCTAAGAAAATAGAGAGTAGATGAATGTGAGAATTCCAACCTTAGGGTCTTGTGTTGTTCAAACTAGCTGAAAGCCCATCAATGTCTGTGGCCACTCTAAGTCACAAGGGCATGATCTGTAAATTCCAAGTGGCATGCAGGCAAAACTTCAGGAATTTATTCAAACATCTGAGTTTATCTTTTCCTTGAGGAATTCTAGATTATTGGAGAGGTTTATCCATATTTAACTATTGCAGTGAAGCTAGCATGACTATTGGTTTTGCTCGCCTGTGTAGTTAGTTAGTGATCTTATCCTCAAAAAATATTAGTAGTTTTAGACCAGGAACAGCTCAAACCAGAGTTATTCTGGTTTGATGACCTCACTAAAGGGCAGGTGGCACCATTTTGGAGAATTAGACCAAATCTGGATTTGTATCACAGCTCTGCCACTTGGCATTGACTCTTTGACACTAGTACTTGTTTTGTGCAATGACATCACCGACTACCTCTTTCACCTGTGCCCACTAAATAAGACATTTGTGAAAACACATCATCCTGCTACTTGATACAAATACCAGATTCTCTGTATGCATTTTACATGAAATTTTCATCACTCCTACATAAGTCTCATCTAAGCTGAGTGAACTCATTTTGATTGTGACTTTTAGTATTAAAAATTTCATCTTACTTAAAGTCTGTCTTAGTTACTATTCTGTTGTGAAAAGACACCAATGCCAAGGCAACTTATAAATGAAATCACTTAATTGGGTCTTGCTTACAGTTTCTGAGGGTAAGTCCATGCTCATCCTGGCAGGGACCGTGGCGGCAGACAGGCAGGCATGCTGCTGAAGCAGTAGCTCGGAGCTTGTGTTATGATCTGCAAGACAGAAGCAGAGAGAGAGAGAGAGGGTTGGGACTGGGCCTGGAATGGGCTTTTGATACCTCAAAGCCCACACCTAGTGATGCAGCTTCTCCAACAGGACGGCATCTCCTAAGCCTTCCTGAGCAGCCCACAGATGGGAATGAAGCATTGAAGTCTGTGAGTCTATGAGGGCCATTCTCACTCAAACCACCCAAGTGCCCAAGGACCCTAGTAAATAACAGCATAAAGAAGCATGATGAAAATTTGACTGGTACTGAGTTCGAGGGAAGGCAAAGTGTTATTGTTAGATCTGCACGTACATGTCTTAATCTGTGGTTAATCAAAATGCCAAGTTATGTCAGAGTGTGGGCGGTGATGTGCATTATAGCTTGTGTCTTCATTCTATTGCCACAGACTACAGCATGGCCTTTAATCAATGAAAGTATTCAAGAGACTAAATAGTATAAAAGAGACTAAGTCAGTATATTATGTCCTCTTTCAGTGTGCTAAGCTCTATGCTGATTGCTGGTGTGGGGGGAAGTGAAGTATGTAACATTGCAGTAGTCCTTATCTCTCTTGCTATGGTCAGAAGACAGCACATTACACAGTATGGTTGATATTCCAAGTAATGTTTTGTCATTTAGATTTTAAAAAATAGATTCAATAAAGAACTGTTTCAATTTGTCATATTAGTGGACACGGTTATTTCCTTAGCAGATAGTCAATAAATATTTTTAATCAAGCTCTAGAAGGAGGATAATTGCTCTAAACTCCTACCACATTTAGATTACACTAGATACTAGGTATATCATCGCCTAATGACAATACATTTGCTTCTCTGAATTCTAGAGCTGTTTGTTACTTCATTTTAGGTTCTCTTGTTTATTCTTTGAAGAAGTCTATGAAAGTTCCTGTTTAGTATAGGAACAGGAAAGTACAGATGGAATAGTCTGTAAATCAGAAAAGTTAAAAATACTGTATTCTTATCACATATCCTGAGGCAACTAATTTAATTTTCTTTTATGCCTTTTTGACTTCTGTTTTATTAAATTTTCAGTCTGTCAGCATCGTGGAGAATTTTCTTAATTTTTCTGGATTGACTTTGTGATAGCATGCTTCATATTAAAGACAGTATTTTAGCTGTGGTTGAAATAATTTATAGGTTGTCATTAATTCCTCAGTAGTATTTCAGAAACCTTCTTAAAACTTTGCTTACTGCTTATTGTTTGTCTGTTTCTTGGTTGGGGCAAGGTAAGTGCTAGGCAGGAAGCTAAAGTCTCATAGAGAATTGTTCACCTCCCTGAGGACTATGTGAGACCAAGAATGAAAGCTTGGCAAACTGAATCTACCAATTTTGATGTTATTTTTCCTAAATTAGGACATAGGATATTTTTTCATATCTTTATAATCATGTTAGGAAAAAAGGAGAATCTTTCCTGTCAACTACAACCTCATGAAAAACTGCACTTCCACACTGCATTTGGTTTACTCTGGTCATAAAATGCATTTGGCAGAGGGAATGAGAAGACCAGTAAAAGCATGTGCACTATCACATAAACCTGATGGGACTGTCTGGAGAAGTCTTCAAACTACACAGAGTGCTTCAGATTTTCACTTTAGGAAAGAATTTTCTATCTTTGAAGGGTTGTCCCCCTGGATGCTTACATAAGACTAGTTAGTATGTTCTGTGTTGAATCCTTTGGGAAATCCCCCTTATTCATCCTCTACTGACTGACACATACTGGGTAGGTACTGTTTGCTCTGGAGTGGAGTAATTTCATCATTTCTATGTAGGCTTGAGCAGCTGAGGCAGAGGAGACAACCGTTGAGATGATGATGTCTATCATTAATGGCTTCATCTTCTAATCTTTGAATGTTAACAGTTAGGAAAGCATGTGTGTAAAGAGTATGATGACCAGCTCTCCTGTGTCTCTGATATCCTGTTTGTCCTCTCCACATAGAACTGAACAGTGGGTCTGAGGTTATTAACATGCTTTAGATTCTGTTCCTCAGTGTTGTTTTATTTTTGTCTTAGAATAAAGTTTTAGTGTGGTAGCTCAGTAACAAAATACAGTCTCAGAACTGACATATGTCCTGTCATGCAAATTAAACTTTTAAATAATTGCCCTTATATATGTTGAAGGAAGAAATATGCATCTGAATATATATTCAGCAGTTTCCCTAAACTATTTTGAGATTAAAAAAAAATCAGTATGTATTTAAAATAATTTGGGGCCAAAATGATTTATATATGCAAGTCATTTCCAATGTCTTTTAAAAAAGAACTTCTATTTCAGGCCTGTCTTTCTCATGTAGTGACAAGATTATCTCTGTTTTGGAGAACCAAGCCAAAACATTTTCTTTTCTCTTCTGAGTGCCTCTTTTCAAAGTCTGTTGGTATATTTTCTGCTCATAAAACAGTAAAAATTCATGTAGCTGTAGATCAATGGCTTCCAAGACTGGTTCCCCATTAAAATTACCCAACTGCTATTTCCAATGACTAGTTTGGAACTACTGGAGCCCCACTAGTTTAGTGGGGCTCAGAACCATGGCAACTTAAAAAATTCCTCAGGCTGTTTGATGGCAGCCAGAATACCGAGCAAAGGGGTAGTAGGAGACACATGACAGTGTAAGTCTTTTGCATGCTACTTATTTTGTGGTGAATTATCCCCCTTGGTTGCTTTTTTATTGTTGGGGTATGAGTAGGAGTCAAAGGTTGACTGCAAAGTAGTGTTTGGCCATTCTTCTAACCATGAAGTGTCAACTAGGGTCATTTGGTAGCTCTTCTGTAGCATCCATGATCAATTAATTCAAATGCTTGGCACTTTGGTAGTGACAGCTGGAAGGTGGGTCCAGTTAGGGACCTAGATTGGGGATATATTTGACAAAGCTCCTTCCCAAGACATTTATTTGTCATTTACATGGTAACTTGTGATTCCTAGAGACTCCAGGGGAATTAGGCACCAGTTACCGTAAGGCTTCTTACAACCTGGAGTTGGAAGCCTTGAACTTTGCTTCTACAATGATTGCTGGTACAGGAGGTCTGAAGGACAGCCTTGATGCCAGCAGAGGGGTAGTTATTTGTGAGAGGAATAGAAAAGAACTTGCAGCTGATTTTAAACTTCCACTCACTGAAGGAAAAAGGCCTGCTGCTAGAACCACATCACAACTTTCTGAACAGTTGATTCATGGGTTAAGTTTCCTAGTATAGAAGCTCATTGTCTTTTACTTGATTACTTTCAGAACTCTCTAAAATTGTGTCTGCCTACGTACCAAGCTTCTTTTCTTTGACCTGCATTTTTGAAGTGCAATGGTGGTTATGGAATTATTCTCTAAAACTATAGATGAAACTGATCCACCCCTTTTATGAAAGACTCTTAGTGTCATAAAGTTCTTTGTGTGAAAGTATGGCACTGTGATTATTACTTGTGTTGGTTTGAATGAGAACGGCCCCCTTAGGCTCATCTATTTGGATGCTTGGTTCCCCGTTGATGAACTATTTAGGAAGGATTAGGAAATGTGGCTTTGTTGGAGGCGGTGTGCTAGTGGGGGGAGACTGTTTTCATGCCAGATCCATTCTCACTTTCTTGCTTTTTCTATCATGTGGATCAGATGTTAGCTCTCAGCTATTGCTCCAACATCATTTCTGCCTGCCTGCTGCCATGCAGGAATAATGACCACAGACTAACCCTTCAAACCATAAGCAAGCCCCCAATTAAATGATTTTCTTTTATAAGTTGCCTTGGTCATGGTGTCTCCTCATAGCAATAGAAGAATAACTAAGATACCCCCACAGACTCCAGAGAGACAGTTTGGGCTCAAGCCTTGGTGCTGCTACTTTCTTGTGTGGCAGCCGTAGGCAGTGCACTCTCTCCATATCTTTCACCATATGTAAATGAGAATTACCTATTTCAGTGGGTGGTTCTGAGAATCAAATGTATAAGGGTTTGGTTTTTGTTTTTGTTTTTCGAGACAGGGTTTCTCTGTGTAGTCCTGGCTGTCCTGGAACTCACTCTGTAGACCAGGCTGGCCTCGAACTCAGAAATCCACCTGCCTCTGCCTCCCAAGTGCTGGGATTAAAGGCGTGCACCACCACAGCCCGGCTCAAATGTATAATCTACAGAAAAGGTCCCTAGAATATGCTGCAACACTGGTTGTAGATATTGTTCTTGTTAAAGTTTTGTGGGATGGTGTAGAATTCATAGCCTGTTGTCATGCCAGTTGTACCTCAGAATTCCAGGCTCATTTGCCATGACTGCTCTTGTACTCATGCTACAGCCTCACTCTGCTGTCTTCCATGTTCTCTGGATATTTGTGGTCATCCTTTATTTACACTGGTTCCTCTCTGTGGAAGTAGACTCCTCTCTCTGCCAGTCTAGGAAGTGCTGTTATCTCAAAGTATGTTAGAGAAGTCTGCATTTGGGGAATTTCCATAAGGCCAAATTTTGTCCCTTAAAACCCACTATATGTATTTTGTCAGGACAATATGTTGTGTCTGGCTTTGAGTTTCCCATACATACAGCATGGTGCTCACATGTTGACGCTGAGCATTAGTCACAGTACAGGGTAGGCAAGGCTAAGCTGTGCCCCACGTACATCTGCAAACCTCAGTGGCTCCTGTAGCAGCAACTTCTCAGTTCTGCTTTCTCAGCTATGAATTCACGGTGAGCTAGCAGGAGAAGCTGATCATTTGCTCACTGGGGCCTGTGGCTGGTGACGGATCCATCTAAAACCCTGCTTTCATGTAACAGCTGCAGAGAGAAGTAATAGGAATGCATGCTTCGGCTCTTACAAAACACACAGACGAAGGCCCATGTTACTTTAGTTCCCCTGTCATTAGTCAGATAGATAAATGGTCATACTTGATGTTTGAATGGGTGAAAAAATATGATCCTCTCATGCTATCAGCCACACAGAATCAACTATTTATGAACAACATCTAGTGGCTACTGCAGATGACTCTCTGGTCTCATTAACTATTCCCATAAGATGCATTTTGGTTAATAGGTCCACACTGCTGTAAAGTTTGCACCTGTGGGCACCTCGTTAAGTTGTAACATTCAATTCAGCTGAGACCATAGATCCTTTTTTATGGCCCATTTGGAGGCATGACTGTTCAACTCCAGGAAAACAAGTCATAATCATGCAGTGAGCAATCACATCTGTGTGAGTATGTGGTTTTGTTCTTAGAAATAGTGATGCTCTCAGATTTCTCATCTTTTCATGTTTGTAATGCAAAAATACATGGCTTTTGTGTCAGTAACATCCCATTTGTGTAAGGTAATAAAGTAAATGCTGGGGAGTAAGAGATAAGATATGATACTACATCAGAGCTATCATTGAGTGAGTGTGAAATGGAGGCCTGGGTGAGGGCACTGAGATTATGACTTAGCCAAACAGCGTGTTGAATAATTTAAAGTAATAGTGATCATGGTCAGTTTGAAAGTTATCCAATATGCATATGATAATCTTGAGTGTCTCAGCTTAAGACAGTAAACAAAAGGAAATGACAGAATACACTTCCTATATATGAAAGATTCAGCTAACTTAGTATAAGAATTCGGGAGATCTTTGTTTTATGGAATAACCTGTATCTAGGGTCATGACAGAATCATGACATTGTGAGTTCTAAGAAATAAAGTATAGACATCTGTGATGGTTTGAATGAAAATGGCTCTCAAAGGCTCATAGAGAGTGGCACTATTAGGAGGTGTGGCCTTGTGGGAGTAGGTGTGGTTTGTTAGAGGAAGTATGTCACTGGAAGTGGACTTTGAGGTTTCAAATGCTCAGACGAGGCCCAGTGTCACTCTCTCTTCCTGCTGCCTGCCAATCCAGATGTAGAACTCTGAGGTACCTCTCCAGCCTCATATCTACCCACATAGTGCCATGCTTCTCACCATGATGAGATTGACCTATAAACGGTAAGCCAGCCATGTTTTCCTTTATAAGTGTTGCTGTGGTCATGGTGTCTCTTAATAATAAATCCTAACTAAGATGACATTTATGGATATACAGGAGATATGGGCTTAGTGTGGGAATGAGTAGCTTGTCATTGATACATGGCAAATAGAAGATGCAAAGTAATTAGCGATTGAATGTGTTAGCAAAGTAAGGCTTATGCTAATTTTCTTATGTTGGCAATATATATATATGTTATATATATATATATATATATAGTTGTATGTACATAATGTGGGAGTGGGAACAGGCATGCCATGATACATTGTGAAAGTCAGATGACCACTCTATAAAGTCAGTTTTCTCCTTCTGATTTTGCATGGGATCTGAGTATCTAGCTTTCTAGCAAGTCTTTTAGCCACAGAGCCATTTGGCAGGCCAACATGATATATTTAAATGGATCTTGCAAAGGATGTAATCAGTGCTTATTCTATCTCCTTGTCTCTTTTCTATAGTGTGAAGGAATGATTCAGAGGTTAATAAGGGTCGGCAAGTTGTTAATAAAAGCACCCATACAATGGGAACAAAGATTAGGGAGTCAATAAAGGAGAGTGGATGGTTCTAACTCTCCAGGGAGCTCCAGTTAGGATATAGTCTGCATTCCTAACAGAAACTTCTTTGAAAGGATTTCAGATGGGCTCTTTCTTAAACATACATAGGGTTCCATTCTGTGGACAGTTTAGGCGAGTGGGCAAGGATGGCTGGAAGAGTCGACCAGTGAGTATGAACAATAATCCTGTTACAGCTGTGATGATTTTCGAAGGATTTGGATTCTTTTGGCAATGTTGACATTTTCAAACCATCTGCCTAGAACCCTACGCATGTGTACCCTGTGTTGTGTTTAATTTGTTTATGGGACTGCTGCTTCAGAATCCTGATAGAGAAAGCAAGTAAAGGTGTAAAACCTGGCTTATAGGTAGCAATAGCTTCTTAGTAAGTGACTGTGGTGATAAGGGGAGATACGTCAGTGGCTTGGTCGGCAAATGGTTTTTAGTCTTAGGCAGCTGCATGTACTTGGGGATTCTAACAGTGTTTGCTCTAATTCAGTATTAAATATTGTAAGGGCCAAAGAGAGTTCATAGCAGAGCATATTTGCTTGGGAAAGGTTTCATGGCTCTCCACTGTCTGTTGTATGTTTTTGTCTTCAGAACTTTCACACTGGCTTTTTTTCCCCAGGACAGAGATATTTGCTCCTTCCCACACATCTCTCCCTGCTGTGTGTGGGTGGCTGTGTATCTCCACTGGAAGGGGACAGAGTCTGAAGCCAAATGGAATGTTTCTGAATTGGCTGATTCTTACTCTGTGAGGGCTATGGCCTGTACGGAGGTGGGGCTATGGTGCTGTGGGGCTGTGGTACACGCGTGGGCATGGGTCCTGTTGGGCTGATTTGTGGATCTCATGTGGCAAAATGCATGCTGTCCATTGCAGGGAAACCTGTTGGGTCACTGGCCATCTCTAGCCAGTGCTCAACCAGAAACCATGCTCCTTTCACAGTCTTACAGGATGCAATGTGCCCCAAGATCTTGAACTGGTTGGTTGGTAACACAAATTAATTCACTGGCCCAGGAGACCTTTGGGAATGCTGGTCACATTTATTGGTAAGAATCTGAATTACCCAGGAAATAGTGTTTTCCCTTTGTATCTGGGGAATTTATTCTAGATCTTCCCAGAGACACACAAATCTGTGGATATTTAAATCTTTCATAAATAGGTAGTATGTGCATAGGATCTATATCCTGTGGTATGCTGAAAATCATCTTGATTTCTTATTTTCCTGAATACTGTGGAAGCATTTGCAGATTGTTACATTATTTAGGAAATAATCATAGGGGAAAAGGTCTATCTATATTCAGTAAAACACATACTTTGAGTGTTTTGATCTGTTTTTGGCTAAATCCATGGATGCTCAACTCAGATTCACAGGACAACTCTGCTCACAGGAGTAATGGGTTTGGTGGGGTCAAGATCTTTGCTTCTCTCTGCTTTTTCTGTTCTACATATACACAAACAGTGCTTGCCTGTTTGTGTGGTAGTAGACATGCTGGGAAGAGTGAAAGATTCTCAAAATATTTTATGACAACTTCGTACATATAGGCATGCGTGTGCGTGCACACACACATGTATGTGAATTAAGGATGTTCTGTAGATGTTCTCTATAGGGCTAAGCACTCAACAGTGCTTTGACCAGTCATGAAGCTCAATGCTGTGGGCAAGGAGTGAGTTTGAAAGCCTGATTCAAAAATGAATGTATGGGACTATATATACTTTCTATTATCCAACGTTTGTCATTGCAAATCATTAGTGATTGCAATTTTATTGCCATGGGCTGCCTTAGGATTCTACTGTTATGATAAAACACTCTGACCAATAGCAACTTATTGAGTGAAGGGTATATTTCACCTTAGAAGTCCATCACTGAGGGAGGCGAGGACAGGAACTTAGGGCAGTAACTGGTGCCAGAAATGGAGTAGAAGCCTTGGAGGAGTGCTGCTTACTGACCTGCTCTTCATGACTTTCTCAACTTGCTTTGTTATACAACTCAGAACCACCAGCCCAGAGGTGGTATTATCTATGATGGTTTGGGCCTTCCCATATAAATCACTAAGTGAGAAAATGACCTATAGGCTTGACCACAGGTCAGTCTTATAGAGGCATTTTCTCAATTATGGTTCCCTCTTCTCAAATGATTTTAGCTTGTATTGATTTGAGAAAAACAAACAAAAAGCCCAAAACAATAACAACAGCAGCAGCAGCAGCAGCAGCAGCAACAACAACAAAAACAATGACAACAACAATAAAAACAACAGAATCACCCAGGACATGGATCTTCAAGTAATATAGTTATTGCTTTAGAGTTACTGCACTTTTAGTGTATGCTAGTCAAAAGTTGTAAATCCAATCACACTTTATTTAAGTTTGAAGGTATTTTGTTCTCTATTACGCTTTTGGATCTTTATAGTCACACACAATTTATATGCACACACATGCATATTTATATACTTACATACCTATAGCTATATTCTGAATTGTTTGGCATGGGAACATGGCATCTTGGCAGGATTAAACAGCCACATTGAAGGATTTTCCAACTGGACCTTTTTGTTTGACAAAACAGTTCACAGTTCTCAGTGATTAGTCAAGCAGTTTGCTGGCATAGTTTTGCTTCTTGTCCTTGCAGAGACTCCTGATATCTCAGAGTGCTTCACTCAAAACTTCTCTCCAGACAGTATGGGAAACAGCATTTTTCTATCTCAGAGGATTCTGAGAATAAAGTGGCCTGTTGGTCACACCCATCGTTGCTGCCACTCAGCTGTCATTTGTGTAGCAGCATCTCTGTCATGTAAAATTCAGTTTATAAATGCTTCAAAAAAGTTTGAGCATTTAAAGACCTCAAAGATATTTTACAAATTATACTTTACATGGTTTTTAAAAAGCTACATTTTCTGTTCCTTCAAACTGCCTCCTCAACGCCATCTCTCCAGCAGCAGTCAGTGGGTAGGTAGAATAACACCTTGTTGACAGAATAATTCTGTCACAGGGCAGGAAGGTCTGCAGCAAGAGCTCTCTTTATCATACTTTGATGTTTTGTAAAACAACAGAATGAAATTCTCATTTTGGTACCAGTCCTGCTAAGGCAATGGTTAGCTCAGCAGGAGCCCAAATACAAGGATTTAAAGGGACGATATGGATATGGGAGTTTGCTCTTGGGTCAGGTGACCAGTAACTCTGTCATTCCCATGCTTGTACTCTCCCATGCAACCAATTTCTAAACATCTTATTAAGATTTGATACATGGTTCAAACTGACATTTTCAACCCCGTCTGAGAAAGTGGGGAGCCTTGTTATGAATAATGCTGTACAAAGTAGCAGCCTAGGATGGTCACCTTTCATGTTGCTTTCAGTTCTAATGCAGTGTTCCATGCCACTTTAGCTAAAATGTTACTTTGGAAGACCAAGGTCATTGGGAAACTGTCTTATGATGTGTAAATGAAAACAGAGAAGGGTTTAAAGTTGTGCTGCTCTCTTCATTTCATTTGTAATGTTTCTACCCTCTAGATATCCAGCTGGACTGGGATTATGTCTGTATATCTACTAAAAAACAAAATGAAGAAATATTGCATCTGTCCTACATTTCTATGTTAATATATAACAATATCTATAACTATTTAAAATGTCCTGAAAGCATATCTAGTACGAATTTCCTTCATTTGTGCAGTTATCCGTGACAATTGTGATTTTTCTTGAAATATGAGGTCTTCTATTTTCTCTTTACTTTCAGGAGTGTGCAGAAAAACAGCTCCTATTAGATGCAGGAGGTGATCAGCTAGTGAGATGCTGTGTTGCTCATTTGTAGGGAAATGCAAACTATGCTTGGCAGGTGTTTGCTTTCATAAAAAAAACCATGGTGATCTGAGTTTTTCTGCAGTCAGCTCCAGCAACAGGCTGTATGTTCCAACAGCATGGTCTGTATGCTGTAGATGTGGGACCCTGGTGACATAAAATTTATTTACAGAAAAGCATTATATATATATATATATATATATATATATATATATAATATTTTTTCTCATATATTGGTTCCTTAGTCAATAAATGTGTATGATCGCTGGATTTCCTTGCAAATGTATAGTTTTCTTAATAAATGCATTGCTTTTATGAAGTGGTATATGCATTCCTGTGCTTATTCATTTTGTGATTTGTCATAATTTTATTTTTTCTTACTTTGAAACAATTGAACATAATGATGTATATTATGCTCTTAAACCAATGCCAGCGACTCCATGCTGCTCGCTTCCTCCTCAGAGAAAACCTCCTTCAACTTCCTTAGGTGTTTGTTCTCCTGTATGAGCGACCTTCTTGATCACATCCTATATTGCTTGATATAAAATTCAGGCATTTAAACTTGTTCTATTATAGTTAAGAATTTAGTACCTTTTAACTTCTTCCTCCCAGGCCTCACTTTCTGTTCCTCTCTTTATTTCTCTGCTTAAAAATTATCATTTTGAGAAGTCGACATTTGACCTAAATTTATGCTAGTTTGATGGTAAAGGCTGATTAAAGCTGATCACAAAATTATAAATGTCTTTGTTGTGTTAATTTCATAATGTATTTCTATACATGCATTTAAAACATAGCTGGTAGTTTTCTGGGAAGGAAAGTTTCTTTGAATATAGGTTTTTGGCATTTATGTCCTAAGATGTCAGGGTTTGTGTGTGTGTGTGTGTGTGTGTGTGTGTGTGTGTGTGTGTGTGTTTACTAAGACTTGAGTCATAGCATCTGAAAGTTAGGTGGAAGGCTTTCAGCATGTTGAAAGCAATGTCTGTTGTTCAGAAGACCTTTTTACCTCTATATCCTGAATCCTTTCCATTTTTTCTCCAGTTACCTGAACTTTCATGATGTATGTAGATTATTAAGACTTTTATAATGTTGTGCAGCTTGAAAATTTATAAGAGCTTTAAATGTGTAGACCTATCTTGTTTGGAGAGACATCCTTTCTCTCTATGTCTGCTCAGTACGTATAACTTTCAGGCTGGCCATTTGTTGATTATTCCAAATTGTATTTTACACTGAAGTTCTCTTCTATTTTTTCCTTCATCTCCTCCCCGTTTTCTTCTTTTTGTGCTACTTTATTCTAATATTTTTGTGAGGTATTTTCATGTTTATATTAACTGTTTATTGGTCTGTATTTCTTCCTCCACTTTTAGGTTTCTAAGTCCCTCATTATTCCTCAGGTTGTTTCCTTATTTTAAGTACTGTCTGGTCTTTCTGAGAATATATTTGTTAGACCTTTAGGTCTTGTGACAATTTCCTGTTATTGGCACTCTTCTCCCACAGTGCTGTTTAGTTTCAGTTTATGTTGGTCTCTGACTTCCATGTTACAGAATTTCTAAGAATGTCTGTTGTACTGAGCCCACGGTTACTTCAGTGGATCCTTGTCTGGTCTGACTGGCTGTAGATGCTTCTCCCTTAGGGCTCTTCTACCTTTCCCTCATTCCTTCACAGTGTATATTTTCCTTTAAGTGTAGAAAGGAAATCTTGCCCACATAGATGCCCAGCAGTCATTAAAAACAAGCATGCTATTTTAATATATTTTAAAATAAATGACATTTTTTGATACTATGCCCAAACCTAACAAATGGTCCTTGAAGGTTAGTTGAAGACTAGAGCACACAGTCCAATCTCATGACTTTTCATATTTTATTACATCATAACCCACAAACCTTTTGAAGTTGACTTTTTACCTGTTTATGGTCTGAAACACTTAGTAACATACATCGGTCATTTTGAAGATACTAGCTGACTGAATCTGAAACTGTTACAGAATTTTGAAAGATCACATTTATTTAGTCATCATCAATCTTATCAGGGAAACCCTTGAAGACTGAGAACATGTCACTCTCATGGTAAGTGACAGAGTGTCTCCAAACTCTAACTTTTGCATGAAAGTGAAAATTTTATCATTAACAGTAAGCATTCAGTTGTCATCCTCGATGTGAAGGGATCACCATGTTCTCACTTTCATAGCAATTATCTGTCAAATACCTAAGTATGCATAATGGTTGTTTTTCTGTCAGTCAATATCTAAAGTAAAAGTGGTCATGAAAAAGCCACTAGATCAGTTTGTCAACAGTATGCATCTTTCCCTTGAAGATAACTGACTTTGTCTTCATAAAAAGAGTTTATATGTAAACCTAACTTCATCACACAGAGTATTAAAATGATGTAAAATCAAACACTGAGCTTTAGTAAAACTAATTATTTTAATGCTTTGTCAAGATCTTTAAGTGAAGGCATATTTATATAATAAAATGGCCATTTTCAAAATTTAATTCTAACTGCATTATAGATGTATTATAGACTTAGATGTAAATGCTAAACTGTAAAACTTTAAGCAGAAAACCTAAAACACCTTTGGCATGTCAGAGACCATTTTTAGATATACTGTCAATGATACGAACCATGTAGTAAATATTCCATAACCTAGTCTTTCTTTATTTCATATTTACTTACATCATTATCAATTTTATCAGGAAAACTCTTGAAAAATGAGAAAGTTTCATACATATGACAGATGATATTTTTGGCCAAACTTGCATGAAAGTGAAAATTTTATCATTAACAACAAACATTCAGTTGTCATTCTTGAAGTGAATTCTGTAAGATTGTACTTTCACAGTTTACTTAATTTTTTTGAGATAGGGTCTCATGTGGCCCAGGCTGAGCTCAAATTCTTATGTTGATGAGGGTGGCCTTGAACTCCTCACTTGGTTCTACCTTCTAAGTTCTAGAATTATATTTACATATACAAACTCTTAGAGTTCATCTAAATTAAACAGTTCTGCCTTGAGGGTCTCTGTGATTTTGAGGCCAGCCTGGTCTATAAAGTGAGTTCTAGGACAGCCAAGACCACACAGAGAAACCTTGTTTTGAAAAACAAAACAAACAAAATTTCTGCCTTTAAAAATATGTTGAGAAGTGTATGAATATAATATAAAGACTGGAATAAGGGCTTCCCCTAAAAATTTTAAATGACATTTTATTTATTTATAGTGTATGGAGAGAGATGGGGGTACACTTTTGTTGTAGAAGTTGCAGAAGTTGAAGGATAATTTGCAACTAACAAAATTGACTTTCTTCTTTAACCCTGCATCCCAGACTGTCAGGATCACTCAATGGCTTGGAATAAATGCTCTCAAAGAAAACATTTTATAAAGACTTTTACCCAAAACTTATAAGTAACTCTGAAAAATCACAAGGAAACTAATGAATAACTTGACTAATGAGCCACATATCTACAAACAATTCACTGAAGAATACATACATATGACAAATAAATGTATGAGAGGATGTCTCTTATCCTGGGTCGTCATCATTAAGAAAATACAAATCAAAGCTTCAAAGACACACTGGTACACACTAGTCCAAAACAAACTCCAACAATACCCAATACTGGCGAGGGAGGGTGTGGACTGACCTCCAGTTTGTTACTGAAAGGTATGAAACTAGATTAACCACTTAGGAAGACGACTGGGTATTTTCTTCTAAAACTAACAATACCTTTTCAATAAAGTCAGTAATTACATTTTTTTCACTAGTTACTCAGAGTTGAAAAATATGTCCACCTAAAAGTCTGAACATGCATCTGCAAGTGTAACTTATTGACAGAGCCCTTACTTAGAATGGTGAAGGCTCTGGTTTCAGTTTCCAATCTGTAAAGTTCCTATTTAAAAACAACAACAACAACAACAACAACACACACACACACAATCACATAATCTCTTCATGAGTATTAATAGTAGTTACAGCCATAATTACTAAAATACTGAAGCAGCCATATGTCCCTCAGTGTGTGGCTGGATAAATAAATAGCAGACTGTTAGACAATGAGATGTCATTACATACTAGAAGATATACTCTTTTGAGCAGGGACTATGACTTGCTGTGTAAGTGTGAGGACCTGAATTCAGATGTACAGCAGTCATGTAAAAGATAGGTGTGGTGTTGCTCATCTATAACCTGATTTCCTGGCAGGAAGATACAGGAGGATCCCTGGAGCCCACTTGCCAGTGATCCTAGAAAAAATCCAATGAATGCCAATAAGGAAGAGATACTTTCTCAAAAAATCAGTTGGACGGTGATTGAGGAAGATACCAGATATAAACCTTTAGTCTGTATACACATATGTACACACATGAACACATATGTACCATACATACACAGAGAAAATCAGAACATGAGCTCTCAAGAGAGCAAGAGACACAGGTCCTCCATGGCCAGAGAGATTATGGAAGAAATCTGAATACATATCACCAAGTATAAGCAGTCGATCTTAAAGGACAGCATGCTTTACTTAGTCTGCTCTGTGCTGTTCTGGAGAATAAAAAAACCACGTTGCCCGAATCAGTGGAGTTGGGCACAGACAGAGCACCAGACCTTTGGGTCATTGAAAATGTTCCACCTAACACTATGGCAGTAGATGTATGCCATTGTATTTTTGCTCAGACTCATTGGATGTACACCAAAAGTGAATTCATGGGTTTTAGAGGATGATGAGGACATCATGAAGGTTGATCATTTGTAACTAATGCATCAGAAGATCTTGATAACTGGGGTATGTGTGTGTGATAATGCATCAGAAGATCTTGATAACTGGGGTATGTGTGTGTGATGAGAAGTATGTGGCCAATCTCAGTACTTTGTTCTTTATATCAGAAGAGTTCTTAAAATGTTTCAAAAATTGATTAAAAAGAAAACTCAAAGCACTTACAATGCAAGGACTTCCAGTTTAGTTTTATGACTCCTACTGCCTACCTTCCTGGTAAGGTGCCAGCAGCCTCCCTATTTTTACCTTATATCTTATTTCTTTCCCTTAAGAAAATCATGGCAAGTTTTCTAATTGTGGCCTTTCAGAATTCTCAACTGTGCCATCCTCTGTTAAGTGCTGCAGCATCCTTCTAGAGGACTGTGGGCTCTCATGCTGGAGATGAACTCATTCTACCTTGCTAGCCTTTTGTGGAAACAAGCTGGTCTCATACTAGCACCTTTTATTTTGTTTCATCCCAATTCTCCTAGACCTCCTTCAGCTGGTGGCTGGCTGCACATGTCCTCAAATCACAGCAGCAATGATGGCATGTCTTTTTCTTCCTGGTGACTCATCTTTGAAACACTGTTCAAGTGCCACCTGTTTTCTGGTCAAAATGCAGACATTCCCCCTTGGATAGTGTCGTCTAGGTCTTTGCGGGGAGATGTGCAGGCTAGTATGAGATCAATGTGAGCCAAGCATCTTAAATGAGTTTTTACTAGGACTGGCCTTACTTCTTCAAATGTCCCTTACCTACTGTCTAAGGACAAAGGATAGAGTAGTTTTTCATCTGCTTACTAAAATATTTCTTGTCTTCACTATAATGCTTGCCTTTCTGGACCATATTTGTTATTCACTTTACATCCCAATCACTGTCCTCCTTCCTGGTCACTCCCTCCCAAGTCCTTCCCACATCTCCCTCTCCTTCTCTTTTGAGACAGGGGAGGCCCCTCCCTCCCCTGAGTATCCTTCCGGCATGCAATGGAGAATCACAGTGGTCTGGCTTGCACACTATCACTATTTGGGTGACTGTGGCAATTTGTGTACATTCTGTCTTTATAGAAAGGTACTTTATTAAAGTTGTAGTAATGACTTAAACCAATGAATTAACATAGTTAAAATGTGTATAGAGTGCTAGAGACCCCCATAGTGGACACAACTATATCTAGAATGATGAGGATAACATATCTGAAAGTAGAGATGGGGAACCTATTTCATACAGAAGTGCCTTTGGATGAAATCTCTCCCTCTCTCTTCCCCTCTCTTCCTCTCTCTCTCTCTCTCTCTCTCTCTCTCTCTCTCTCTCTCTCTCTCTCTCCCTCCCTCCCTCCCTCCCTCCCTCCCTCCGTCTGTCTATCTGTGTGACTTTCTCTGGATGTGTATGTTTTGTTCATGTATGTGTACATGTGTGTCAGTGTACATGCATATGTTTGGAAGCCAGAGGTCCACTATAGCTGTTTTTCTCAATCATGCCCTCCATTATTTTTGAGACTGAGTTTCTCCCCGAGTTTGGAGCTCTTTGATGCTGCTCAACTGATTGGCCAGTGAGCTCTGGGAATTTACTTGTTCCCATGTGGGCATTTCAAATGGACTTTACTGGCCTTTATGCAGATCATGGGGATCCAAATTCAGGTTCTCATGCTGTGTGCCAGACATTTTACTTGCCGAGCCACCTCACCAGTCCTAAGGAGTCTTTTTTAATAAGTCAACTTCTTTTTAAATTAGGTTAAGAATAAGACAAATAGGGTCAGTGCCTTGCTTAGACATGATTGTAGAAGCTTCCCTATACAGCAAACGAGAAAAAATAGAGACTCACAGTAGACATTAATGCAGAGAGTGAGAAAACTTGTAATATTTAGCCCTAAATGGGATGTGTTCATCAAATCCCTCCTGTTAGGGCTCAGAGAACCCTGCAGAAGAGGAGACAGAAAGAGTGTAAGAGGTAGAGGGGGTAGAAGACACCAAGAAGGCAAGGTCATCTAAATCAGTAGAACCAATGCACGTAGGAATTCATAGAGACTGAGGGAGCAAGCAAAAGGTCTGCACCAGATAGGGTCCTAGAGCTAGAAGGAGGAGTGGATACACGCCTTCATTCTTAACTCACAACAGTCTCCAAATGATAACCACATGCAAATAAAAATTTAGTTTTCCCCAGGGGTGTTTCACTGGGGAAACAAACTACTCTTAAGAGGGCAGGCATGCCCAGTAATTGATGGCCAGTCGTGAATGGGCTCAGTGCGTCTTTGGAGGGTTTTTGTCTCATAATGTTGTGTTAGGACTGTCTTTCTGTCTCTCTCATTATTTATTCATATTTATTTTCTCTCCTTCGTTACTTTATGTATTTTTTGTGTATATATATTATGGTTTCCAGTTTTGTGGTTTTAAGGGATTCCAGAGTGTATGAACGAAAGGGTTTCTGTGTCTATGCCTGTTTCTTATTCCTTTCAGGGGGCTCTTTTTCTTCTGTTTGTTTGTTTTGTTCTATTCCAACATGCTTGTTTTTATTTATCTTTTTATATTACATTTTATTATCCCTTAGAAACCCATTTTCTGATGAGAGTGAGAAAGGAGGTGGTCCAGATGGGTGGGATGAAGTTGGGAGAAATAAAAGTAAGGGAAACCATGATCAGGTTATATTAAATGAGAAAAAGTACTTTCAACAAAGGAAAAATTAAAAAAATGGTCATGTAAAGTTTCATTTCCTTTCTGGAACATATTGGAGTATTTTCTACATTGAAGGTAGCCAGTGACACTGACACTTGACCTAGAAGAGTCTCCTGGAGTGAATGACAACACACAAGAAATGGAACAGAGCCTTTAGTTTTATCTCAAAGTTCTTGTGCTGCAGACTGCAGATTTGTATTTAATTCCTACCCATATGGCTTAGAGCACTTTGAGGACCTGATTTTCTTTGCTGCTTTATTGCACTTTTGAAATTATTGTTTCTTATTTTGTGTTCTGAAGTAGTTACACTGTAAATACTTTTCTCAAATAAAGAATTCACTTGGTTTTCTCTACTTCCACTCCACATTAGCTCCCTGTTTTCTTTCCCAGAACCCCTATGGGTTTGGTCACTGCCTGTGCCTCACTTTACTTTACAATAAGCCTCTGCCTTTCTTCTTTCTGTCTTCTTGTTGGGATGTGGCTCTTCATCAGGGTTGCAATGCTGAGAATGGAGAAGGTCAGCACTTGAGCACCCCTTTGCATTCCATGTGAGTGCTGTTCGATGGCCTCACTGCATGACCAGGGCTGAGTTCATGTCTTCAGCTTCTTAATGTAAGCAGAGAGATGTTCCCCAGAGAATTAGTTGTCAGGCATTTCATTATCAGCAGCTCCCAGTGGCAGATACAGACCTGTCCTCTGCTTTGCAAAAGTACAAAATGTCTTGAGAATATCTCAAATATGTCACTATTATCAAACAGTTGTATTTATAGTATCCTTCTTCACAGAGTGAGTGACATGACAAAGACATGAGCAAAGAGCACTTTACGTCATGACGTCATGACTCACTGTTAGAGAGGAATATACCAAAATTCTCAAATTTGGTTGTATTGCTTTGTTTCCATGTGAAATGCAAACTACTACCAGAGTGTGACTTCTGGACATTCATTTTTAAGGTTGTTTGAACCAAACTTATTGCCACATCAATCATGCACTGCAAAAGCAATATGCCATCCCCTTAAAATTTATCTACCTTTGAAGTCCTTAAGTTGATGATAAAAGCAATAAAACTCAATCACGCTTGATATACTTACTACCTTATAGAGATAGTTGGATTTTTCTTAGTATCAGAAACTACTGTTGAGTTGCTTAATGAGTTAATAAAGCATGGGACTTAGTACTTTGTACTACAAATAGTTTTCTTGTTAGGGAAAGGTTTTAACATAAAAATTCTTTATTATAATATGATTTATGTCAAAGAAAAGTAAATGTTTGATGTATACAGTTTGTGTTTGGAGCTAAGTATGCACTGAAACCCACATAGCTGTCAATGACATAAGTATATCCACCACTTCTCTTGCCTTTTCTTTCTATTTTTTTAAAATAAGAATACGTACAGTAAGGGGTTCCTCTTTAGCAATGTAGAATTGTTTGCTATGTAGACATCATGCTGTAAATTCATCTCAAGGACTTATTCATCTTACAAAAGCGAAACTTTGTACCTGACTATCACTTCCTCCCTTATCGCTGGCAACAGTCATTCTAATATCTCTTATGACTATACTAAAAATAACCATCCATTGCTTGTAGTCATTGCAAAGTTCCCAGGGTAGCCAGCAGTACTGTGTGTGCTGTCCTGCTCGGTGGAGGTAATACACAGATTGATTGCTTGTGGGCATTCAATTAAGTGTGGCTTTAAAATTAGCCTGCAAAGATAATGTGCTTTGATTTTCCATTAGATTAATTTGGTACAGGGTTTTTATGTGATAATTACCTTAGTGTACAATTATATTTATCAATTGTTTTCCCTGAGATTCATCAGGATTCTTAAAGGTGAATTTTATTTTAGACCCTCAGGTTTTTGTTTATTGTTTATTCATTTTTTTTGGTGCTAGAGTCATTTCTGACTATTCACAGAGAAAGGGAAACTTGACTAAACTCCCTCAGAGCTGCCAGCAACAGAACTTCACAACAACTTATTTACTTGTGTTTCAATTTGCCTATCACTCCATGTCCTGGGGACAAACCGAACACCAGAGATCATAGAGCAGCTATCTGACTATGTGACAGGCTTTCTGGACTTCTGTAAACTGTGACTCTTGCACTTGTTACACACTCCCTGCTCTGTATTCTGGAACACCGAGCAGGGCACATCATGTGATTGCCAGGTAAATCCAAAACTAGGCGTCTAGGGGCTAAACTGCTTCTGATGTTGACCATTCATCCATCTACTACGGTGAACATTTTTGTCCAGTCATCCCCATGTAATTTCTCAGGGTTGATGTTCTTACTATATCCCAGACATCATTTGACATGGAACAAATCTTAGATTTCCCTTGGTCAGTGTTGTTCAACATGACCAGTTGTTGATGTTTTTTTTGTTCAACCCCACAGTTTTCACTACTTAGATGAGGAGGAAGCAGTGTATAAATATAAACTTCACTCTTGTTTGTCAGTATTAGCTCTCTTCCATTGCACATGCTCCTTGTTAGTAATATATGATAAGAATTTCTGGAAGCCAGAGAATTTGGTCATTCTGTAAGAACAAACTGTCACAACTGAGGAAGGGAAGCTGGAGAGAAGCAGAGAATTGTCTTTCATTTGGGCTTAATGCTCGATTTGCTGAAGGCTGCTGGACATACCTCATGAACCTGTGCGCATGGTTGGTTGAACTCTTTTTTCACTTTCAAAGGCATCTGATCCTCCTCTAGTGTGGAAGATACTTGCCCTCCTGCAGAAGCCTGGCAGAATGTACCTTGAACTCTTAAATAGGTTCATAACTTCTGGAGTCACACACTTCATCTCGTCACCTGCTTACCTCTGTTCTGTTTACACTCATTTATTCTGCCTCTTTGCCCTTCCATTGTCTCTTTTAAAATAGCAGCAGCAACAACATAAAACTGGGCATCTATAGCACTGTGGTACAGAGAGAATGAAAGTGCACATGCTGTACCCATCCATTCTGACAGGTTAAGTACTTGCAGCAGGAAAAAACTGTCCTTTGCCTTGTTAGCAGTTCTGATAAAGAAGTAGCCAAACATTTTTTTTGTTACTGATAAAGAAGTAGACAAACAGGAGACCTGGATAAGAAGACTTAAAGCTTTCAGAGACAATAAAACTCTAGGCCTATGAGATAGCTTTGCAGGTAAAGGCACCTGCTATCAAGCCTAATGATCCATGTTCAATACCTAGCACCCACACAACAGAAAGAGAAAAACCAGTTACTATAAGTTGTCCTCTGACCTTCACATGCCTTTCCTGGTGTTTATGCCCTATGCAGTCAAATAAATAAATGCATACAAAGAATTTCAGTATCCAGAAACAGGCCCAAGGTAATACAAGTTATTTTCATGTAGTTATCCAATGGCTTGACAGCATGGATTCTTTCTTACTTATGCTAACTGTTCAGTGTAAGGTTGGTAGGTGCCGTATTGACTGTTACCTGACTCCTACTTGTCATCAGACTGAGGTCTCAGACTGATAGAGCTCCACATTAGCATAACTTTCACCAACACCAAGCAAAGGAAGAGTACCCTGTAAATGATTTAGCCTCTCTGAAATGGTGCAGACCAGTAGTCACATATATTATCCCTATTCAAGATTTATTGGCCTGAGTAAGTCACAGCACTGTGTTGTAAATTCTGATGTTTCATAAGTAGCTGGACTGTGTGCCTGGAAGGAGCAGACCATGAATTTTAGTGAACAGTGCTGGCATTGGCTGGAGCTGATGTGCTGCGATAACTCTGGGTTGTATAGAAAGTACAGAAGATGTTCCAGACAACTCTGAACCAAGAGGCTATTATATATAAAAGTTCGAATTATATACTAAATTCTGCATGACTGACTGTGACACAGGGGCTTTTTAGTCTAGAAGGTTCAGTGGAAAATAAGTTCACCTGGCAATGGAGGCTTGCTATGCAAGGATCTTTATTTTAGTATTCTGAAATTAGTAAGTGAATGGAGAAAGGAGTATACAGAATTTGAGGAAATTTTGTAGTTTATTCTGAATGCCATTTTGCTTGAGATGCCTTCATCTGTATTTATAACAAATTATACACAAAGGGCATTTTTGATAATTTATAAATGTGAGTATTGTGGCTTTAAAGTCACTTTTGTGTTCTGTATATTTAAAAGGAATTGCAAACTTGTATCACCTTGTGTTTGGGTTATGTTTGGGGATGGGAGTGGTGGTGGTGGCAGGGTTTGAAATGACTTCAAAGGTTGCTAGCACAAACATTCAATACGTATTTAAATGAGTGAGTTGTAAAAGGTATCAATACTACAGTGTGAAAGGTGTGGTATCAAAAGTTAGCTCAAGAAATATTGACACTTAAAGGGACTATTAGTCACCAAAAAGTTGAGTTAGAAGAACAGCATCTAATTCAATGAAGGCATCTATGGAAGAGGTGTCTGTTTGCCTTTGTGCTAAGTCAGTTCCACTTAAGTCCTTGCTTACACATTCTCTCCCAAGCCTTGAGTCCTGGTGCTAGTCTTACCTTGGTCATGATGATGCTTCTAATGTTTCTAGTCTTAGTAATCAACTGATGCTCTCCATTTGTCTTATACAAAACCTTTTGAAAGAATATTTTCTTCAATGCAGTAGTCTTACCTATTTTTAATCTGTAATATTACCCCTCTATAGTTTATAAACACAGAAAATATTTCACTTTCTAGTTAGGTTTTGAACTGTGATAAACATGTGTAGATGCCTCTGATCTAGTATTTCTGTGAGTCTCCATTGTTTCAGGCTTGGGTTTTGGTTAATTTTAGGGTGAATGGGTTCAGCATACACTGCAGTAAGTATGGTGGTATATTTACTGCCTTTCCCTGTTTTGGTGCTACAGTATGTAACTGGACGTTGTCCGCTTTGTAAGTTCCTCTTTATTCTGTCCTTCTCCACTGTTTTTGACCCTTTCAACCCCTAACACTAGATAGGAGAGGAAAAGAAGGACAGAGGAGAATGGAGGTAATGTTATTGTTAGACTACTCCCTGCTAATTAAGGGCATCGAGTGTCTTGGGCAAGTTCATTATTTCTTCTTCCTCCTCCTCCTCCTCTGTTTGTGCACCACTAATTAACAAACCATGGCCAATAACAATCTACAGCCTCCAACCAACAACCTACCAACCACTGCCTCTCAGGGACCCTAACACTTATATACCCTCTCAAAATTTCCAGAATTCTAAACATCACATAATCACAGAAACTATCTGCAGCTGGCAAAATCATGCCCCTGCATGGGGCAAGTCATCGTCAGCCGTAGTGGACAATCTGAAGCAGCCCCATATCCCACACCTGGGATTAAATGAAAACATATTTGTATTTCTGAGTTTTTTAAAGAAACTAAAATTCTCTTTACAATGGTATATCTCTTTCAGCTACTTAGGTGGGGATTTTCAAAGATAGTAGATTATAGATTGCTGTCCAAAGAAGATATACAGGTGGCTAAAATTGTGTGTAAGTGGTTCTCATCAAAACCATAAAGAGATATTGTCTTACAGCTATTAAAAGGCTATTGTCACCAAAACAAAATAGTCAAGGTGATAGAAATTCTTAAATGTTGTTGGTGAGACTGTTTGATAGTATAGCCACCATGGAAATGTTATAGTAGCAAATATTAAAAATATCAGAATTATTATAAATTCCTCTTCTAAGTGTGTAGCCAAAGGAATTTAGATGAAGATCCTGAAGCGGCATTTGCATTCCTATGCTCATTCTAGCATCATTTGGAAGGAACAGCTTCAGTAACAGCCAGATGTTTCTTTTCTCTTTTCCGCGTGATGATTATAGACTGTAATTCTTTTAATCACTTACCTGTTATAGGATATTTTGCTTGTGCCTAGCTTTTGCTCAGCACAACACATGGTTATGAACAACCACAGATTAACCCTCAGGCAAGGAGAAGTGGCCATTGCTGTAGGGAAGAATATAGCCTGCTATTGGTGGGGGCACTTTTGCATTACAAAATAACCCCATCAGAATCAGAGCTGGCGACCTCTCACAAACCATATCCCAAGTTACAGAATCACATACTTTTCTAATTACTGCCCCACTTTAACTGAGAACAGTACCAACGACTGCTATTTAAATTTATGTTCGTCCATTGCATGATGAAGCTTGTGTTTGGTTTCCATCAACTTAAGGTCTGCGGATGATTGAGAAATGATCATCTTTCAGGGTATCCATACAGATGCTTAGATTGCATGCATTTGGAGCTGGGAAATGTCATCTTTCCATTTTTTTCCTTGTGGGTTTTCATCTAGAGATACTAGCAATAACCAAGCAGTATAATTATTGTACTAGCTTTCCCACAACTGTTCCAAAGTTTTGCATGTAGAGTCACTAAATTCCTTGCTCTTCACAAAGGGTGAATTATGTATAACAAATGCACGTATATAGTTCTTATATAGTTCATGGACTCTTCAGTCTATGTTGGAAGACCAAAGAAGTTGGGTTCTGATGCCAGTGAAGGGTTGGCAGTATCAAGAGTTGTTTCCCTGTATGATATAAGGAAATTTGTCTGTAACATAAAGAACATCTCTTTTTGTGGAAGTATGTAGGTTTCCTAAGAGGTCACTTACAGCAGTTTTCATCTTATGTTTTTTATTTGTTGTTATGTTTTGCTATTTCAATGATTGCATATATGTTTAAAAATTATAAAAGATAATTTGAGATTGATTTGGGTAGATATTCAAAATTTGATATTTTAGTTATCACACATTAGAAAAACTTAGTTTTATGTTTATGAGGTAAATGACAACTTTAATATCTGTCTCATGAATAATTGATAATTATTTCCTAGAAAATTACTTTTACTTTTGCTTTATAAGTCACCATCAGAAGTAGTAATCCTCTTGATAGACAATTTGAGAGAGTTTGATTAAATATCTCTTTTTGTTTAAGACATTCTCATGGAAATGGAGAAAAACCTGCCATCATATTATGTTTATCAAATGAGTTATTTGATGAGTATCCCCACCAAATTAAAAGTAAGTATAATTATAATTGTTTCTGCTTTTTCAGGGGACTTGTTTCCAAGACCTCCTTAAGGATACTCAAGGCCCTCCTATACAATGGCATAACATTTGCATATTATCTACATACTCCCTCTTGTTCACCTTGAGTCATCAGAAGACCACATGTGACTTTACAGAATAAACACAGTGCCATTGCTAAGTGTATAGTTGAATTATGTTGTTTGAAAATTAGTGGTAAGAAAAAGACTTGTGCTTACTCAATGCAGAAGCTCCATTTCTCTTTTCAGAATATCTATCTCTGGTCCACATTCTGTAGGATTCTTAGGGTTGTAGAATTCATAGTTTTGGGAAACTGAAGGTATATTTCTTTATTAAGTCATAACCTTCTTTTCTTTTCATGATCCAATTAGCTGATAAATGTGTGTAACTCTCATTCTCACTTGGCTGGCATGGGAATAAAGTTTTCCCTAATAACACTTTCTGTTGACATGATGCTGTTTGAAGTACCTGAAGCCAAGGGATGTGGATGTCCACATACTTTCTTTCTTTAGCGACAAGTAGGAGGTAAATATAACTAAAAATTTTCTTTCTCCATATTTTAGAAATAGGTCTGGGCGAAAAGCAAGCCTGTTAGAAATGTGAAACTCTGGAAGAAAACTTAGCAATTTTGGAATAAATGAAACTATTTTCTTCTTTGTATTTTGAATTATTACATTCTAGTCTTCCAAAGTTTTAATAAGTCTGACTTCTTTTTAGTGAAGTGCAGTGTGTCTGGGTTCTATTGTCTAGCCTCCCCAACCTTATACTTTAGGAAGATAAAAATCTACTCTCCTGCAACATTTACTGTGAAATTTTGCAAAAGCAGAGTGAAGGTAACGTGTTAGAGAAATACCTTTATGTTCAACACTTAGTTTCTACCAATGTATTTGTATTTTGTTATATTTTAAATTATTACCAAATGGTTTTTATTATGATCATTAGGTATACATCAACATTTTCATATTTAATTTTATTAGTAATAGAATGCACATTTTTTGTTATATTAACTAAGTTTTGACAAATCTACACACCTTTTTACCTTACTTCTATCAAGGGGAGAGCATTGCTGTTACTCCAGAGACCCGACATCTCCCTTCACACACGTTTACCTGTTCCTGATGCTCACATTAAAGGCACCTTGCAGGGCACACTGTTCACTGCTTCTTTCACTGAACTAATGCCTTTTGATTGTTCCCTGCCATCACATGCATTTGTATTATCTTTCCCCTTTATTGACAGGTAGCATTTTCTTCATGACTATGCTGTAGTTGATTTCTTCCTGTTGGAGAGGACCAGAGATTCCACACTTTTAATCCTAAGAGGCTATTTTTTATGATTTGGTTATGATTTATGTTAATCACTCATTTTTATGTAGTTATTTCCTAACATGTAATAAATTAACTATTACATATATGTTTATAGTCTATACTATTGTGCCTATGCATTAGTTGTTTTGAATGAAATTCTGTAACCTTTAACTGGTAACCACCCTTCTAAAGACAGGGATGTTTGTACCCGGCTTCACACTTCCCCTTCCCATCCAAGGAAGTTCATCTGTGGTAATGCCACTGGGAAGTGTGTAGATGGTCCTGTAAACCAACTTCTAAATTCTGCTCATTTGCTTTTACTGTAGGAAAATAATGTAAGTCGTCTTTATATTATGAAATAATTTTGTTGTGACAATTCATGGTGATGTTTGGGGCTGAGAGATTAGCCAATATTGTAGGTACAATTTCTCACGTGCTATAAGGAAAATCTATAAATGCCTAAATTTACAGGAATGAAAACGGATAGTTTTTTGGAAATTTTAATGATTTAAATTGTTTTCTGCTGAGTCTTTCTATAATATCAAAGTCATTTTATTAGCCACTACTCATGGACTAGGCGACCATTGTTTAAAACTTCAAATAAGTTGTGGGGCACATGTATTCTCAGCGTTTGCATGGTTGAGCCAGGAGTATCAGGAGTTCAAGGCCAGCCTGATTATATGAGTTCTAATGAGACTCTTCTCTTTAAAAACAACAACAATAACAACAAAAAACCAACAACAAGAACAACAGCAGCAACAACAAGTGAATTGTAATGTCTATGTGACAGTTGAAGTTAGGGAAAGTTGAACTTATAAAATGTATTAAATCATGAAAGTGTTATGAATAATGGAGGCTCATGTTTTCAGTCCAGAAGGATCAATTCATTTTTTGGAGCAGAGCTATAGAATATAGTTCTGTAATTTAAAAGTTTGGTCATGTTAACTATACACAGGAACATAATGGCACATAGTATCTTGACATCCCAATTCGGACACACTTGCCTAGAGAAAAAAGAAATGTATGATTGAAAAATCATGTTTCTCATGTGACAGGCTGGGGAGCATTCTCTGGGGTGCAGTAGTCAGAGGGTTACATGATCAATGTGTTTGGGCATTTATCTCATCAATGACATATGCTCACTAGTAAAGTCTGGGGTAGATGCAATTGGGAAATGGTCACTCCATTTGCTCCAACAAGGCATATGTGTCCTAGTGCCTGAACTTACTTCCAAAAAGGTGTCCTGGAATAGATTACCTTCAACTCCTTTACAGAGGAAAAAAAATCAATGATTCAGCTGCTCAAAGAGAGGAGTAAATTTGAAATCTCATTGAAAATGTTTAGTGAAGATAATTGTGTCAAAAATTTTGACTTTCTAAGAATTAGAAATTTGTCCTGATTCCTACATGTTTGGGATTTCTGCATATCATACCTGATGTGGGCTTTGCTGTTCCTTTAAACAAAAAAAAAATATTTTTTTGTTTTAAATTTTTCTCTGGAAAGGAGATAACTAATATATCTAGTATTTTTATTTTTGATTGTGAGCCTAGCCTTTAATGGCTCAGTCATCTCTCCTGCCCTCATCTAATATTTTTAATGAAATGATATAGTCCTTTTCCTGTTCAGGAAGTATTTAATAAAGACCCCAAACTGTTTCTGATATGTATGTGTATGGGGGTGTTACAGACAGATCTCAGGAGCTGGGATGGAGGCCTGGCTCTGCCACCACTCCCATTATTTGATGCCTTGTCATGTAAAGTGGGGGTGATTATGAGCCTCTTCCCAGGCTTCTTATGGAAGATAATATTTATGAAACACTGTATAAATTATGAATGTATCATAATAGACATCATTTCCCCAGCTTATTAAAAGATAATGAGATCATCTGTGAGCCACTGGACTTTGATTAGTTTCTTTCCTTAAGATTTGTTTACTCTTGTTAGGCACATTTTCCTTTTTGTTAAGCTGCAAAGATGGCCTTTCTAATTATCTTCTTTAGTTGATCTCCTCTGTAGTTCAATGTATATAAGTGTTTTGAGGTAGACACTCTCTAGATTAAATATTTGTTTGGCTTAAGGATTAATTAACTATGCTTATATTAATTTGATCACTAAAAATCATAGGACAGATCAAAGTATGATGGACATTTAAACACTTTCCCTCAGTGTCATAGAGGACTGGTGCCTATAGACTTTCTTCTCTAAGGATGTGAATGTTTCATTTATATTATACATGAAAACTAATATTTCCCTTTGAAATTATGTAGGACATAATTTCAGAGTGCTGACTTTATAACTTGGAGACATATGGCAAGTGGTTGTCAAGTTAGCTAGAGGATGCCATGTTGGCAATTGGCATTTCTAGGTTTGTTATCATCCTTCTTTGCCATGTAGGCCTTTCTTAGCTGACTCTGAAAGCCTGGGCAACTTTAGTGTGAATGTTAATGTATTTGAGCTCTAATTATAAAAATGAGCCAGTTTTTTCTACCTCTCTCTCCTTACACATTTCTGACCTCCACCTTTAGACGTCCCATTTCTATTACTCTCCTACTCCCCTGTGTACTTGGCAGTCTGAATTTAGCCTTCTCTCTGTTCTCATAGCCTCAGGTTAACCTAGCTTGGGCTTCCTCCTGTGACAAAGATAATGTGGTAAAATCATACGTTAAAGTGGTTAAAGTGTTAACATTGCATTCTGTCCTTCTCAGAAAGTTTTAGGAACCTTTTGTAGGTCTTTTCTATAGAGCCAGGGCTTTCAAATCAATTTCACAATAGCTCTATCTGTACATTCATAGTGTTCTATACACCCTTCTGTCCTGATCACTACCCTTCCTCTTAAGGCCTCTCACAGCCCCAAAGCAGCAAAATGGGGTTTTATGGCAGATGGTGTCCTTACATGGAAGTGAGATTGTTTCTCTTCCCTGAGTGTTTCTTGTATGAAGGGAAACTGTGGTGTAAATTCTACCATTCTTTCAAACCACAATTACTCTTCTTCCTGTTGCTTTATCCCCAGCAGTTCTTTGTGGGTTTCCTAGAGTACATTTGCTTAGATTTATTTTAACTCTTATGCTTCTGTATAATCAAGAGTTTATTGGAAGAATTATGTGTGTTTGGTCATTGGATTTACAATTAACATTGAAAGATTTTAATAATGTTGTCTGTTGTCACATTAAAATGTACTAATAGTTTTTAAAGATATATTATTCAAAGTTAAATCCATCCCCAAGTTATTGCACTTCTGTCCTAATTGTATGTCTTCAAGATTTAATATAACCCCAATTTTAATATAACTCTTGATTTAATATAGGAATCAGCTTGATGAACATATAATATCCAAGATATATTGATAACATGCTTTATTATTCACTGTTATTTGACATATACTGAATTCTAATATGTACACTATCATAAATATGGAAAATGCCTTTTTGAACATAGATTTTAAAACTTAAAGTTAGAAGAGAATCCTAGAAGTTAAATAACCAGGCTAAAGTAATACTTTCTGTATAAGTTTTTTATTCCTGATTTTTAACAGTTCATGCAGTGAACAAATTAGTCACTACTTCCTTTATTAGGCAGTCTTCTCACACCTCTCTACATAGTCAGGGCATTTCTTTGTTGTAGCTTTATTGAATAGGCCCCCAAAGCTGGAACAGTTAAGGCTTTTTTTTTTTTTTTTGAAACTTTTTGGTTCTGTGAAAACAGAAACCCATATTGCTGCTGTGGGGGCCTAGAAGGGTTCAGAGGAGATGGGGCTATAAGAGGTCTTAAGATGGAAGGGTGCAAGATTAATTAATTTTCTAGGTTTTGCTGATATCACCCTGAGTACCAGTGTCCTATGTTAAAGGGTAAGCCTGTGACAAGATGTTTAAAAAAAACGATAGCTAAATTTTTGGTAACCAAGAAAAATGTACATAAACAATGAAATGTACCCTGAAGGCTTATAAGGAAGGGTGTGAGTCTGGAGCTTTGCTGTGGGTACTGTAACTGGGTTGGCTAGTTAGGAAGCTAAGGCAAATCTGGCAGGTGTGAAAATAGATGTTTACACTTCTGTGGAAAATCAGTGAAGAGCCTACATTGCTCAGCAACTGCCAAGTTTATTGAGGTGATTTAGAGACGCTGTCTACTGCCCTGTGTAATAGTCATTGGTGCCGCAGTTGGCTAAATGAATGTGCTTCTTTCTGTGCTGAGAAAGAACCAAAGAGCTGTGATCTCTCACTGTGTCATGGTGAGGTGACTTTCACATACTGAGGGTATAGCACACTGTATGTTTAAGTTGGTTTTAGCAAGATGTAATTTTGTTATCTGGAGTGAACTTTGCTGTGGTATTGCATTTAGCTACTCATGACCACAGAAAGCACATTTATAGAGTCTGAATAAAGCAGACATAATGAACATTACACTAAGCCATTTTATGACTGTCCATTGGTTATGCCACTGGCAAGTTTGCTGAGTTTTTTTCCCTTCAATAGTAATTGTACATCATGGTTGGCACTTTTCATGTTCTCATATAGCACTCACCCTGTAAGGAGATGGAAATGAAAACATGTGGCTCATAACAAGTCATTTTTACAGAAATTTAGACTCCTTTGGGAATCATCACAGCATCCTTTAATTCTCCACTGCACTTTCCCCTTCTTTACATCTGCAGAGTTAGTCTCCATGGCCAAGCATTCATCCCTAGCATGCATGGTTGTTACCATATGTACTTGGCCAGTGTCTTTTAATTCTTCTGTTCCTTTATGATTAGTAAATTATAAATGTCCATAATCACAGCAAATGAAAGCCTATTTTCCCTGGCAGATTGGTGCCAGTACCACTGAACTACACTCAACATTGGGCAGATACCCTGAAAAACCATTATAGGCCCCAGAGGTTTTGGTAGAAATCAGAAGGCAACATCTCGAATGTAGATTTGTAATTCAGGTTTATAAGGGGAACTGGCACAGAAAATAAAATTCAAATAGTCCAGGTGTTCTGGAATACAGTTTTTATGAATGGAACTTCTAGAAACGTATGTTTTAAAAATTATTTATTTAAGAATTATTTTATTTATTATGTATGTGTCTGTTTGGGTGTGTTATGTATATTTATCTGCTTATTCATAGCTGTGTGTACCTGTGTGCACATAAAGGCCATACGAGGGTGTTAGATCTTTGAGCTGGAATTATAGGCATGTATAGGTTGCCTGGCGTGTTCTATGGGTCTAGAGTCTGAGCTCCCACCCTCTCGATTATTCAGTTAGAGTACTTAACTGCACAGCAGTCTCTCTTGCTCTGTTGCTTTTTCACTTCATCACATATTCTATCATCAGACACCTGCTGACAGATCAACAGCACAAGGGAGAGAACCTGTTGATGTCACCTGATCTAGTGCTTGAATTAATTTCTTTTTTTCTTTTTTTTCTTTATTTCTTTCTTTCTTTATTTATTTCTTTTTTTTTTTTTTTTTTTCAAGACAGGGTCTCTCTGTATAGCCTTGGCTGTCCTGGAACTCACTCTGTAGACCAGGCTGGCCTCGAACTCAGAAATCTGCCTTTCTCTGCCTCCCAAGTGCTGGGATCAAAGGCGTGCGCCACCACCGCCTGGCTAGTGCTTGAATTTCTAAGAAATCAGCACCTATTGTACCACAAAAGAAATCTGATGTTTAATAAAATTCCTTTTGAGATGGTAGCACTTTGTAGAACCTGAAAAAGGAAAACTTGATATCAAGAATATTAAAAAATATTTTGTTTAGAAGAAAGGGGAAATTATAAAACTATCTCAGGAAAAAGTATCCTTGCAATTGATAGGAATATACTTTGCCTTGTGTCTTTGTAGAGTTATTTCTAGCCAAGGCTGGAATTAATCCTGTGGACAGAATGCATGTGTACAGGACTAGGCTCAGTCTGTTTGATCTTCAGAATTCTCCTGTTTCACATGTGTCTTAGAAAGCTGAGGTAGTTCTTTCTGAGCTTCCTTTACTGAGAATTCTGTGATGCACTGCTCTCTGCCTTAGAATACTTAGGTCACAACTATTTGACAGTCTAAGAACACAAGAGTAGCCTCAAAAGAGTAATGACATCAGGATGTCAGCAGTGGTAAACATGGTGCTTGGATGGGATTTTTCAGGTCATTGCCTCAGATAGAAATTGGCCAGACTGTTGTGTGAAGTGGAAATTTCTGGTTGTGTCATTTGATATGTTCATGAAGATGAAAACACACAAAAGATGAATTGAATTTTAATATGTACTAATTTGTTTGTAAAAGGAAGTCTATGTGTGGAAAGGTAAAATTTTGTGAATGTACTGACTCTCCCTGATGCTTAACTATACACACGATACACAGTTGACAAGAACAGTTGAGCTGCATGTCTTTGCTGTATATCCTGGTGATACCTTTTCACTTGTGTTCACAAAATAGGGTTTGAGTCCAGGGTCTAGGACACACTAGACAAGTGCTCCACCAATAAGCCACTTTAGTCAGCCCCTCATGATACTTTATGAAATTTTTTAAATAATAAGAGAACAAATGAATTTTTGGTTGTGTCTGTTGGTGGTGTTTTCCTTGGGAACAGCTGCTCAGGCAAAGCTGTTACCAACTACAATTTCAAGTCTTGGGTGTCTTAGTCAAGATTTACACAGATGTGCTGGGCTTGTGCTCCTTAAGAGGATTCTAGAGAAGTTTTATTTCATAATAAAGCCCTGATAATGTAAATGGAGAACAGTCACTCTGGGTCAGTTTGCAAATCATCCACACTGTGTCAGTCAGGATGAGCGTAAAGAGACAGATTGTCTACATTTGCATCACTGTATTAAACAAACACTGAGGGGTAACTGCAGGCTCTCAGTTACAAAATGTGTAATACCTCAAGTACAATAGTTTATTAGAAAAACAATAGTAAAATGTGTTCAATTCATGTGCCACACAGAATTTACTTGACTTGATTATGGCTTATTTGGTAACTACAGTTATTCAGGAGGGGCATTCACACAACTCTGTTTTCTTCCTCAAGTGGTTCACTAATTATGTGAAGGACAAAACTGTTTTCAGCCTCCTGAGATCCTCCAGAACTAGCCTATAATTTACTTACTATAACCTGCTAAGTCATTTTTCTGAACATGAGAACTCTGGACATTTTTAAAAATTTATATTTTGAGATCATAATATATTCTTGAATTTCTCCCTTCTCTTTCTTCCCCCAAACCCTCCTATATACCCATCTTAGATCCCTTTCAAATTCATGGCTTTTCTCATTAGTTTTGGTTACATATATGCAAATATATGTATATAAATATATATGCCTAAATATAACCTGCTCAGTCCTTACAATGTTACTTTTATTATTTGTATTTTCAGAGCTGATCATTTGATACTGAGTAATGAATTGGTGTGATCATACATATATGCATATAAATATATATCATCAGGATTAGTCACTTCTACTGAAGTCTTTTTCTTTATTCTAGATGAAGAGAGGGCTCTGAATTTACAATTGGTCTTCCTTGTTTTTCTTCACTGTCTGAAGAATGTTCAGTCATTTGTTTTAGTTTTACACATTTTTTTGAGCTGTACATGTACATAAATGAAAAATTATGTTTGGAGCTTCATTCAACAATATATTGGAAGCTGAGCCTGGAGATACAATGTTATAGGCCTACAATCATAGCTACTCTGGAGGCTGAGGCAGGAGGGTGATGAGTTCAAAGTCTGTCTGGATAACTTCTTGAGACTCTGAAAGTAAAATTATAAAAAGAAGAACAAATAGCTTATTAGGGGAATGCTTGCTAGGATGCCTGAGGCCCTTGGGACAACACTGAAGGGGAAAAAAGCTTAAAATGTACTCAAATCTGTTTGAGATTCATCCATGATACAGCATGGAGCTTTAATTGTTACAGAATCCTTCATGTCAATATACCAAATTTTATGTATTTTTCTTGATGACTATTAGTGATGTATCTAGGTTGAGGCTTTTATGGCCAGGGGCTCATGGACAAAATGTACTTTTACAAGTATTCTAGTATAAAATACCATCCTTTCATGTACAGATGGGTAGATTGTAACATCAGACTCATTTTCAAGCATTGGGTTTTAAATTTGGGGAAAAGTGATGATGACAGTTGTACTAACTCCCCGTAAAAGCTCACTTATTGGCAAATCTGCACACGTATTTGCTCAGGTTCTCAGTTGAAAAACTTGTGCAAAATAGATTGGTCTTTTTATTGTTTTTGTCTGTGGGACACTATGGTGGGAGTTCTGTTTTTGAAAGTTCAGCATCCTTTTTATACATTTTTATACATTTGACAGCAATACTTTATTGATATGAAAACGATCTTATAAAATACCCTTAAGGAAGGTGAGCCCATGCTCAGGTTTCTGTTTCTTGCTTAGTTTGTGGCTGTTTATTCATTCTGTCCTTTATAGCAGGCCAGGTGAATGAAAGAGTAATGGTGCTTAAGCAGACAGGATTAGTCCCTAACTTTGAAGTGCAATCATAAATAAGGATAAGCTACACAAGGAATGTGTGCTTCTGCTGTGGAGTGTGCGTCAGTGAGGAGGCCTGAATGCTGTGCTGGGTACCTCTGGTTAGCATCTGACTGAGGAGTTGGTGGGGGGTAAGCAATGTGGTGACATTGGCTAATTCTGCCTCATCAGCTGGCTGGAGGGGATGGCCTTTCTACAGACTGGAAACCTTTGTACCATGATGGTTAGGATGTTATGGCTGTGTATTGTAGTATTGTATATCCATACATTGAGTTGTTTGGTTTTTTTTTTTTTTTTTTTTTCTGTAAAATTGAGTAATGGGGCATTTACTTTAAAAAGTATCTCTGTGACTGGGATTTTAGAAGGCACCTCCTGAGGGAAGAGATTTTTTTTTTAAGTGAGACATTAGTATTTTTGTATATTCTTCCCTTTTGAATTTTTATTTTGATAGAGAACTACCATTTGAATAGGAATAAATCTTTAATTTCATGTTTATCTGTGGGCACAGTGCCAGTTTATTGGTGGGCAGGAGTTCACCATTTTATTTTGTTCCCTAAATGACTTAATTTCTAAAATGGTATATTTATCTCTAGTGGACTAAACTGATCTCTTGGAAGCCTGTGACACCAGAGGATCTTAAACCCCAAAGTGAGGTGGCAACTTTCTGGGAAACAGCACCCCTTCCCCTAGAAACCATTAGATTTGGGGTTTTTACTTTGGCTTATACACAAAATGGCACTTGCCAGAAAGTATGAGCAACTGTCGTGACTTTAGAGACTTGTCATTTGGTTTGCTGGAACTACATATCTCCTGCGGTGATCCTGCCATTAGATTGTGCTGTAGCCACATCCCTGGTCCAGTTATTGCCATGCTTTCCCTTTTGTAGAGCTCTGGCTTAAGCAATGCCTTTGTTGAAGGCTGTAGATCACTCAGTGCTTCTGTCACTCGTTAGTGCTGCCTTGAGTCATGTAATAATACTGTCTGAGCTTCCACATAGTAGCTGTGGTCTTTTCTGTTCTTCAGACTCCTGCTGCTCTCTGCCCAACTGTGCTTGTTGTTCAGGGCAAGATCACGTTTCTGTAACCTGCATTCCTCACTACATTTGTCTCTTACTGTGAAACGAGAAGGCAAATCATTTGGCTTTGCTCAAGTTTTAAGCAGTTTTTCTTTATTGATAATTAAGACATTTTCTGTATTTATACTTGCTGGCTTCCTTTCAACATGTGCTAAGCATCTCATGCTACCCCTACATTATCATCTCCATCTGAATCTTTGGAGGCAATGGTGAATGTGACAAGGTATTTGAGTTGTTCGCAGCACAGGACATAGTGTGCTTAGGTATAGCATGACATGGTTAGCATTAGCTATATAGACATGCACGATGGGGGATGGGGATACTACAAAGTTACAAAGACTCAGATCGTTGCATTCACCTGCATTGCCTAATAGAGTACCACACATTCCAGCATGCAGTCATGAGTGTTTACTGTTGTCCGTCTGCCTATAGTTAGCTGGGGAGGGGGGGGGTATTCTGGGTTTGACTGTATTTGCCACTTGTTAATTTAGTTTGTCTCTGCAGTCCTTGTCTAGGTTCTTTCATTAGCATTGGGGAATATAGCAAGCTGTAGGATGCTGTATTGGTCATATTTCTATTGCCGTGATAAAATTCTATAAGCCATGTAACTTATAAAAGAAAGGGTTGGATTGGGTATATTATGTCAGAGGGCTTGAGTTCCTGATGGGAGAATTAGGGCAAGGAGGTGCGAGGCAGGGGCATCATCAGCTGAGTTCTCACATCTTGATCCACAAGCAGGAAGCCAAGAGTACCCTGGGGATGGCATGAGTCTTTTGAAGCCCCCACTGACATACATCCTCCAACATAGGTATACCTCCCAATGCTTCTCTAACACTTTTACCAACTGGGTACCAGGTATTCAAACATAAGAGCCTATGGTGGCCATTCTCATTCAATACCCCCAGGCTTAAAAAGGGACTCAGAGGAATTGTTTTTCCCTGGTGATTCATTTTCCTCCAGCATGCTGCCATGGCTTTTTCTTAGGGTAAAGCAAATTAGCAAGGAACAATTAGAAGTAAAAGCCATCACTCTCTAGGCTCAAAAACTGGGCATAGAAGAGGAAAATACAATGTTACAATCAACTATCAGACTAGATAGAAAATTACATTTGAATTAGGAGTTTGACATGTAAGTAACCAAACCTTGTGAGAAAGAAAAGTGGGCAGAAATACAGTATGAGCTACTTTAGTTGCAGGTTGCTCCTGGTGTAGTGCTCCCAGTACTCTGTTAGTCTTAATGCTTTAGATAGTAGGTCGATCCCTCATTAAGAGAGACCTAGCCAGTTGTCAGATCATGTTATCAGCTGAAGTGGAGTAGTTGAGTCAGGTCTCCTTTCCCCATGACATTCCTCTCTCCATCTGCACTACCCATTCCAATTTTACATTATTGAAAGGTAGGTATGCTTCCAGAACTATTTCCCAGTTTTACCTGCCTTCTATAATGTAAATATTATGTCTTAGCATTCCTTACTGTGGACTCATCAGAGAGGCTTGTGCAAATATTGAGGGCAGAACCTAACTCCCATGGGCTGCCTTCTCTTGTTGAAGATTTTATGAGTTTTAAATAATTTAGAATGTAGCATCCCTTGGGGTGTGCCAATTGGACATTAGTACTTTTGTGTTGTAGATAGTTATAAAGCCCTGAGGTCACAGTGTACTATCATTAGTTATTTTAAAACTGCATCTTCTGGGGACCAAGGAATCAAGGGATTATAGTGGACCCAGAGTGAGTTATAGGTCATACTGTTTGACCCCAAAATTTCATCCCACTGACTCATTACCTGTTTTTTTCCTCTCTCTCTAGAAATATAGCAAGATCTGGAGCAGACACAGGAAACTACTTGTGTTTTTTGATATTACACACTTGCTTACATATAACCATATATTAAGATTTGGGATTCATAACTTTCTTGCTGCTGGAGAACAATGAAAAAATGAGGTAGAACTACATTAATTTCTCCAAGGCTATGTGGTTAGTTGTTCTATTTTATTTTATTTAGCATGGATTTTTTTTGATTGTACACTTTCAAGTGATCATATAAAAGCATAATGAGACTCTGTTTGTCCAATGCATATTTGCTTGAAGACTATACTCATAACAAGAAGAGTATATGAACCACCTTTCTTCATCTTATTTGTTCAAAGCTGAAAATCAGAGTCTTCCCTGTAGCTAAGCACATATTTTTCTGCTGAGTAGACACTCATCTCTCTATAAGTCATGTTGATAGTAGTTTTTCTTTATTTAATTATTTAATTTTGGTGTGTGTATATGTATGTGTGTGTGTGTGTATGTGTGTGTATTTGGTGTAGACAGATAAGTAATGATGGTTGTACTCAGTAAGGCTTAAAGTGCTCTTCAAAATACTACTTAATATTAAAAATTTAAACCTTTTGTTGATATGTATATATACTTGATTATCATATTTGTAATGTTTTATGGGTACTTAATTGTTTACTGATACCCTCTGGGTTTGAAGCTCTGTGTTAGCTGCTGTGGATAATAGGCAGGTGACTATGGCATGCCCTAGATGTATCAGGTCAAGAAAGACAAATTGTACAGCTCCCATAAAGGGCTCTACTAGGGCAGATCATATTTCTGATTACTATGTGTCATTAATTTTCATTTTGCATTTGGGATATGTGAGAAGTTTATACTATGACCTTTACTTAAAAGGCATTCTGAATATTGAAAGTTATGAGGGAAACAGAAAGCTTCATCTTGGACACTTGCAGTCAAAGCATTACATGTACCAGGTAAAGGGAAGTGACAGAACGTTAGGAATGAGCAGCAAATACAGTGTTTCTTCTACTTTCTCATAGATGTACCATCTTGGTTGGATTCCACAGATACTCTCATAAATGTGTGGCAATTGGCTGTACATTTTGGAGATACTTCTGGGGCTTAGTGAATAAGATAACCTGAGAAAGGGGCTCTGGAGACAACTGTCTTTATCATTTTCAGACATACATATCTCTTGAAAAATTCTGTTGATTATTCTTTTGTTTTTTTACTTTTTTTTTTTTACTTACCTCAAAGCTGAGGATTGGTAGAATGCCAAATTTTTATAATTCTAACACAGTTACTTAACATATAGATGCTATTTTCATCATTAGATAGATTTCCAGAAATTATGGGTAATGTTCTTATGGGTCTCAAGTCATTTCTATTCATTTGTCTGTATCTCCTTCCTTCCTTCCTTCCTTCCTTCCTTCCTTCCTTCCTTCCTTCCTTCCTTCCTTCCCCATCCCTTTCTTCCATCTATTTCTCCATCTGTTTTTCTTTCTTCCTTCCCTTCCCTCCTTCCCTCCCTCGCCCCATCCTTCCTTCCTTTCTTTCTTTCTTTCTTTCTTTCTTTCTTTCTTTCTTTCTTTCTTTCATCTATCTGAATCCAACAGAGGTCATTGCTGTGGTAATAACTTTTTAAAAAGTACCTCTTGTCTTTGAAGAAACTCAATTTTTGACAAACCTTGCAGCCAAGTTAATAATATGCCTTGAGATCATTTAAAACTCTGGTCTCAATCTGCTTTCCTGCTGTGTACTCAACCCATTAAAGTTTAACCTGCCCTTAGGAAGACAGTAACCAGCTTTACTATACCTTGCACTTCTCATGTAATCAGCTTTTTACAGACTAAGATTAATGCACACCTTTCATCTTTAAGTATTTACCCTTCCCCAGAATAAATGTGTGTGTGTGTGTGTCTGTGTGTGTGTGTGTGTGTGTGTGTGTGTGTGAGAGAGAGAGAGAGAGAGAGAATGAATGAATCATATATCAAGGCCACTCAGGGCCACTAAAATGTTATCATTGTGGAGTTTTGGTCCACTTTTGACAGATGGCTGATTTCTATGTAGATTTCTCATCTTTATTATCCTAGGCAGTGCAAATACTACAATTGAAAGGGTCAGATGTGATTTGCAACACAGTCTGTGCTTTTCAACATGTATGTGGTAGTGTCTGAAAGCATTTAATCACCATCTTAAACACTTTCATACATTATTCAACAGCGGCTTCAAAATGACATGAATCTGTCTTTATAAACAATGGGCACTATTTACCAAGAAGATTATAGTATGGCTATGTAGGGGCAAGCCATAGTTTATTTTTACACTGAACGCAAATTGACCATGGGTACTGCGCAATGTGATCTTGCATTAATGCTATTCTTTCTAAGGTTTCAGTCTCTGTAAGAGATTCAGAGCAACATGACCACAGAGGAAAGCCTCCACAGATAACTTAGCCTTAGAGGTATGCCTGAGCTGAGAAGGCGAGGTGAAGGAACTGTTGATAACCCTGAGTGAGAACTGGAGAGTGTGCCTCCTTCTTTGCTGCCTCCCTTGGGAAGAAGCAATTCAAAATATTTGTTGAGCATTGGGCCATCTCCTGCCTCAGGCCTCCATGTCTCGAGGTTTTCTCCTGCAGTCACCACTTTCTGTTTTAACCATGTTACTATTGCAATTAGCCATTATCTTGCAACTGCTCTTTGAAACTTCCTAGGAAATCAACAGTCAGATTCATTTAGTTTCCCTTTCTTATCACAGCTATTAAACATAAAACCAAAATTACTTATTGCTTATCTGTAGTTTCCCAGGAGGATATGGTATGTTGTGTGGACGACTGATGAAAATATATAACATAGGGAATCATACACCTTTAAAAAAGGATGCTAACTTACTGGCGTGTCAATATTATCTTTGGAAACAGTTCAGCTAATATAGAATAAAGTATTGGTGGACAATGCCAAATCTTGCTAAGCACTGATCTGGGTTTTGCCAGGTTGTAGAGTTGCATTTCTAAAGTGACTCTGGAACTAAATTTTAATCTTTTAAACAAGTTGCTACTTTAATTGCCTAATTTTTTAACTCCCTTCTCCTGTGAAGTTTTTCTTTGTATTTCATGTTTTGAAGAATATAGCATGAATTGCTGCAATAATAGCAATTGTGTTTCTTGTAATCCTGGAAAGGTGTTGCCAAAAATCTAGTATAATGTATCTTTCTATAACTTTAATTTTACAGGACTAATGAGTGAATTTATAGATCAGGTAATAGGCTTTGTGAGTTGAGCCCACTATGAAGCCATTAACTTCCAATGTATGTTTACCTAATATACATTTATGCCAGACCTGGCACTTGCATATCTGGCATGTAGGTAGGTATTGATGTTCTACCCAGGGAGAAGCACAGGCCTATTGCACCATGATTCCTCTGGGTTGGGACTCCCTTTAAATCATATTTGTAATCCATAAGCTGCTTTCTTCATAGCAACAGCAATTATTTCCAAATAAATGGGGACCTTTGGTTTTTCTGCTGCCATGCCTATTTGTTGTGGTGTCTCTAAGGAGCAGGTGTTAATTCTCCTTTCACCTCACCCTCAGAAGCATGCCTCTGCAGAGATTACCCAGTGATATGATTCATGCTGGGTGGAGTTTGCTTTCCACAATCCTTACCCTCTTCCAACCTCTAATTCTTGGTGAAGTACTGAGAAGGTTCTGCTCTTGTAGGCTATAGAGTCTCCTCAGATCAGAGGAATGATCACAAACTCTCACCTAGTTTCCCTTGAATAATCCTTAAGTAAAACCCTTAGTAGTCAGAGTACCTCTTGCTTAGATTCAGCTGTGATAACAAAGAAACATTTCTTCTTCATGTTGAATGTAGAAATTAAAAAAATAACTGTATATTCTTATAGAGTTCTTTAATGTGTAATTTAGTGGAAAACATCTAAATTCTCAACCTTTCTCTCTTTAGTTTGTTGTATATGATATTTTGGTTCATTTATATTTCAAACAGTTGGACCTCACACAAACATGTAGTAGGAAAAAAAGAGTCATTTTAATAGCATATTTAAGTAATAGAGAATTACTTTAACAGCACCCAAAGTGGACAAGGGCTGCTTTCAAAAGACATTTTTGGAGGGCCTAAAAAATATCAAAAATAATATCAAAATAATAATTTTTGTGCCCCATTATAATAAAATACAATGCTCTGTCTTCCATTCTGGATTCATCCTTTACCTGTATGAAATTTTGTGATATCATATATTTAGTAAATTTATAGATGCATCTCTCTCAGATAATTACACATCGTATGTCATCAGAATTATCTCACTCCTTCTAAAACTAACCATATTACCAGAAAGGTCTTTAAATATTTGGGAAATACAACACTCACTGAAGTAAATATAAGTTCTTCAGAATTCTAGTTTTCTTTGGTAAGCTGCAAATTTCTTACTTGTAATAAACATTATAATTTGATTTCCTTTAGGAGATGGTCTTTATCTTCAAGAGCATTTCATTCAAATACCAAAGTTTAGAATGATAGTAGTTGTCAGTCATTTGTTCAAGAAGAAGTAGCATGGCCTTCAAACAGCAGAGAGTTCTCAAAGAACAATTGTACAGGTCTTTTCTTTTGAGAACCATCTTGTATCAGGTACTTTATGTATACTTCCTGGTCTGTCACACAGAACAGTAAAAAGATGTAACTCCAAGGGTGGAGGTTTAATAAGCTTTATAGTCCTATTGCCTCAAGAGAACGCTTCGTTGTTGTTGTTCTCCTTGTCCAGAGCTAGGAAGCAGCTGGTGGTGTGAGTGTCAGCACAGTGTGGTGGTGTTGACAGCACAGTGCCAGCCTCCAAAGGAGAGCACAGTAAATAAAGTGAATATCAATTATTGTGGCCTTTTAAGTGCCCTGAGAAGATCTGGAGACTCTCAAGACCCAGTTGAACAACTGTGAGAACTGTTGTTCATGCTCTGAATCCCTCCATCTCCCTGTGACCAACACTGAGAACTGTTGGTCATGCTCTGAATCCCTCCATCTCCCTGTGACCAACACTGAGAACTGTTGGTCATGCTCTGAATCCCTCCATCTCACTGTTAGTTTTATCCCCATACTACACAACATCATGCTTACTTGGAAGGATGGTTATGCTGATTTCCCTCTTCTTCAAACCTCAAAAGTAAGCAAATTGATACCTGTGTGTTTGTTATTTACTTATTTACTTACTTATTTACTTTTAAATATTTATCATTAAGAACAGGTCAGCTTTTTCCCCCCAATACTTAACTCTACTGGCTGCTGTGTTCTCTGCATTGTTCCCACTTATGGGAGGCCTCAGGGGACTCATACATTCCCTCTCATATCTCTCTGCCTGTCTTGGCATGTTGTTACAGTCAGATTTCTAGGCTGCCATAGCTTTTGCTTAGTTGTGCATTGACATCTTTTCTGAGTTGTAATGTTTTCTTGATGAGAATGTTTTTCTATTTTTTATTATTATTTTGCCAGTACTTAAGGGTATTTTCTGAATTTGGATTATTTGCCTTGCATGCAAGAAGCCTTGATCTTGATGATGAACACACACACACACACACACACGCACGCACGCACGCACGCACGCACATGCACACCCCCCCCCACATAGGTACACACAAAGAGAGAGAGAAAGAGAGAGAGAGAGAAAGAGAGAGAGAGTGAAAAAGAGAGAGAGAGAAAAAATGAAAATGAGTATGAATAAATCTACCAAATTTACTAATTCACACTTCTGGAAGCTAAACTCATATCTGTTTTACAGATTTTATCAAATGAAAAAAATTATTTTATTTGTTTAATTGGTCTTGACTCCAAAAATATAAACATGCTGTCGAAGGGAGCAAGAGAGATAGCTCAGTGGTTCAGAGCACTTCTGCTCTTGCAGAGGACCAGATTTGATTCCTAACACCCACACTGCAGCTCATGACCATTAGTTATTCCAGCGTCAGGGGATCTGATGCCCTCTTCTGGCCTCTGTGGGCCCTAGGCACATGTGTTGTAGATTGATACACATGCAGACAAAGCACTCATACACATTTTAAAAAATAAAATAAAAATACTTAAGAAAATTTTAGTGAAGACAGATTCATTGGGTTAGAAATATTTGATACATGGCCTTGGCCTTGCAAACTTGAGGCTTGATTTTCTTTGACTTTCTCTGAGACATACTGTCTCCTCTACTTCTCACATCTCTGCAAGGGTATTCGTATTGTTTATCTGTAGACAGCGTGATGGATAGCAATTTTTTGAAATCATCACAATTTATAAATTTGGTAATTAGGCACTTACTGATTCTATCATATATAGTTGCATTATTTTAGAATAAAATTGTGCCCTTGTGATTCATAAAAGTGTTTTTCTGGCATGTGTGTGCTGCCACGATTGTGAAACACATATTTTAAGTGTGCATGTAATGGATAGCAGATGAGAAACAAATGCAAGAAATCTTTTTTCAATATCCAAACATGACAGCAAATAAACTTGTTTTGCTCAACGAATAGGATCCTTAATTGGATGGAATTTTTATTTCATTCTTGATCTGAGGCTAATATTGTGGTTTGGATGTATTCTAACCCCATTATTGTCTAATAGCTTACTTACACAATGGTTAGACATGAGAGTAGATATGCTTTATTTTGAAATATTTGTTCTTAATTCAAATATCAAAAGTAAATGACAAGGGCCATCTGCGAAGAATGAACTGAATATGAACCGAAGCACCTGTTGCTTGTTCCTTTGTGTTACAATCCTTTCCTGTAATGCAGCAATATCTAGGTGCTTTCTATCCTTAGCATGAGTCATGTTTGTCTGTAGTAAGTGCGCTATAGAGTGATTGTCTGCAAGCAACAGAAATAAAATTTGTGCCCACTGGGGCATGAATATCCACCCATCTTCCTTCCAAGTCGGTTCTTTGTCATTATGAGTCTCACCTATTGGTACTTGATCTTCCTGTTGTCATAAGGTTGTGAATGGGAGTGGGTCCTGGAAAAGCAGTTACCAAGAAATGATATTTCTTATTTCCACATTTAAAAATTGATCTTGGGTTTTAAGGAAGTTTCCTTATAAGCACATTTGGCTCTGGTCAAATCTATCCTAAAACAGGCAATAGCTTTTGAGGACTTGGTCTCATTAGTGGGGTGTTTTCCTTTGGCTATGCTTCCTGATTATAGTTTTCTATTAGGGATGTGAATGTCAGGGAGCAGAAGTGGTAAGAATTTCTCTCCGGTGCTCATTAGTGAATATACACAGGAAGGGAAGCATGGGCAGTCTCAGGAATGGCCACTCCCTTCTACTTCTTTCATTTCTTATCATTTTTTAAAAAATTTATTTATTGTGCATTAGCTTAAAAAACTCTGCTCTTAATGGGAACTTTGGCAAATGTAAATATTTGATGCAAGTATTATCTTTGTTCAGTTTTAGCAAATCCATTGCCCCCCTGAAGACTGCCAAGGTAAAGTTTTGGAATGTTAAGATTTGGATGATTGGCTTCTTAGAATCCTGCAATATGTTAATCATGTTTATATGTTTGGGACTATGGTTTCCTTGATACATATTTTGTACTTTAGTCTTTAAAAATTCTTTAGAAAGAACAAAATGCCTCCATTTTAGGCTTCTTAAAAATGACTCTCTCTCTCTCTCACACACACACACACACACACACACACACACACACACACACACACACACACACACATTGGTATAAGAAGTGCTGGCATAGTCTTGAAGAAGGAACAGTCAGTGTTTTTTCAACCATATGAAAGAAAGTGTCTTAGCCTGGCAATGTCCAGCCCACCAGCTGTTTGGCTCTTGTTTAAAGGGCTACATGGCTCAGCCAGAGCAACAAAGATGCTCTTCTGGCAATGCTCTTCTGTGCCATCTGGTTCAGGGCTGTGGCCTCACACCCAAATGCAGATTTCCTTGTTTTAGATGAGTGAGCCACATTCCTTAACTCCTAGATGAAGAGCTCAGCATGTGACTCATTCTGTTTTACACAGATATTCAGTACCAGTTCACTAGGAAAATTGTGCTCCCATCTCTGCCACTAACCTGAGTGCTCAGGGAGTATGGTTAATCTGGCTTCACTGTCCTCATCTAAGGAATAAAGTAGATGGAAGGCTTCAATGAAATAGTCTATGATCTCTAGCTGGTAAATTTCACATGTGTTCCCACACGGAAGCTATGTTGAAAAGAAGTGGAAATTATGAGGATGAATAAGTAGAGCATTGGCATTGATTACTTCCAAAGTTTTAGAAATCTCAAATGGCATCCTGGCTCTATCTCGAGCAATATATGTAAGCTTACAAACTAAGAGTTCTTATGTCCTCACAGAATGTAAAGCTGGCCCATAACTTCTAATGGGAAGAAGACTGAGCGATTACTACTGCCACTGATATGGCTTTCCTTAAATTTTACATGAATTTTAACCAATCTTCTCAATATGAGTAAAATGATAGCCATGAGATAAGAGCTACATGATATGATTTTTAAAAATGTGTATGTGCATGCATGAGTGTGGGACCAAGTGTGTTATGCTATGCTTGTGGAGGTCAGGACAACTCTCAAGAGTCAGTTCTCTCTTTCCACCATGAGTCCAGCAGTCAACTTCAGACTAAAGGCTTTACCTCCTTCTTATAGACCCATATTGTGATAATCTTAAAATGTGGAAATCATTACTCATGTGTTAGGATCAATTTGCCTTTTAAATACTGTTTTGCGATCTCTTAGTATTGGAAACATACAAAGTTGATGAGGGCATCTCTTTACACTTAAGGGAGAGGAAATTCAGCTAATAAGGGCAAGTAAAATATAAAAGTAGACAAATATGGGGAATGTGATAAAAGAAATTAATATTGACTGGAGAACTTAGGATAATACTCCACACAAAGTGTTATATGAGTTGTCTTTGTAGAGATTTGGCTAGTGTTAGGACTATAACAGTTAACAATCAATTTAGCCATGTAGCCAAGGAAGAAGGACTGTTAGGACACAGCACATAGGATATGATGCACCTATGGAGTAGACATGGAACATAGGGAGAAAGACTATAGGTGCCTATTATAGTGTATACAAAGGTCAGAGGCTACTGTGCTTAGTGGAATAGCTGACACAGTAAAGAAAATTGAGACATAGAATGGATAGTGGACAGCCTTTTTGTGGGCTTGAGGGAGAGATGATGATGATGAAGATATAGATGAATCCTGGAATTATGGCTTATACAACTGGAAAAATATTGCCATATATCAGGAAAAGTAATGTCTCTGTGTTAGGAGGAAGGCCCTATCTGGACATTTTTGTTGAGATCCTGTAGGGTAGAGTTCATTAATAAGGCTCAGTAGATACACCTTTGATAGCCAAAGGTACTTTGATATGAAACATGAAGGCATGGATCTGGATGAGCTTATCATGGAGAAAGATATATATGAAAGGTATCTAAGATTCAATGTATATTGCAAGAGATGGCTCTAAAATAAAAGCAGAAGCTACAGATTGGCCATAGAGACTATGAACTTGGCATATGCAGTTAGTGCTGTGAGTATGACAGGAAGTGGTATACACACCAGGTAGAGAACGATGTACTCAAGCTAGAGAGTGAATGAAGATGATGAAAGCTAGCTAGGTAACAGCTTAAAATATTGGCAACTGTCTCTGCTTAGAGTCTGTTTTGATTTGCATGTAACACTGGCTCCCAGCTCCTGGGAGTGAATGTTTTGTCCTGATCTGGTAATGTTATTTTGAGAGCTTGTAGAAGCTTTGGGTCTGTGGCTGAGATAGTAGAAAGTGATACCAACTTCCAGATCCAAATGTACTGTTTTCTGCTGCCTGTGATGTGACCTCCTGCCTCCACCTCACAGGGCCATGCCTTCCCTGCCATTGTGCACTGACATCCACTGAAACCAATAGCCAAAATAAACTCTATACCTTAACTTTGTCATGCATTCTTTCACAGCACTGAGAAAAAAAAAAAAAACATATAATGACTAGACAGAAGTCTTCATAAAAGCCGGGACTACATTTTATTCTTAACTACTATCACCTAAGTAAGATCTATGGATATAATGGAACCAATAAATCTTGAAAGATGCTTTGATACTTGTTGTTTTACTTTAAATTTTCTTAGATATGATTTATAAATTGCCATGCCATAGGTCTACCTTCTCCTTAAGTTTTTTTCTTACACTTTTATCTACATCATTGCATGAAGTACTTGAAGGCATCTTAAATTTATCATTTTTTGCCTTTCTGTTCTTTCACCATGGTTTCATATTTGTTATAGATTTTAACAAATATCCCTTTTCATGAGAGAGGAGGATGGAGCAGGGGAAGGGGATGGTGGGAGGAAGATGAGGGGAAGTCGGGGAGAGTGATAGAATGGACCATTTATCTGCAGCCCTGTTCTTTATGGGTTGTTACTATTATAGTGAATGCAGTGGCTTAATAGACTCCTCTGCAACCTTTCAGTTGTGCATTCAGATGCAGGCTTATCATGTGTTCATACTACAGAAGACTAGAAAACTTTGGGATTACTTGGGGTATTTTTACAAATTGTAAAATTTTGCATTCTGGCTTTTTCTCATGTAAAAGGATAATGAATCTTTTTAGAGACAAGTAAAATGATGTTTAATGAGGTGAGTTTAAAGAGAGCTAAAACTTCAGTTATTACCTTATAGAAAAAGAAAGAAAACAGGTAGTTAGTCATTTGATGATGAAGTTGTATATCCATCCTAGAAGGAGGTAGATGAAATCATGGAAGGTTTCTTTGAAGCTGGAAAATCTTATGCACTATAGCATCAATCTAGTCACTTTCCCACCTAAGAGAGCTGATTGAACAAGGAATGGAGTCTGATTTCCACTGATGAACATGACACTGTGGGAGACACAGCCAAGGATCTGCTGATGTCCTCTCATGCCAGCCTCACTGGCCTTTGTCAATTGTCAGCCCTTCTAGTTGATTGATGCCTCTATGTTTTAGGTTACAAGCTGTGGTTAAATAAAATTTGATTTTCTTTTGAATGCTTTTTAACTCAATGATTTAAAGCCTTATTTTAATTATAATATTCTATATTTCAATGTCTCTTGAACTATTTAAAATAAATAATTTTCTTGGGTAGAATTTTCTGGAATATCAGTGGAAAAATTGAATTTGATTTCATATTTTATGAATGTTGGACTTCTAAATTAATATTAAACTTTTAAGTCTGCTTAAAGGCTCAAAAGTTTATTTTATTTTTTATTATCATGGTGTGCATGCCAGGTGGGAGTGTGGGACAAGACAACTTCAGGATTTATTTTTCTGATTTCCCAGTGGGTTCCTGAGAATGAACTCAGGTCATCAAGCTTATTTGGCATGCGCTTTTATCTGGTGAGCCATCTTGTTTGCCTAATATGAAAAATTTAAAGATACATTCTAAGTTTCATCTTCAAGCTTGATATATAAAGCTTTGTCACTGCCAGCATTACTAGAATATTTAAATTGGATGGTTATTTTCTGTAGACTTGACACAGTCAACTGAATTTAGAATCACTAGGAAAGTCTCGATGAAGGATTAGAAAGTTTGTTCTGGCTTGTAAGCATGCTACGGGGAGTATATTGGTATTATTCATTGAGTTGGGAGGACTTGTCCTCTGTAAGTGGCATCATTCCCCAGGCAGGAATCCTGAACTATGCAAGCTGAGTACACTATACATGCATTCATTCTCTCTCTGCTCTTTATTGTGTATTTATATCTATGTTCATATCTATATCCATATCCATATCCATATCTATCTCTATCTTTTTCTTCCAGTTGCCTTGACTTTTCCAAAATGATGGTCTATTACCTGAAATTGTGAGCCAAATACACTTTTTTCTTTCTTAAGTTGTTCTTATTGATGTGGTTTATTACAACAGGAAATAAAATTGTGACAACCATCTAAATAATTGGTTTTCACTCATATTTAATAGAAAATGATTATAGCTGTTAAAATATCTTTTCAAAAAAAATCCCCAGGGAAATATGTTACATTTGATCTCATAAGTATGTCCAAGTCCCAGCCCTTAGCACCTCTGTACGTGTTCTGTTCAGTAGCAAATGAGAAAATAACTTCCAGAATTCTAGTAGATGATTATGAGGTAGGAAGATTGCTTTACTTAACCTGGTTGGATACAATTTCAACACAAGTACCTTCCTGTGAGAACCAGGCTGCATGAAGGAAGGTCAGATTTGATTTGCCACTGATGACTGTGAAGAGAAAGGGAAGGCATGAGGCAAGGAATGTGGGCAGTGTCTAAAACTTGTAAAAGCTATTAGATTGTCCTCTGAGGCCTCCAATAAGGAGTTTACTTCTGTTCACCATCATTTTAATCTTACCCGTCCTTGGTTTCTGCCAGCAGAACTAGTAGATAATACTAGCTTGTAACCTGTGATAGTTTAGGCCTCTAAGTTTGTAAGTAATTTATTACAGGAGTGGCAGGAAATGAGTATAAACCTTTAGTGCTAGTTGTATTTGGCTACCATTGCTGCTGCTTGTTTTCTCAGTGACAGGAGTCTGTCTTTTTTTTCTTAAGAAAAATTAACATAATTTTACTTTTCGTGGTAAAAGAAAACCATAATTGCTCTCATAAAGAGTATTTCTTACCTAAACAAAACTGGGCATATTTTATTTTATTTGTGTGTAACTATATAGATTTTGGTGAATCAATAGATTATAAAAGTGAATGTTTGGGGCTGGAGAAATGAATCAGTGGGGAAGAGCATTAACTGTTCTTCTAGAGGACCAGGGTTCAATTTCCAGCACAAAGGGCAACTCAAAACTACCTGTCACTCCGTTTTTTCGGTGTGCACCAGACATGCATGTAAGTGGTGCACAGACCAACATGCTGACAAAATAACCACATAAAACAAAACAAAAATTGGTTGTTTGGATTATTCATATATTTTGATCCTAAGATAAACTCTTATAGATAGCATATTAAAAGTAAACTAACATAGTTATGACTAAAGAGTCATTGACAGAAAAGAGAGGGAGGAATCGGGACCTGAATGATGCATTGGATGACAAAATTATTTATCTTCAAGCATATTTATATAGTGTTCTAGCATAAAGGAACACTCTTTAATTGGTATATTAGTGTCAGTACTCTCTATTGGTTTTCAACATTTGGAATCAAATTGCAGTGAGAGTATAGTCATCATTACAGAAAAGAATGTAAATGTTTGCAACTTGGATGATAGATTCAGAAGAAAAAGGTCAAAAGGATAGGGTTAAGGATGTAACATGCATTTTTTTTTCTTTTTTTCTAAAGAATAAAGAGATTGTCATTAAATGATAAAGTCTCAATTCTAAGTTATTCATTAAAGATTTAAGTATTCATTCACAGAATACTTTAGGAACCTTGGACAGGAGGATGGAAAGGTTGTAGAGCCCTGAATTCACTAACATCCTGGCTGATACTTCATATGGTCAAAATACTGTTTCTGAAGTTATTATATTCAGACAACAAGACCTTCATATTTACAAAGATATTACTATTCAACAAGATTAAAGAAGATATGTAAAATAATTGTCTCTATCATATGATGAAATCATCTTTCTGTTTTATTTACTTTTTAAAATCAACACAAGACTCATACATGGCTTATATCAGGACTGTCAAACTTTTTTGTAAAGAGACAAATAGGAATAGTTTGGTCTCTATTACAGCTATTTTCTGTAGAAATGGAAATATAGCTGTACTGTATACTTGAGTAATTGAGCTTGGATGTGCTGCAGTATACAGGGATCAACAAGAACAGCCCTTCCTCCACCATATCTAGGGAGAGATGACTCTCAACCCTTTACATAAAAGTTATTTTCTACTTAATCCTAAAGAACAGTGAACCAAGGATACTAGTGTGCTTTTATTTCTAAATAAGAATCTGTTTTCTTTTAATCCATCAATTTTGGACATTATCTATAGTTTCCATTCTATTAAGGTGGTTAGAAGAACTAGCTTTCTGACCTTTCACCCATTTAACAGTCCCTGTGGTTCCTACTGGATTATTAGAATATTTATTCAAATATACACTCTGTGCTTTCAGTCATGTTCACTCTTGAGCTAGTAATTGGTTGATTTCTATCTTGTGCAAATTTTTGATTTCTCTGGAGCTTATAGTATCTTTTATTTGATTAGTTTCCCTGGAATCTCATTCTTTCTTTTTTTATCCCTCATGGTTATATAAAATGACTATCAATAAAGTATCCACAGAGTTAAAGCCTAAAAATCTATGGATATGAGGTTTTATCTTAGAGCGTGCCATTGTCCTGATGTGATCAGAAGTGAGTTCATGCAGAAGGCCTGCATGGCCAGCATGTCATCATGTATTTGAGAATTTCTGGCCTTCACTGTGTGTTCCTCTGTAGGCCTATGCTTAACCCCTGTTTGTACCCCATCTCTTGGAGTCAAGACTTGGTTCTGGTTCACCTTCTCCATAGAGTTGACTTCTTGAATCCTGACAGATGAGACAGGCGGGATGTAGAGATTCCAGTATTCCTTCAAGGAATTTTCAATAAGTTTAGTTCATCCTTTTAATCCCTCACCTCTACTTTCTATGAAACTTAGTCTCTCTGGTCTTTGTAGGAATGATTGGTTTTTATTTTGTGGTGCCTAACCTGTCTACAGGCAGTTGGGTTTGACATTTCTGAGAGGTGATTAACTTTCTTGTTTTTCCTTTTCTGACACATTGTACTGTGAGTTACTCATATCTTCTGCTGTCATAAAAATGGACTTTGAGTTCTGTATTGCTCTTCTCCTTCTCATTCTATTGTTTGGATATGATTTTCAGAGAAGCAGCGAAATAAGCAGGATCTCTATAGTCTATCCAGTAGAGTTCATTAGGAGATGTATTAAAATAATTTTGTAATGATTTTCAAAACAAAAAGAATTTATCTTTTAGTATAAGGTAAAACTGAAACAACCCAATCAAAAAATGGGGAATAGAACTAAACCGAGAATTCACAACAGAGGAATCTTGAATGGCTAAGAAGCACTTAAAGAAAAGAAATGTTCAAAGTCCTTAGTGATCAGAGAAATGCAAGTCAAAATGACCCTGAGATTCTACCTTAAACCAATCAGAATGGCTAAGGTCAAAACCTCAGGTAACAGCACATGTTGGTGAGGATGTGGAGAAAGGAACACTCCTCTCTTGCTGGTGGGATTGCAAACTGGTACAACCTCTCTGGAAATCAATCTGGAGGTTCATCAGAAAATTGGAAATAGTTCTACCTGAAGACCCAGCCATACCACTCTTGAGAATATACCTAAAAGATGCCCCATCATGCCACAGGAGCATGTATTCTACTATGCTCATAGTGGCCTTGTTTGTGATAGCCAGAAGATGGAAACAACCTAGATGTCCCATGACAGAAGAATGGATACTGAAAATGTGGTTTATTTACACAATGGAATACTATTCAGCTATTAAGAACAAGGACATCCTGAGTTTTGCAAGAAAATGGATGGAACTAGAAAATATCATCCTGATTGAGGTAACTCAGACCCAAAAGGAAAAGCATGGTATGTACTCACAAATAAGTGGATATTAGCCAATAAAAAAAGTATGGAATACAGTCCACAGAACTTAAAAATGTCAACAAGCTGAAGGGTCCAAATGAGGATGCCTCAGTCTTACTTGGGAAGGAGAAGAAAGCAATCACAAGTGGGGAGCAAGGGAGTGTCCTGGGAGGGAAAGTGGACAGGGGTAGGAGGGAAATTTGAATCTGATCTGGTATTGGGTGAGGGAAAAGGACTGAAGCCCTGAGGATCAGCAGAAAGAATGGAAACAGTCAACTTTGGGAAGTAGGAGGTTAGGGGTCTCTCTAGAATTCACCAGAGACCTGGAAGGTGAGAGACTCTCAAGACTCCAAGGGAGGGACCTTAAGTAAAATGCTGAACAGTAGGAAGAGTGAAGTTATAGAGCCCACGTCCAACAGGAAGACAGGAAGACAGGGTATCAAGTGAGGGAGGGGGTTGCCATCCCATAGTCAAAATTCTGACCCATAATTGTTCCTGTCTGAAAGAACTGCAGGGATGGAAATGGAGAGGAGCCTGAGGAAAAGAAGGTCCAGTGACAGGCCCAAAGTGGGATCCAGCTCAAGGGGAAGTCCCAAGGCCTGACACTATTACTGAGGCTATGGAGCACTCACAAAAAGGGACCTATCATGACTTCATTCCAAAAGACCCAACAAGCAGCTGAAAGAGTCAGATGCAGATATTTACACCCAATCAATGAATAGAAGCTGTTGACCCCTTTGATTGAACTAGGGAAAAGCTAGAAGAAGCTGAAGAGGAGGGCGACCCTGTAGGAGGACCAGCAGTCTCAACTATCCTGGACCCCCGAGATCTCTCAAACACTGGACCACCAACCAGGCAGCATACACCAGCTGATATGAAGCTCCCAACACATTTTACATTTTACAGCAGAGGACTGCTGGGTCTGGGTTCAGTCGAAAAAGATGCACCTAACTCTAACTCTCAAGAGACTGGAGGCCCCAGGGAGTTTAGAGGTCACGTGGGGTGGGGGTCAGGGATGGGGAGGAGGTATGGGATGTGGAGCAGTTGGAGGGTGGACCATGAGGGGAATAAAATCTGGAGTTTAAAATAAATTAAAATTTTTTTCTATAATCATCCCAGCTTTTTTGTATTGATTGCATATATTGCTTAATATGTATAATATAGATGATATATGCAAAGAATACTGTGATATAAACCCCCCCCCCTTTTTTTGTTTTTTCCAGACAGGATTTTTCTGTGTATCCCTGGCTGTCCTGGAACTCACTCTGTAGACCAGGCTGACCTCCAACTCAGAAATCTGCCTGCCTCTGCCTCCCAAGTGCTGGGATTAAGGCGTGTGCCACCACTGCCCGGCGTGATATAACTATTAAGATTTATTTTCCTGTACATTGTCTTTTTCTAAAGTTTTCGCTATCTTTCCTAATAAGGCATAATTTGTGGTCTTATTTTTTGTTATTTGCCTCCTTCCAATTAGCATTTCTCTACAGAATTTTCTCCCCTCTGTAGTGGCTTAATGATATAATGACAATATAGCAATGTGGTGACTTATATAATAATATTAGCTAATACTATGGTTATCTTGGTCTACATTATTGTATCCAGTGACTAAAGGTGGATGGCCACTTTCCCCAGTGATCCTGGAACCATTGTGCATTGTGGTTGCCTGCCAGATTGTTTTTTTATTTTTCTATAGCAAACATATTTTATTTAAGTTCAATGTCATGTCCATAGATGTAACTTTAATAAATGGTTGCAATAATATTTTAGTAGTTTTTTTCAATCTCCCTCCCTTTCTTCTTCCTTCCCTCCCTCCCTCCCTCCCTCCCTCCCTCCCTCCCTCCCTCTCTCCTGCTCTCCTGCTCTCTCTCTCTCTCTCACTCTCTCTCTTTCTCTCTCTCTCTCTGTGTGTGTGTGTGTGTGTATGTATGTAGGTGTATACATATGCTTGCTTAGGTTTGCACATGAGAAGCAAGCAGTCTAAGGACCACATTGTCTGTCTTTTGATCACAGAGATTGTTTTCCTTTCAGTCTGAATTTGGCATAGGAAAACTTGTTCTGCATCTGGATAATTTTCTTAACATGCTTTGCTCATACCTCTTTGGCTTTCCTTCTCAGGCTTCCCAGGTATTTAGCTCTCTTTACCCTTCCAAATGCTCTGTTCTGAGGTCTGGCAAAGGGTGATAGATAAGGTCTTGCCAATGTTGATAGGAAGGTAAGGAGAAGGCTGTGCTTCATTCTGGGTTCACTACAGTACAGCACAAGTCAAAAATACCTCTGCCCTCTGGACACTGAGACTAAGAAGCTGAAAGTAAAACTCCACATGTAGATAAATCATGAGTGCCTGTGGGCAGATATGTCATGAATTATTCTCAGTCATGCAGGGATTGAATATAGTGTCCCTATTCTATGTGGATTGTAGAGTCTGGATTTCATTCTCTGTTTTTAAAGCTGTGTATTTTTCACTAGAAGCTTTCATTTTGGTGAGTTTGCTAGAATACTCTTATGAGACAAGCCATGTATCAGCAGTTTGGAAAGACACATCGGTAATTCCTTTCTTTTACCATCCTTGGGGTATTTTCATCTAACAGATAACCTATTTTAGTACACTGAGTGATGGTGTCCAATTTGCAGATTTTTTTTTTTTTTTTTTTTTGCTCATTTTACAGAGTAAAATTCTTACTGAGTTTGCTAGAGTGCTAGAGTGCAGTCAGTGAAGAGGTGTTCACTACTCTGGTGTTCTCACAGTTTCACATGTAAGCGAGCCCGTCCTCCCACTCATGAGGGTTTCTTATGTGAGCTTTAATTTCTGGTTCATGTATGTGTGGGATTGGCCTTGGCCTTAGCCGTGACTCAGTAGACTGGAATCCTCTTCACAGGTCTGTCATTGACTTGCATCAGATGTCACCCTATCAGTTTCCCTCTTGGCCTCTGTTGCTGCTTCTATTGTTGTCATAAAACACCATGACAAAAATCAGCTTGGAAAGGAAAGAGTTGATTTTGCTTCCTCATCACTTCTGCATCCTAGCCCATCATCTAATGAAGTCAGGCAGGAGTTTGAGGCAGGAGCTGATGCAGAGGTTATTGAGGGGTGCTGCTTACTGGCTTGCCCCTCATGGTTTGCTCAGCCTGCTATCTTATAGTTCCCAGGACCACCAGCTCTGTGGTGCTACCACCCACATTGAGATGAGCTCTTCAGTAACAATCAAGAAAATATACCACAGGTGGGTTCTACTATTTCAATCATCAATCAAGAAAATGTACTATAGACTGGCCTACAGGCCAATTGGTTAGAGATGTTTTCTCAATCTGAGTTTCCTTTTCCCAAATAGCTTGTGTCAAGGTGATGCAAAGTAGATAGTGCACCCCCATGTTCAAAAGTACAATGCCCATTCCCACTTTTCTCACCCTTTTCTGTTCTTCCCTAAGTTGCGTAATTTGCTTGTGATGTTTAATAGTTGTGGTCTCCCCTTACTTTTTTTAAGCTTCATTTAGCCCAAGAACTAGTTTTTCTCACCCTGTTTTATTCATAGATGTCAAGATCCTCACATGTACTTACTGCATTCCTGGAACCCCCTTTGTGTGGTGCAGAGTGCTTGCCATTCTTTCATGCTTCCAGTGACAGTATGAAAAGCTCTAGGTCATGCTACCTGAGCTTGCACAAGGTATAGAGAGATGGCTTTCTGCACAGTTCCCTCATGCTGTTGGCCTGTTAGCTCTCTTCTGTTTTCTCTATGATAAGTACACAGGATCAGACATAGGTTTGGGGCTGGAATAAGGGAGTGAAGGGGATGATTGAGATTTCTGAATCAAAGAAGCCCGTGTTCTAGTTTGGGGAGTTGGAAACGTAAAAGTGACCAGGTAAGGAAAGGAGAATAACTGCTCTTAGGGTGCCGGCTGTAGACTGGGAAGTGTCTGAGAATGGATGGTTGAACTCAGCTCTACCTGCTCCCTCTTCTGTGCTTGTTGGTCCCCCTTAGCTATACCTGTGAACAGTCTGGAACATTCTAGGGAAATGACCTTGTCCCAGGAGAAATAAGCTAACAGTAGCAAGCAATGTTATCCTTAATACAGACAACCCTCACTTTCTTTATTGATGGCGTGCTAAAAAGATTGTTTATAAACAGAGTTCAAGAGGCTAAAAGTTGGGATTTGTTTGTTTGTCTTCAGTTAACCTACTGTATAACACAGTCAGAACTACCTCTGCTGTTACAGAGGAAAGCTCTGTATTCTAGGTTTTAATCTCTCCAGAGCTGTGGGTATAAAGCTGTTTCCAAATAGAAAGCCAGAGGCCTGGGCTGTTGCCTATTGAATGTTTTAAACCATCGTATTCATTAGTGTGTACAGAGATACAAACACATGTGGGAAGCAGTATCATTCAAAGGTATTCTTTGGAGTTAGTGTATGAAGTTGTTATTCCCAGATCAGAAACTTTGTGTTTAAGTGGCTACCTGAAATAAACTATGAGTTGTATGGATTTGTATCTTCAAATTCATTGTTAAAATTCATTATTGATCAGATACTCTTTAGGGTTTTATGTTGGGTGCACTATTTTAAAACTTACTCTTCTCTTCCTTTCATTGGTGGGATGGCTGCTTTCATTCCATGGCTATAGACTTCACATTCCTCTGGACCACACACGTTTCTAAAACTTGGCACTCATAGCTCTGGACTATAAAACTTCATTGGAAACAAACAATGGGAACCATGTTTTTTTTTTTGTTTTTTAAGAATCAGCTGTTTTCTTTCAAATTATTTTGAGTTGTTGATTTTCAGTGTTAGTAAGTTAGTAATGTTTTAAAAACTGTTCCTATTGGAAATAAAAAGTGTATTAATTAAATACATATGAATTTTGTTAATTTCAGATGTTCTAGGTTTGAATTTTGTTTTATAACTTTGGCTTTAAGATTACACTGTATTTAAACTTGTTGGCTTATAGAAAACCCATACATTTATGTGTTGAGAATGACCGTCTTTTCAGGATCTATAGGGAAAGGCATTTCAGAATTCTTATGAAGATTCTGAATGCGTATGAAGTTATGGGGAGTAGATTTGTAAATAATTAGAAATGTTCTTTATTTTACAAAAATGTGCCATCTATATATTTAGATCTCTAATTCCTCACATATGCTTAGGTTAATCACAGATAAAACAAAACTATTCAGCAACAGTATAAAACTCCTGATTTTATTAATATAAAGTTGAATTTAAAAAAGACATGAAATAGTTGATATTTTTCTTAATATTTACTGAATATATGAACTAAAATACAAATTATATATCTTGAATTTTAAAGCATTTTCCTTTCTAATTAAAAATAAAATAAGAAAAACTTATTTTATGAGATAAGATAAGGTTCCCCGGAATTGTTATTGTTATATTGAAATCATTTTTGTTTAAAATTATATATCACAAGGTAACGCCTACCATTTCTGTGGCTTAAACCTTGTGTATTCTATATTCCTGTTAGGTGAGAGGCTAGAAGGGCCTTTTAATGTTCAGTAGCCAGTGATTCCTACGTTTTGAACTGAGGAATTTATTAGTTGAATTTTGCAAGCCTGTAGCTGCAGGGGGATGATTTGGTTCTTCTAGAGTGAGAAACAATCACATATAAAATGAATCTCTAACCAGCAAAATTCTCAAATTCTCTTAAATTTGTATATAGATTAATGAAATTTTAGGGCTTTTAGTAAGACACTTGAATAACTGACAGATTGACAATTTTGAAGTATGTTGTGCTTCCAGATTTCCTCCTTAAAGATACACTTGTGAGTCTGCCGTTAGCCTGATCTACTGAATCCATTAGATTTTTATTACAGAGATTGCTTATTTCAAGAAATTTCTCTAACTGTGGATTCAAAGCCCTTTCTGGTGTTTTAGGAGCTGTAGGGATGAAAATTGGAAGAGATATTGATTCACACATATCCTCTCACACCCCCCCCCTTTTACTCTGTTCTCCACCATAATCCCAACAATCTGGTGCACATCTGAACAAAATGATGAGTAATATCCTCCAATCCTGGATAAAGGGAATTACAATCTTTGTCTTATTGAGAGAAAGTGTGTTTTCAATACGGCATCTCCTTCAGGGATATTCAGAAGTAATTTTAGTAAGCATTTCCGCCTTACCTATCCTGTAAACACCCAGAGCCTCATAAAGCTACTTTTATTTTCAAAATAACAAAGTATTTCCCTTTTTGTCTTCTAATTTAAGTGAACTTTGTTCAGCTTGTTCATTATAAATGTATTTACAGGCTTTTAATCACCATGATTACTGTCATGTTCGCTGGTTAGTGATCGTTTCTTAAAATTTCTTAAAATTTGACAAAATATTTTAAGTGTAGTGTGGCCATATCATCACCTGCTTAGACTGGTCCTTGCTGTATTCTGGAAATAGTACTAATGTCGTAGTCTGAGACAGTACAGTAGCTATAATCATTTTAACAGATTTATTTAAAGGATGGCTCATTTAAGTGTTTTGTTGTCTGATCTAGCTTTGTATATGCTAGGTATCTGAGGGACCTGGTGGTCAGTGAGCCACATGTTTTGTTGGTAGGATCACCGAGCCTTCCATCTTCCACAATGTCTACATTCCTATGGTTTGTTTAAGATTCTTTTCCTGGAAATTTAAACTGCCATTCTGAACAGCCTTCTGATTTTTATTTTTTTAATCAGCAGAAGTGTAATCTGTGAAGGGATCCATTAAATATGTCATTTGAAAAAAGAAGGCACAGTTTTGAAGCACAAAAAATTGTTTATATTTTATTCAGATCTCTTAGAAATGTAGCACACCTGTAGGAAAATGTACAAGTAAATGAAGAGTAACACAGAGATCAAAAAAATAGCATGTGGTCCATGAAGCCCCTTGTTTCTCTTTTCACGACTGTCCTTCAGCTTGTTTTGTGTTGCGAAATAATTATGACAACCTTGAACATACTGTGCATAAAATCATACAGAAGCACTTTCAAAAAGTGATTTGCCTACATCTGCATGGCCCTATTTTGTGTTGATCATTCATGCTGTTGAATGAGCTTGTGGTTTGTCATTCTTGCTCATGTATAGGAATCCTTTGAAGTGCATCCTGCTATCTGTTCTGCTGTGAGGAGTATTGGCTTTACATCTTGAGTTTTAAGAGCAGGAATAGTTCTGCTCAGAGCCTGAATACATGGCTTTTGACAACTTTGTATTCTCATTTTGGTTTGAGAAATAGAATGGCTAAAGTAATTGGTAATTTTATGTGATGGCTGATTTTAATTCTTTATATTATTTATTTAGTTTGGGTGTTTGAGACAGGGTCTCTACATGATTCAAGCTATCTTGGAACTCACTATCTGTAGCAGGAAGGCCTTGAACTCAAAGATCTGCCTGCTTCTGTCTCCCAAATTCTGAGATAAAAGGCATGTGCCAACCATTCCTGGCTGATTTTAAATTTCAACCTGATATACTTTAGGAGCTTGGAAAGAAGTTTGGAAAGAAGTTTCAGTGATGGATTATCTAGATTAGGTTGGCCTGTGTTCATGCCTGGATTCTCTTAATTGGCTTATTTGAGAGGGATGACCCACCCTGAAAGTGGACCATGGTATTTCCTGGGCTGAGCCCTGCATTAAATGAAGAGAACAAACTGGGCACTGGCATGCATGGCTTGGCTCATGCTTCTCTGCCCTTGACTAGGGATGTGATGTGACTGATTCTGACTGCCTGGAATTCCCTACAATGGTGGATTGTCACCTGGAATTGTGAGCAAGATTATTTCTCTCTCAAATTGCCTTTGCAGGGTATTTTATCACAATGGTAGGCAACAAAACTAAGCCAGTGTATGTTCAGCTTAATGGAACATTTATGTTTATATGCCACCTTTCCAGGGTAACTACACATGGGCACTTCAATGGGCTATACTTCTAGTAGTTCTGTTTCCTCAGATTCCAGACCTTAACCCTAACTTTGCCTAATTTGAGCAAAATTATCTTAGTTTTTTTCCTAGTTTATGAGAGTTTTATTTATTTTGTCCTAAAGTTTTATAATCTTAAGCAGAAATGTGTTGACATATAAGTTAGAATAATTTTAACATTTGATTTTTGATGTTATTATAAATGTTATTTAAATGTTTTGATACTATTATAAATACTATCATTAAAAATTCTGATGTTATTATAAATGCTATAATAAATATTTTTATATTTAATTATTTTTCCTTTACTGATTTTTTTGGTAACTGGTTTTCAATTTTGCTACAATATTTAAAGAATATTTTTATTAATTTTTCAAGAATTTTATTCACTGTATTTTGGTCATATTTATCTTCTCCCATCTCCTTTCAAATCCATCCTCCATTCCATACATACTTAACTTCCTGTCCTCATTCATTTTTTTTAAAGTGTATTTTGTCAAATCAGTGCTGTTAATGTCATCTTGGGTATGTGGCCATCCTCTGGAGCATGTTAGATCTACTAGGGCACACACTGTTAAAGAAAACGAATTTTCCTCCCCAACAATTGCCAGTAACCAACACATGGGACATCTATATCATGCAACCTCCTCCCAAGGCTCAGAAGATCACTGCTACAATATTTTGTTCTGAATCGTTGGGATATCTGAAAATTCTTTTTCTGAATTCATTGGGGGTGATCATTAGGGTTATACTAACTTTTACATATTAGTTATCTAAATGACCATGGTTGATATTTACATTTTTTTTTTTTTACTTTCATCTCTGTCTTTATTTTTTTTCTTTGTTTGTTTTTTTGTTTTTCTTATTGGATATTTTATTTACATTTCAGATGCCATCCCCTTTTCCCATTTCCCTTCCCTAGAAAACCCCTATCCCATACCCCCTTCTCCTTTTTGCTTTTATACAATGTTTTTAATGTTAACCAATGACTTTATAAATTTGGTAATGCTCAATATCAATCAGAAGTGTAACCTAATACCCAACCTAGATATATCAACTATCTTTGACTGGCGGAGGCATGTGAACATCTGTCTCCATGTCTGGCCCCCATCAGTCTTTATCTCTCATCACCTAGCTCCTCCTCTCCTTCTCCTCCTTCTCTCCTTACTCCTGCTCTCCGTACTCCTCCCACCTTAGCTCCTCCTACATATTACCCTTCCTGTTAAAATAAAACTTTTCTCTCAAAATACAGTTAGAGCATAACTATACCAATTTATGTCAGTAAGGTGCAAGATAGACCTAAGTTGACTAAGCAGAACCTCTGTCATCTCTCCTAAATAAAAGACTTAGTTCTGAACCTGGCTTTTTTTTTTCTTGGCTTTAGAATGAATGTCAGCTGAAAACCATCCTCTCAAATCTTTTCTCTCAAAATAAATAGCAAGGATTGGCTATGAGACCATAAGTTTTCAACCCCATCAGAAATCCAGAATGACTGAGTTAACTGAAATTATGGGAAGCACAAAGCATAGCTTCTAAATCATAGCCAATTTATAGAGACGGCTGAACACCTGGACAGTCCTTATACTACAGAACATTGGAGCATCTGATCTTCAGCCTTCTGGCCCAGGATCATCTGACAGACCTAGTGATGCAGAATTATTAAGGGCTGATTACTCTGTATTAGCAGATATAATCAGTCGACTATTCTGCAAGTGTGTCCTTTTCTGGACAGTGATTTGTCTGTGGATGAAAAGAGGCAATTCTTGCCTAGTGGCTGACTCACCACAATTGGAATAACTCCAAAGATGCTCAATTTCTTCTTAGAATCCAAGACAGGAAGCTGTCAGGAGCAGACAGGTCTCCAATCAAAATGAACATTAATACAGAAATGTTTATAATGTCAATTCTGTGGATTTCTGATGTTTTGAAAACCAACTATTTATGTAAGGCAATCTGAACTGTTTGTCTGTTAACTCCTCTCAGCTATTTCTAAAGAAAATTTAGAAAACACCCTAACAATAAACTCAAAGCCACGAATTTGCTATAGGCCCTTAACTCACAGGCTAACCATCTCAAAAAAGTTAAAAAAATTAAAGAAGGCCTGGGCCTAAGCCTTGTATTCCTAAATGTGTTATACAGGCGCAATGCCTATGATAGTAACAGTATTCATCTCACTTTCATTTTAATAAGAAGCTCGTACCAATAAAAACCTTAAATTTGAAATCAAAGTAAATTTTGTACCATTTAAGAAATTATAACTTCATCTTAATAACAATTATACATATTTCTACCAGTAGGTTATGGCTGTGCAATAAATCCTAGCTAATCCTCCCTGTTCCACCAAAACCACTACTTTTCCCTAGAAAGACAGCCCAATATTAACCACCTCAGTCCTCAAGCCCAGGGAATAGGGGCGCCGACTCTTCATTAACTTGTTCAAGCTGATTATGGGTGTTGAGATATTAGAAGAGGGGTTGGGGGAAGAGTAAATTGATAAGCCTCTGACACTGTGTCTTCACTGCATCCAGCTAGAATTCCAGGACATCAGAGATTTGAGCAGGTCTGCTCAGCTTGCCGGATGAGTAGATACACCAAGGCTATGTATTCTGCAATATACAATTCTCAAAACAAATTTTAGTATCAAGATAATTGTTTGTTTGAATTCTGGAATCTAGTCTTCTAGCGGCCTGCCTCTGTCATGTCTAATCCATATAATTCTGGGAGTTTCTATGAGGGTGTACTCCCACCATCCTCCCATTTTTGCCTTCCTGCTCTCAAATTTCCCAACATCAGGGAATCCAAACTTTCGGGCACCTAGGCCCTCCACTTCCACTGATGCCTAACCCCTTACCCCATTCCCCTACTCCAATTACTATGAGGGTGTGCTCCCACCATCCTCTCATTCCTGCCTCCCTGCTCTTGCAATTCCCCAACACTAGGGAATCCAAACTTTCGGGTACCAAGGCTGTCCACTTCCACTGATGCCTGGCAAGGCCACCCTCAACTACCTATACAGGTGGAGCCATGAGTCCCCCTCCCCTTTGTGTTCTCGGGCTGGAGATTTTAGAATGGCTACTCCAGATTGTTTCTTAGGACCATTTGCTTGAAAAATTGTTTTCCAGCCTTTTACTCTAAGGTATAGTCTATCTTTGCACTGAGGTGGGTTTCCTGTATGCAGCAAAATGCTGGGTCCTGTTTATGTATCCAGTCCATTAGCCTGACATTTACATTTTTTAAAACTCTTAAATTACGATAATAAATCCTATCTGATAAGATATGATTTTTATTTAAATCACTGAATTTGATTTTAATGTATTTAAGGCTTTTCCATATGTATCCAGGAGATAAAAACTACAATGAAGCCAATTAGTGACTGCTGGGAGTCACCTCTCCCAGGGATGAGCCACCTTGTTCGTTGTCCAGTGAAGAATGATGAGCCCTGAAACCATGTGCATACATATGTAGTTTTTGCATACACATACATACATACTTACTTACATATGTAGCAATAATCAAAGAAAAAGGCTATCAACTTGAGAATTGGGAGGCATGGATGGGGTTTGAGGGAGTATAACTGGGAAGGGCTGGAAGGAGGAGAGGGAATAATATCAATTAAAAAAATACAAATTTAATGAGTTTAGTGAATGTCCCATGAGCACTTGTCAAAATGTGTTTTCTGAGCTGTTTTGGTTTCATTATAATAGAAAATCATTTGATGTTATTATATATAAAATAAAGAATTGGGTTTAATATGTTAATTGTATTTAAACAATTCTCTGAGTTTTCTCATCTTCTATGAGGAGTTTCCAACTTTGCATGTATTGTGCATGGTATGATCTTTCTGTCCCTTGGCAGGATGTTCACTGCAGCAATGCTGTTGAGTATATACAGGGTAAGGGGCCTTATCTTCTTGCTGGATTGAATCTTTACACTAATGAAAAATCCTTCGCTGTCTTTAGTAACAATTCTTCCCTAGTGTCTCTTGTGCCTGATACTAGTAAGACTGTATCTCTTTTGATAAGATTATAGAATTTTGAGCTGAAAGTACGATCACTGAAGTACTTACTCACATGCTTCCTGTTTTTATAATGTGAGATTAAGTGTCTTGTTACATTCACCAGGTATTACTTTGAACCCATAATGAAACCCATTGCACCTTCATATTTGTGAATTCTTCAGAAGCATAGTGTATGAATATTGAGTCAGCACTGTCATTCTATTTGGCTTTCTTCTGAAGTTTGCAGTTGGATAATTTATTCTGGGAAAATAAAGGCATGCTTAGAAGGCAATTAGGGATGAATTACAACACAACACCCTTTGTATGCACTACTGCCTTGTGGATCACAGGATCTTCATATGCTCCACTTTTTTTTGTGCCTGAGCTCTACCCTGACAGATGTCAGTGCTTGGAGCCTGGGCTGCCTTCCTAAGCTTACATGGACCTGGTTTCTGGTTTCTCTTGCTCTGGGTTCATCCTCCTTCCCAGACCTGTCCCACCCTTTCTTTTCCCTGAGTGCCCTGCAAAGCAGCTTTCTCTCATCTGGCCTTTGAATGGAGAGGAGAATGACCTCAAAATGTTATGCTAGAAGTGCTGTTTTTGTATATATACATTTTCATAATTCTCCTCCCAATTTCTGATTCCCCAAACTCACTCTCTATACTTTCTTTACACAGTTGTCCAATTCCTGCATTCTCATGACTAGGAATTCTGTTTAAAAGCTTTTCCCACTTGCCTCTCTCACTTCTGTTCAGACAAACTGAAACAATGAATTTGGGGCCTTCTGTTAGTACCCACTGTCTCCTCTAGACTTTGACCTCTGCAATAGTACCTGGTACAAAAGACCTTGGAGCCGCCCTGGTTACTAAGGGTGGGTCGGCTGAAGTCCAGTGCAATAACTTTAGTCTATGCACGTATATTCAAATGGGGAAAGACCCATTTCTCCACCTGAGTCCTATGCAATTGTTTCTTGTAAAGTCGTTCTAAAACATACATTCTTTAAAAGATGCTTTTAAAATTGTCATACAAACATATATACTGAGTATATAACCTCATACATTTTCTACATATAAAGAAAAACATTTGATTCTTGTGTTTATGGAGTTGCTGACCTTGAATAAGGCAGTTCACTTCTGTTGCCTTATCTGTAAAATGGACTAATAAGTATTTTAGGAGGATAGTTGAGGCTAGATGAGTTAATCATATAAAACACCTGGTAACTATAGTGCCTAGCCACCAGTAACTGTGGCATTAAAACAGTGAAATTTCATTTGTGAATTCATGCCATGAAATCTGAAAAGTTCCACAAAGAGAATTTTGTTTCTTTTCTTTATTTTTCATTAACTTTAACCCTACAGTTGGCTTTGCATTCCATGGCTATGATAGTTCCAGTGACAATTTAAGCCACCAGAAGCCCAGGTGCATTGCTGAGCTTTGTCAGTAACACAGAGTTCAGGTTCAGTGTGGTCCTTCAGTTACTGGCTTTTCATTTGGGGCTTTTCTCCTTCAAACTTCATGTCACTGCAAACGGTTTTCTTTTCTTCTATTTCTAAGTCTTGACTTAGAGACCTGCATGTATCTCCTATATTTTGTTCCCTGGAACAATTTTCCAGAATTTCAGCACCTGGCTTGCCAATCTACTGCTGTAGGCATTGCACATTGGAAATTATAGGTCTTTTATTCTTAGATTAATATAGTTTTTAAAGCCTAAGTCAAATTTTATGTCATATATCCCCAGTGAACGTTCTTTATTAATGTCAATACATGTTTAAAACAATTTCTGTATTTGATTATTTTACTATCTTGTTCCTTTAATTAATATTTTTATCCAAGTTTCTCAAATTTATCCCTGTAGACTGTCTTATTTTAGTTTCAAATTCCAGGAAGATTTACATTAACTGTGTATTATTCGAAGTAAAGAAAGTACAACATATAATATGTTGGTTTTCATTACTTTAATGATCCCTGGAGGATAGATAATAAGATTTATTGGATTGCAAAATGAGCACATGCACAGAACTATTTTAAAATACTATTTATATTTGTTACAGATACATGTACTACATGAATGTAAACTAAATGTCATGATCATGAAAAAACTACATTAAAGTGACTCAAGGGATCAATTGTGAACCATGTGTGAATCTTTTTATATTTGATTGGTTTTTTCTGATGGTAATAAAACCATGCAAACAAAATACAAAACGTTGACTGCAATGTAATGGTTGAAATGTTGACATTCATAAAAGGGTCAGAGTGAATTACGATGGCTGTTGGCTGCTAATTCTGAATCCATACTCTTAAAGTGATCTATGGAAAGCAGAGATGAATGCCAGAGACAGACCCATGTTTGCTACGTTCCTGTTTATTGATTCTCCCACCTTGAATGTATTAAGTACTCACCTGAGACTGCTGTTTTATGGCTTGCCTGTTTTTCCCCAGGGTTAGATGTGGGAGCAGACAAGCTTACTCCTTTTTTTTTTTTTTTAAATTGTGTGTGTGTGTGTGTGTGTGTGTGTGTGTGTTAAAGAGAGATACATACAAAGTGAGGCGAGAGAGGCAGACAGAGAGAGAGAATGCTTGCCATGACACAGGTGTAGTCAGAAGACAGTTTCAGAATACAGTTCCCTCCTTTTACCATGTAAACATGGTAAAACTACCATGTTTACCATGTTACCATGAGCAGAACTAGGTTGTAACGCTTGCACAGCAAATGCTTTTACCTGATTGCCCCCCTCAGCAGCCTCATTTTTCTGTTGTTGTTGTGTATGTGTAAAATGACTGAATCAATGTGGGATAGTGATCTAAAATTGCATCTTTTCATTAAAAGTTCGGTACTATTTTTTCACATTGTTTTTGTTAAATGATAACAGATATATCCAACTACTTGAAAAATCTCAATTTATATCTATCCTCTCTCCATCAGTTGAAGTGTGTTAGTCCTATGTTTTGGTTTCCTGCTGGCCTTAGATTCTGTAACAGTTTCCATGGAAGGAGCACTGTGTGACTTTGCACCCTCTTCCTGCTGCCATTTGTCAGCCATTTTTGTTTTAATGATAAGAAATCCTACTTAATGGTTTTTTGCTTGTTTGATTGTTGTTGTTTAAATTTTTTCTTATTTTAAATCAGAACTTAGCTTTTTTTTTTTTTTGTATACCTCTCGCAAGAAGTAAGGTATACAAAAAAAAGGTATACTCGCAAGAAGTGTCTGGTAGTTGCTAAGGATGATTGTCTAGTTATGGGTTATATGGCCTACTCTTACAAACTGAACCCAAGGGAAAAGAAACCAATAGTCTTCTTTTAAGTAGTACTATTTAAAGAGACACTTTCAGAATGCTTCCCTTTTTACAATTATGGCACACTGGTTAGTTGTTGTTAACAACACAAACTAGAGACATCTAAGAAGAAGGAACCTTAACTGAGGATTGTTTAGATGAGATTGGCAGGTCTGGAGGGCATTTGAATGATTGCTAATTGAAGTCGGTTGGCCCAGCTCACTGTGCTCACTGCTAGTCTGGACAGATGTGCATGGGCTGTATAAGAAAGGTAGCTGCCTCTTCAATTCTATTCCACTGACCTTCTTGCCTGTCTCTGTACCAATACCATGCAGTTTTTATCACTATTGGTCTGTAGTACAGGTTGAAGTCAGGGATGGTGATTCCCCCAGATGTTCTTTTATTGTTGAGAATTTGAAAATTGTTCTTTCTACCTCTGAATAATTGAGTTGCAATTTTGATGGGGATTGTATTGGATCTGTAGATTGCTTTTGGCAAGATGGCCATTTTTACTATATTATTCCTGCCAATCCATGAGCATGGGAGATCTTTCCATCTTCTGAGATCTTCTTCAATTTCTTTCTTCAGAGACTTGAAGTTCTTGTCATACAGATCTTTCACTTGCTTGGTTAGATTCACACCAAGGTATTTTATATTATTTGTGACTATTGTGAAGAGTGTCATTTCCCTAATTTCTTTCTCAGCCTGTTTATCCTTTGAGTACAGGAAGGCTTTTTTTTTTTGAGATTTGTTTGAGTTAATTTTATATCCAACCACTTTGCTGAAGTTGTTTATCATATTTAGGAGTTCTCTGGTGGAAGTTTTGGGGTTACTTAAGTATATTACCATATCATCTAACAATAGTAATATTTGACTTTTTCCTTTCCTATTTGTATCCCTTTGACCTCCTTTTGTTGTCTAATTGCTCTGGCTAAGACTTTAAGTACTATATTGAATAGGTAGGGAGAGTGGGCAGCCTGGAGGAGGGGCTGTCTGGAGGCTGCTCTACCTGGGGATCCAGCCCATGTGCAGTCATCATATGTAGGCATGGTCGTGGATACCAGGATGTGCATGCTGACTGGAGCCTGATATATCTGTCTCCTGAGAGGCTCTGCCAGAGGCAGATGCTTGCAGCTAACCATTGATCATGGGGTCCCCAAAGGAGGAGGTAGAGAGAAGACTAAAGGGGCTGAAGTCTCTTCATTGGAAGAGTGACAACACCAACCAACCAGAGCTTCCAGGGTCTAAACCGCCAGCCTGAGGACATGCTTGGAGGGACCCATGGCTCCAGCTGTATATGCAGTGGAGGATGGCAGTGTCAGGCATTGGTAGGAGAGGAGGTCCTTGGTCCTGTGAAGGCTGGATGCCCCATGCCCCAGTGTGTGGAAATTCGAGGGCAGGAAGGGGGGAGTGGGTGGATAGGTGGGGGCACATTCTCATAGAAGTAGCAGGAGGGGGACGGGATAAGAGGTTTCTGGGGAAGGGAATGGGGAAAGGGGATAACATCTGAAATGTAAATAAATAAAATATTCAATTTAAAAAAGAAAGAAAGAAGAGAGAGAGAGAGAGAGAGAGAGAGAGAGGGGAGAGAGAGAGAGAGAGAGAGAGAGAGAGAGAGAGAGAGGGAGAGAGGTAGCTGCTTGTAAGTAGAGGAGCAAGCCAGTGAGCAGCATTCTTTCTTGACCTTGGCTTGCCTCCAGGTTCCTACCCCAGCTTCTCTAGATGATGAAGGCCTGTAAACCAGCTAAACTTTTCACTGTTCTAGGTTGCTTTTTGTCAAAGTCTATCATAGCAACAACAAGCAAACTAGACCACATAAGTATATTTCAACAATATAATATTTTTTAAAAAATCAACTTAGTGCAGTTAATTAACTTGGACTTTTTCCCTAAGCAGGCTGTATAAAACAGTTTCCTGGGTGGTGTGCCTAGGTGGAGAAGAGTGTTGGTTGTGGCCTAGCTGTATTAGTTTTTAACCTCTGCAGGTTTCTAGGGATCTGAAGTAGTCAGGTAGTATTGTATTGTGTTTACAGATCCGGAGTACTCTGTCTGGAGTCTGACTTTCTGCATTTAGCTTATTATTGCTAACACAATTGCTTTGAGCTGGCCCAAGTCTCTGGTTATGGGTTTGAGATATAGGTATTCTGTGCTTTGCTTAACTGACTGTGTTCTTACCGCTCATAACTTTGGCTTCTCATCTGGGCAGTGGAGGTAGGTATCTAATAAGTCATTAGCTTTTACACTGACAATCCTAGAATAGAAGCAAATGAAAGTCTTATTCTTCCTGGAATTGCCCTTCAGATACTCTATCTAAAAAATAACATAATTTTGAGATGGTTTAAGCTTAGGCAAGGAGAATTGCTTCAGATTTTTAAGTCTATCATTGAATTCTTTCATGCTGCATTGTTGTAAAGTTGTGTACTTAGGCCTCACCTCAGTCAACCTCCATATGGATGTCTTAAAGATTATTATTTGCTAGCAAGCCCAAGCTTTTCACCAGGGGTCACAGGGAAAGCTGTATTGCAGTCATTTCTATTAGCTTTTGTAAACTCACAATTGTATTCTGTGGGTTCTGTTAGCTCCTACTCTTAATAAAGATTCATTTGATAAGGCTTAAAGCTTCATCCTAGGAGGATTTTCATCTCTTTTTAGAAACTGGAATTTGTTACTTTACCAAGTTTTTCTTTTTTTCTTAGCTTAATGCCTTCTAAGAATCATAGAACCAAAGTTAGTTTTAGCTTGGCTATTCGTTAAGATCTCTACTGATACTTGAATTCACTTCATTCATTGGTTCATATTCTTTCCTCATTGCTAGCATTCTTTATTTTCTTTTTCTGGAATAGGCAGTACACAAATAATTGAAATAGCTAATATCATCATTGCATTTAATATCAGGCTGTTGTGTTTTAAACTAAGCATTTAAAAATAATTGTTGGAAATAATCTAAATCATAAGCTCAGTTTAGAAAATGCCATATTACTCTGGGCACAGCTACCCAGAGACTAGCATGTTGGGAGACCTGGGAACAGAGCTGGAGCTTTGCTCTGGGTTCCATTAGAGTGCTGAAGCTGAGGAGGCACACTGAGCATGGAAAGTTAAAAAGGCAAGGGATTTGTGTGGTGACCCCTTCCACACCCCCAATTCCACTATGATTTGCTGAAGTTATAGCTGGGAGAGTTTATATTACAGATTTAACTATCTAAAGTTGAGGAAATACTGTCACAATTATTCTGTAGAGTACTTTGGCATTACTTAAGTTGGGAGATGTTTTTCAAGTTAGTAGTTCATTTTTTGCATAGTAATTTAATTTCAGAAAAATGTATTAGATGGGTAGTCCTCAAGTTAAACAGTGTAAAAGTGGCAATTATTTATACAAAAGACCGTTGCTTTGTGTTAAAAATTTTATTGGTATTCCAACTTGACACAAACCTAGATATATGTAAGAAGAGAGACTTTTGATAGAGAAAAATGCCTCTGGCCTGTAGGGAAGCCAGTAGTACTTTTTCTTGATTATTGATTATTATAGGAGAGCCCCACTCACTGAGGGTACCTAACTCCTGGGCAGGTAGTACTGAGTGCCATAAGAAAGCAGGCTGAGCAAGTTATGGGGAGCATGCCAGTAAGCAGCACTCCTTCACAGTCTGCTTCCATTCCTGCTTCCAGATTCCTGTCCTGTTTCAGTTCCTGCCTTGACTCCCTTCAGTGACTGATTGTGTCCTGAGAGTTGTGAGACAAAATAAACAGTTTACTCCTCACATTGGTTGTGGCCATGGTATTTTATCACAGCAATAGAAACCATATCCATGACAATCATTATACCATATCTTTATTGAGATTAATTATCTTTCTTAAAATGTATCTTACTTTGGTAGAAATAGATTGACTCATCAGATTTACTTGTTCCACCACAGGATCCTGGATACTGGGTGAAGATTCATCACTTAGAATACACAGATGGAGGAATCCTGGATCCGGATGATGTCTTAGCAGATGTTGTTGAAGACAAAGATAAGGTAGATGACTCTGAACACTTTCTTCATTTTCCTAAACCAAGCAGCATATTTTCAAACCATCCGATTTCTTAACAAACTTGTATGTCAGTTATTATTAAAAGATACCATCTGTTTCGTTTTCACCTGGACAGCTCATAAATCAAAGTTCTTCATCAGATGTTTGCCTGAAATTTGTTGAAGTTTGGAAACTTGTTGTGGTGGCCTAATTAGCAGACTCTTCATTCTCAAGAGTTCCCAATACATCTCAATAAATTAGTGTCAGCTACAGAAGCTGTTGGAGCTGCTGCTGCTGTTGGCTCTAGAGTTTATTCCAGACAGTTGCTAAATATTCATCTTAATGCCTGAGGTTGGAATGTGTTTTGTGTTTTACACTGGATAATATAGTGAGGTATGGATGACTCATGAAGAGCTATGGTACAGATTTTTCTCAGAATAGATGGCACACTATATATATTCTGTGTATATATGTCTTTCATGCTAATCCTCACCCTGAAACAGAAGAAAAGCATTACACTTAGTGTGTTGAGTATTTAGGAAACTTTAAAACTATTCTGTTAATTATTTGGGAATAATTCATCACAAATGTAGCAGTTTAATGGAATTTTGCTTCTTCCTACTTTGATAAGGTATAAAAGGAAATTATACCATGACAATATCCTGGATTATTGCCATTGAAACACACTGTTTAATATGAACTGTGTTGTCCTCAGAAATGGAACTGCTGCCAAGATTTCTTCTCTATACCTTAGAACTGTTTATAGTAGGTTAATTTTTATTTGTGGTCTCTCTCTCTCTCTCTCTCTCTCTCTCTCTCTCTCTCTCTCTCTCTCTCTCTCGTGTGTGTGTGTTCAAACTTACATTAATCTTTGCAACATAGTTTTGTATTTGTATGTCTTTTGACACTTGGCTTGACTTACTTTATATGGTAGCCAGCCACTTGATAAGCAAATTGTGTTTCTAAGTAGATTGTCAGCTCCTAGACTTTCCTCCTTTGTGTGTGTGTGGTTTTTTTTTTTTTGTTGTTGTTGTTGTTGTTTTGTCTTGTTCTGTTTTTGTTTTGTTTTGTTTTGTTTTTTGTTTTTTGAGACAAGGTTTCTCTATATAGCCCCAGCTGTCCTGGAACTCACTCTGTAGAGCAGGCTGTCCTCGAATTCAGAAATCTACAGGCCTCTGCCTCCCAAGTGCTGGGATTAAACACATGCACCACCACTGCCTGGCTCTCCTCTGTGTTTTTTATGTTAAGATATCTGGTAAAGCATTTAATGACAGTTCTTTTGTTGTGGTTTCATTTTAGCTAGTTTGGTTGGCCATAAGATCAAGAGATTATTCCATCTCTGCCTTCAGAGTGCTGAGTTTACAGCCTGAGCCACAGTGCATAGCTACAGAGTATTTTATGATTTTCCCCTTATAACACCAAATGATGGCCATTCACTTGCCTTTTCCCAGTTCACTTTCTGCTTCTTCCCTGGGAGTTTCTTCCTTTGAGATAGTTGAGATATTTGGTTTGATTTTTAACAATGAAGGCAGCATGCATCTGAAGTTCTACTGCCAGTGTGTTCATACAAAAAAAAAAAGAAAGAAAGAAAGAAAGAAAGAAAGAAAAAACAAAACAAGAAAATGCTACATTTAAGAAAGGACAGAAGAAATCAGCTCATCCTGGCCTTCTTCCAAATCCCATTTCTGGAAGGGAAATTCTGTTAACAATACCTGCGGAGATCTGTCCAATGCAGCACTTTCCAATGATGCATTCTTTCAACTGTTTCTGCAAAGCTTTTTCAAATTGTAGCTTGTATCTTAGCCACAGAAAGAGCCTTATTATGTGTGTCTTTTTAAATGGGACTTAACACCATTATTAAATAAGGAGACAAGGAGACAATCAGTTAAAACCCTAGCAGAGGATCCATATATGTTAGCTACAGCTTCAGCTTTCCTCTTAATGCACTTTCATGCCTCTCCATGAAGCCTGCCATTGTTCTGTACAATCGATAAGGATTTGCACTTTTCATGTTGCCTGAAGAAGAATCACTCTATTTTCTTCCTTTTGTTAAAAAAGGGGAAAATCAGTGAAAAAGAAAACTTTCTTATTTTTCCCGGAAGCACAGCCCACCAAACTCGTTTCTCTTACTTTTAGTCAATTCACAGTAAGTAGTAATTTCAGCTGATGGTTTGTGATGTCCTGTGGCATATCAAACCTGCCCAAGAAGGCTGGAGGCACAGTTGGGCTTTTATGTGTAAATGACTTGGTAACTCCTTATTCACAGATAGAATATGGACAGACAACAGGCACAGAGAAGATTGGGTGGATGTGAAGAATCATGCTCAAGTCATAACACTTGCATTCCTGGAATAGGCTACCTGCAGGGGAACTGGCAACAAGGGCTATAGACAGCCTGGAACCAAGTAATGAAGCATCCAAGAGTCCAACAACAATTTCAACTTAAAAGCAGTGTTAGCTATAATCACTTTGCTTATGGAAAATAAGTTCAATAAAGACTAGAAACTAGAAGTGGAATGGTGTGATGTAAAATTGGAAAAAACTCTAATTGATTTACTTAGTTTGATAAAGAGGTGACTTCTAAATCCCATGGTCTTGTTACTCAATATTAAATTTTTAAAACAGTAACTCACATTGTGAATTCTTGGCATGGTTAAAGAAGACAACTACAATATAAAAATATGTAAATATGAAAGTACATAACTTTTATGAAAATTGAATTGCTTCTATAACCATACATACAAATGTATATACCCTAACCCTAATCCCTAACCTCTAACCCCTAACCCTAACCTAACCCTAACACACACACACACAGACACACACACACACACAGACACACACACAGACACACATAATAGTATACCAATACAGAAAATTATAGCTAGGTTTTACAGATGGGAAGGGATAAGCTTGGAGGCAGGCCAGGAGTTCTTGGCTTGGACAACTAGGCATTGACCCTTGAATGCCATGTGCTGTCTTGCATTCAAGTACTACACAATCAGCTCAGCTTTATCTCTTGTGTTTGGTATAGGTGCTTGTTAGACATAGTATAAGATTTTTGTCTGCCTTATCCGCAAGTTCAACAATTCGTTCAACAACAAAATGTTAGTGTAGAGTTAGTGTAAAAGAGTTATGTGCTAAATGTCCCTTGCTCTCCTTTAATATTATGATACTATTATTACTATATTTTTACATGCATGTCTTGATTTAAGTACTAAATTGTTTGAGATTAAGTAATGAAACACCAAAGAAACTAACTTGATGTACACTTTAATAGCTTTATACAAATCTTATGAAATTTGTTTTAAAGTTATTTAAATTGCTCAAAATAGTTTTATTAGAAGATACTTGGTTAATATGACACAACATTTGGATCAACATATTATTATGTGAGAAATGAATATTATGAATAGAAAATGCCAGCAGGACTAAATTTAGAATGAGAACACACTGTCTGCTAACATACTCAGCATTCGGGGATCTCATATCATATTCAAAGAGAGACTGGTGTGCACAGAGAATGAACTAGTGACCTAAAGCCAGACACACTGCCTCATTGCTTTCTGAGAGCACTCTTTTGCCCTCTAGTGGACGGCACAGTCACTTAGAAGCCAGTTCAGAAAACAATTTGAAATTTGACACTCCTACAGTTAGACTTTTTAGTCTCAATCCCAGATCTGAAGTGGATAGTAAAGTGAGAGTACATATCTGTGCTCTCTGAGTTTTTTTTAAATACATATCTGTGCTCTCTGAAGTTTTTATGAATGGCTAAGGACATTCTTTACATTCATAGACCTTGTTTATGTTTTTGGATTTCTCAACTTCCTTTTACTGACTGAAAAGTTGATGGCTCATGTATTAAGATATGTGTGACTTTAGAGTATGATTAGACAATTCCTGGTGTATGTTGTGTTTTGCTTGGGAAGTGTTGATGCTATATTAATCCTTTTTTAAAGATCCTGAATTATTATAATTTTTTTACAATCCTGAGTTATTTTTGAACACTTAGTGGTACTTCTACCTTAACATAAAGTATTGTATATTTTCTTAAATAATAATATAGTGAATTTAATTCTGAAAGTTTTACATTTTGAGGGAATCTTGAAGTTATGAAGTGCCTAGAGGTTTGAACAGTGCTTCAGAAAGAAATGCAAAAGCTTGTACAGAAGGAAAGAAAGACTTTTGCTTATGAAGGACCATGGTACATGTTTTAAGATGACTTTCTGCCTATAGAGTAATAAAATTATAGAATTTTAGATCCAGAGTATAATAATCCTATGGGCTAACTTTAACATCTTCCTAAACAGGAAGTATCTGAACCCAGGAAGTCTCTTGGACTCCATGTCTATGGCTGGTTTCTTTCCGGAGTCCATTTTTGCATTTCCTCTTTGGCATTCTGATCAAAGCTGCTGTTGCAGGCAAACTTCTGCCACAGACTTGCCCTGTGTTCTCTTGTCTCTCCTGTCAATAGAATATCCTTCTTCTAGTCTTTAAGATTTGAACACATCAGGTTTTTTCAAAATTTTAATCATATGAGCACAGTTTATTTTTTAAAATATTTTTCATATATTTATCTCCGTCTTTGCATTTCCAGAGATAACAATTTTAATAAATAAAATTCCAGACTAAAGTTGTGGCAACTGTTAGGGAATGATTTTCTCATGTTTAGTTGGCTTCTTAGCTCTAAACTGTGTCAACCCATTGGCTAAGAGATTGGATTCTGAACACATTTAGCTCTTTTCTTGGCTTTTTTACCTGCATGGCTTTCAGCAACTTAGCACCTTTCTTTGTGTCATGGCTTTCTCATGGGTAATTGAAGCTAAAAAATGCAGTAATCTTATGTTGTATTATATCATGTGTGATAAATAATCTAGCCACAATTTAAAGCCAAATACTCAGGACAGTAACTGTTAGGTGCTATTATGTTACATTGCATATTATATTTAGCATATAACTATCAAAGTAAAAAAATTGGATTTGCATTATTTTAAATGTATTGCTTAAAGCATATCCCATCTAGGAATGTGGTTTGCAATCTGTATTTACAGATTCTGAATTTCTGAATTCAACCTGCTGTGAATCAGAAGTACTCAGAAAAGAATTTGAGAGAGCATCACTTGACTTTACTTGTGTTTGCCTCATGGTGCCATACTGAATGTGTACGGATGAGGTAGGGTGTACGCAGACCCACCTCACAGGTCCTCAGTCTCTCTCCAACATTTGTTCTACTGTTGTTACCTGGAAGGCTAGGATAGTTGTCCCTGCTGTTGAGATGCACTGGCTTTACCTTCCCTTGGCATTATCACATGAGCAATACAATAGCTGCTTATGTAATAGTTATGGTCTCTTAGCTATGCTTAGTAATGTGCCTATGATTTAAAGTACACAGAAGCTATATATGACTCATGTGCAACTTCTTGTCCTGTTAGTGATGCAGGCATCTATCCATAGAAGTTGGGGTCTGAGGGCATCCTGGGACCAGCCCGTGTGAATGCTAATGGGCATCTGTACTGAATGAAGTGCAAGTCTCATAATCATAGGTTTTATTATGAGTTCCTGGAATACCTGCCTCCCCTAGCCATCTGAAGCATTATAAACGGCAACAGTAAGAAGGCTGTGGTTTCTTTCTTACATGTACCTCCTACCTGTTCCATATTTCCAGTGTTTTACTTGTTTAGTATTCCTGTTGATCCTTGTGTCTGGGCTCTGATAAGTTAGGATCATATATATATGTGTATATATATATATACACATATATATATATGTATATATATATGAATCATATATATATATCATATATATACGATCATATATATATACATATATATATATATATGTATATTCATGTATATATATGTATATATATATGAATGATATATATGTATATATATACACACATACATATATACACATACAAATATATATGTATATATACATATACACACATATATACTATTATATATATAATAGTGTATAGTATATAATATAGTGTATATTATATATAATTATATAATGTTTTGTCCATTGCTTGTTTCCAGTACCTGTAACTGTGCCTAGCCCTTTCTTATTATTCAGATAATTATAGAAAGAGTGAAGAAAGACTTTCCAATGTTAAATAATTTAATAACTCAGAATTTCAACTTTCTCACTGCTAAAAATTAGAGTGGCAAACAGTCTTAGTATCACAGGGAAATATAGAAGTTATGTATAAAAATTCAGTGAAAACATTAAAGGAGTATACACATATGAAGGATATGCTTGTATCACTTCCTTATTTTTTATTGATCTTTCAATATCCAGGATAAACTATTTTTTAATAGTCAATGTTTTGAGATCACCTCAATCCCAAGTGGCTTTTGGAACACTATAACTTCATATACATAATTAATAACTTAATATAAGCATTAATATTTGATCCTTGGTGTTTTGAAATTCTTAGGATATTATTATTTAGCTTACTTTCTAAAGCCTTAGTTTTGTCTCCTTAATTCCTTGTCTGCTTGCTTAGAACTGTGATGGTTTTTAAGTTAATTTTTAGCACCTTTACTTTGTATGGGTTTTGTTGCTGTTGTTGTTGATGATGTTTTGTTCTCTTGATTGGATCTCAATATGTAGTCCAGGTTGATATCTATATCTATATCTATATCTCAACCTGGACGACATATTGAGTCCAGAAATAAATATATATATACTAGGCTGGTCTTGAACTTATAGATATTTATTTGCCTCTGCTTCCTAAGTACTGAGACCAAAGGAATTTGCACCACACCATGTTTATACTTTGGTTTTAATAAACGTCTTTGGTTTTAGTCACTGATAAAGTTGAAACTAAAATTGAGAGTTTCTAATTCTCTACCTTTCTCTTCTAGGAAACTATATTGTCGCTTTAAATATTGTAGTGGGAAGCAGTGTGCAGGCATGTACCAAGCCCAGAGGAGCACTCTTCGCTAATAGTTTTGTGACCTTACTATGTCAAAGATAAATGGTTTTGAAAGATAGTAACTACAGCTACTGTAATCCTGATGATGCCTAAGTTAAATATGGAGTCCCTCATGCCTTCTGCAATTTATTTGGTTGACAACTATAGCATGTATGTATATGTACAAGTGAATGAGAGGCAAGGGAGGATCCTTGTGCAGAAGCATGTGGGTGTCTAAATGCTCTGATTCAGCCTGGTCATTGCTCATGTCAGTGAAACAAGAGTTTCCTCAGAGGCCAGAAGAAATCGTCAGGCCTGATAGTGCTGCTCATGCAGCTGCTTACTGTAGTACAGCAAAAACTAAATAAAAATGTTTGCAAGAATTCAAGTTTGACAAGGAAATAATCGAGTCACATTTGAGATCACAATAATGCTTTCTTTAGAGCCAAAAAGCAACTCAGAGAAAAAGTCAAGGAATCTACCCTTCACCTTATAGTGTGCTTTTAGCTATACGTTGTCTTGCTGGACACTGACCTACAAACATCTCACATTAGTTTCTCTTGAAGCTGTCTCCATAAGTAATATATCTGTGCCAGGATTAAGGGTCAATCAGTCTTTACAGAAACTCGTATGTTATGCAAGTTACAAATTTCAGTTGCACTATACTGTTTTAAATTACATCAAATAGAAGACTACAGGGTTTACAATACTTCCTCTTTTAAAAATACAAATACTTTCAGGTGCTAATTGGTAACCCATCAATTATACATTAATTAGATTGTGTTCCATTAACACCTAGCTGGATTTAACCTCATCAAAGCAAGAAGACTGGAAATTGGTAGAATGGTTCTAGGTTTTTCTTGATATTCTAGCATTCCTTCTTTACAAACTGTCTCTCTTATTAGGTCAACTATCACTGTCCCTACTGCACTGAACCGGGAGAAGGCCCAAGAGAAATGAAACAGTTTCTTTTAGGATATGTTGAGCCAAAGAAATCACTTTGTTCTTAGCAGCTCTATAAGTATTTATAGACACATTTCCTTGTAGACTAGAAGGGACTTGCCATGGTGATGCGAGCAAATTAAGTCATTTAGGAACTTGAGAGAGGCTTAGAAGGAAGGCTGCCTGTGTCAAAGGACCTCAGTCTCCTATCAAGGAGGAGTCAGAGTAGAGAAAGAAAGGATAGGATGCTCTCCTTAGAAACTGAAAGAGTAGGAAGAAATACTGTCAGTGTCACAGTCAAACAGGATGCTGCATACAGTGGTGGAAGGACAGTGCCTTTTGCTTTTGATGACTCATAATCTTGAAAAGTGTGTGTGTGAGTAAGGGTGTGTGTGTATGTGTGCATGTGTGCTACTTAATGAATAAAAGTAGGTTTTAAGAAATGGGCAGATGTGGTGCTTTTAAGAGGTGCCGAGTAGGAGAGGCATAAAGGATAACATCTGTTTTAGGAAAGAAGAGACCTCAAGGAATATATTAGGAAGTTATTAAAACAAGGCAGCTAAACACACTAAACCCACTGATCCAAGGAGGATCAGAGTGTCCTGAAACAGGCCAAAGAGGATGCTGTTCAATGGTGACAAATTCCTCATGGAGCCTAGCAAGCTGTCCACTTTTTTTTTGGAAGTTTCACAAAGAGGTGTGAGCTGTGTACCAGTCTAATGGGAGCATCATATGGTAGGCTTTCTACTTGACTGTGCTGGTTCTTTTGTTCCTAGGGCTTCGATATTCTCTATTATTAATAAGCTGCACTGAGACATACAGGCATTAAAGGCTGCCCTTGCAATTGAGCTAATATTTGTAACACTTCTATGAGGTACTTGTTTCAAATTTTGTATAAATGCCTTAATTTATAAATATATTTTAATAAGCAAGAATATTCAGTTCTCTTAGTCTCTTACATTATAGTTGTTTGAAGCTCTCTTAAGTGTATGATTTTTTTTCTTAAGAAGAGAGTATGTCTTTTTCATTATAGGAATCTAGACTCTTCACCTAGGGAATCATGACTCGATTTCTGAACTTAATACTGACAGTTTGAACATTTCAGTTTCTCTCTTTAGATTTCCTTCTTTGATGTTACCAATCAGTTTTGAAAGATCAAGTGACATTCCCTAAGCAATAAAGAAGAAAACCCTACTGTATAGACTTCAATTGGAGGAAAACAGCACAAAAGCAAGTTCAGTTACAATGCCTTTAATAATGTCAGCCTAAAGCATGTTATAGCTCAAATACAGGTATTTGTGCAATCTTAACTATAAGCTAATTAGAATGATTGAAAAAGAGTCTGATATAAGATGATTTTTCACAGCCAGAATCTCAGAAATATCTATACACACAAAACTTGAAGAATCTCATAGCTCTTAGTGGCTAATAGTGTTAGAACTTGCGGCTTCTAGACTGACAGCTTAGTGTGGCCACTGCATTCAATCTAAGAGGAAGCTGGTATATGATGGTATTATGCGATTTTCTAAATAGGTCACCTTTTAAATGGAAATTATACCAAGCCTGCGGTTGGCTTATGTGAAAATGAAAGTGTGTACTCCTGGTGATGATGAACAAAGGCAGGAGACATCTTAGTGCAGAACCTCAAAGCAAATGTCTCAGAAATGTCTTTGTGTGGCTCAGACTTCATTTAGACTGGTGGTTCTCAATCTGTGGGTAGCGACCCCTAGGGGAGATTAGAGGATCCTTTCACAGGGATTACGGAAAACCATCAGAAAATGTATATATGATGGAACCACAAAATAATCGTATGGTTGGGAGTCACTACAACATGAAGATCTGTATTAAAGAGTTGTAGCACTAGAAAGGATGGGAACCACTGCCTAGGGCCCTTGTTTCTTCTGGGGACCAGCTTTGCAACTACATTTCAAGATTTTCATAGTAGAAATGGGTTGTGCTTCCCCCGCCCTCACTTCTAGTCCTTCTCCTAAGTGGTTTAAGGTCTCCACTCTTGAGGGGAAAATGCTACAGTAGCCTTGATTAGGGTTCCATTGAGGTATTAAAGAAATATTATTTTCTCCTAGTGAAAAGAATGATATTTATTTCTGACCTTGAGTGAGGTCATAACATTTCTGTCTGTGTGTGTATGTGTACACATACATGTATATACATTTGCATGCTAGGTTCTGCTTGTAAAAGGAGCAGGTGTTTCTTCTCTTTCTCATTTCAGGTGGCCTTACTAAGAATTATATTTTACAGATCTATCCATTTTATTGAAAATTTCATTTTTCTCTATAGCTGAGTAAATTCTATTGTGTGTATGTGCCACATAATCATTATTCATTCAACAGTTGATAGACATCTAGAGTAGTTTTTTCTTGCTCTTGTGAATTGAGCAAGAGCACGTGCAGGTATATCTGTGGCAGGATATGAAGTCCTTTGGGTGTGTGTCCAGGGGTGTTATAGTTTGTCCATTTGAAGAAAGAACAATCTGGATCACCAGTGGTTGCTAATTAGTGCAGTCATTACAGAAACCAGTGTAGATTTTTATAAAAACAAAACTAAAACTATCTTTTTACCCAACTATACCTATGGGGTCCGTTCCCTGGACTTTGAAACTTCTATTTTAACATAGGTAAGATATTGGTGACTAACCTCAAACTGTTGAGATTTCTCTTTAAGTAGATTCAATCTTATTTATATGAAGAAACTGGAGACTGTTGGAAGCAAACAGTTTTTTCTTTAAAATAAACATTAAAAAAGCAAAAGTAAAGTACCTTAGTAATTTGCCAGAACCCAAAGGGATAGATGACAGTTTCACAATCTCTCTCCCTCCATTTGAGATGGCGACAGTTTTGGTGTTCCAGTGTCCCCTCAAAGGTGAGCATTTTGATTGATTGATTGATTGATTGATCATCTTAGAAAGGAGGACCCTTGACTTAATGGTTCTTTCTCTTACTATTTAGCTATGGAATCACGATGAAAAGTTGAGAGAAGAGATATCACAATGTCCCTGGTGTAGCAAGGGCAATTCAGGAGCTCCCAGGGAACAGTTGGCCCTGGATAGGGTGATTATAGAAAATTTCCTGTCTTCCAAGGAAGTGGGAAGGCAAATTCTTTAGACACTGAGAATATTTGTGTTTGTGTGTGACATAGTCAATGTGTCTCATACCCAAGTAATGTAAAAATATGTTATCCCATCTTACTATGACATCAAAATCATAATTGTTTTTTTTTATGAAGTGGCTACATAACAGTTAAACCTATGGTTCTTTGGAGTAGCTACAGAACTTCTTTTTTTTTTTTCCTCAAGGACAAAGTTTAATTTGGAACTGAGGTCAAGTGGATGAGACACCAGAAGAATTTGAAAAAATACCATGTAAATATTGAGGTGGGTAGATGGACTTGACTAGTGAGAAGAAGTAATTTTCAGATTCAATGACTTGATGTTTGACTATTTTTAAAGTGCTGTGATGAACATCAAGAAGTAACAGGGAATAATGTGCATGAGACAGTGATAGAAAAACGATAGGGTGGTGTTTCTTTAGGGAGACCTGATGGCAGTGGCATAAAGAAACCACACAAACGTCTCTTTCCCAAATAAGAACTTCTCTTTAAGTAAGTTAGGCATTCAGTTGTAATAACTGAACATAATAAAGGAAATATCCTCTGGTCAACAGAGACTTTAACCTGAAATAAACCGCGTGATCATATATAGTGAACACAAAAAACAACCCTACTTAGACAAATTAACTTTAAATATTAGAGTTGTATACACATTTTTATGTGTATAGATTGAAACATTGCAATTTTCCTACTTTAGTATTATAAATTAATATTCAAATAGAATTTTTAAAATCTTGAAGGTAGTATTCTTTAAACCTTTTCTTTTTTTTTTTTCTTAAACCTTTTCTATTGTTGGAAGTTGGAAGCTGAAAATGAATACCAGATTGATTGAAAAGAGTATTTGGCCAAAACATATTGCCTGATAAGTTTAATTTAACACACTGCTTTGGGGTTTCTAAACTAAATATTTCCCTCTTAAATGGAGAAATGTTTTTTTGTATGCAAGTACAGTATCTGATAGCCTAAGGTTGTCTATAGTAAATATGGGTAATTTAAGATTTAGACTGTTTTTTTAAATGTAGAACGTAGTTTTGAACAGTGAGAATGATTATGGAAATACGTTGGGTACTATTTTGACAGTAGTGTACTTCATAAGAAATAAACACTGCAAAGGCTTTAAAATTAGCCAGTGTCTCCATATAAGGAGAGGAATGCAATGCTGGATTGAGTTTTTGACACACAATCTTTTATTATGACATTAAGTTGATTAATATCTCAGCCAAATCATTGTTTTAAAATATCTTCGTTCTCTGTCCATTAGATGTGGAGCAGAAAGCACACATAAAAGCTGGCATCTGCATCGTGCTCCTGACCATTTACTTTGGGGCAATGCCAGTATCTTGGTTATAGTGTTTATAGTCTGAATAACTTAGGAATTCATCTCAGGCAAAACAGTTACAAAGCTGTCCTGCTGGAGCCAAACTGCACATGGAACATTGAATAACTTGTTAAGAATAATTGTGAAATGCCAGGGCTTTTGAGCAAAAGGTGCTTATCTAATTTTTTTCCTTTCTTTTTTTTTAACTTTAAAAATACTGTAAAATTATTACTTATTAAATGCCAAAATGCTTTAAATGTAAAACAATATAAAAGTGACTACTCAGCTCATCTAATGAAGCCCAGCAAAAGTAATCATTACCCAAAGATGGATATATAAATTTCTTTTATGTGCATAATGAAGTAAGTACATACATAATTAAATTAATACAATTTTTGAATTAACATAATTTTGTCATTGTTTATATTCAGATTTTATTACATACTATTTGTTGGTTTGTTTAGGGTGTGTGTATGTGTGTGTGTGTGTGTGTGCATGCCACATCATGCCTGTGGAGGTCAGAAGACATCTTGTTGAGGGAGTTGATTCTTTCCTTACCATGTAGGGCCTGGGGACTGAATCAACCATCAGGTTTGGTGATGAGCAGTCTTTGCCTGCTGACCATCTTGATGGCTTGTATCTATTGTTTGAAAGATGCTTTCATATATATACATTGCATTTCATTTCTGGTTAAAATGTTAGCATCCTTTGCTTTCTATTATGAAGACTTAATGTTATTTTTGAGAGTAGGATATTGGAGGGGTGTGAGGTGTTAGGGGGACAGCAGAGAGTGGCTGTGGTATGAATGGTTCCGTCCATGTATGAAATTAGAATAAATAAAACTCACCAAAGTGTAAATAAAAGTTTAAAAAACTTATAGGAAAGTACTTTTTTAATGTTGTTATTTTAGGCACTTTAAATTTGGCATGGACTCCTATCAAAACCCCAGTTAAATGAGGATAGAGGTGGTCACGCTGGGCAGGGATTGGATAGTTCTGATCACTGTTCTGATGCTTGGTAGAACAAATCCCATTTCTTCTACAGCATCATTAGTAAAATGTTAGCTATAGTTGCTTTTATAACATTTTCCCTTGAAATGCATGTGAGAGATTTAAAAGCAAACCTAACTTTATTTAATCTTGAAAATCTATTTTGTATAAAGGTGATTTTGTACACTTAATTTTTCCTTTAGTAATGACACAGTTTAAATCTCTTTTTACCTATATTTGTTATTTAATATAGTATTTTTAATTATCTGAGAGTTCATATAGTGGTCGTATTTACCCCTGCCCACTCCTCTCAGGGCCCCTCCCATTTTCTCAACTGCATGTCAATTGCATCATCATTTTCCTAATCTGAAAAGCCATGTGCAGGACACAACCTCCTCTGAAGTAGTAGTTTTAAAATGTATTTGTTGAGAATTTCATATATGTATACAATATATTTTTATTCCTGAGTCCAATTAGTGCCGTCCATGTGTGCATGGACATAGGGCTATGTACTGGAGCATGGGCAACTAGCACATCCCAAAGAAATCCCAGTCTCCTCCCTGAGCAGACACCAGCTGCCTGTGCCTTCTCTCTCACGATGCATATCGGTCCTCAGAAAGGGGTTGTTGACTGGCTTGATCTTGTGAGGGGCTTGTGTAGGCAGCCTGAGCTGTGCTGCTCATGGGGACTACAGCCCCGTTATGTTTTGAGGATAATGTTCTGAATCATGACTGAGTGTATGTAGAATGATACAGGTACTTCTTGTGAAAGAGATGGGAGGAGGGAAATGTCGGGCCGGGTGACCAAATACGTGACATCTAATTTATTTCTGTTGCCTTATGCTCTTGAAGAAAATTTTAATGTTATGAATTTCTTTACTTTTATGAATGTTTTAATTTCTGTAGAGTTGCCATGCATTATTCAAGATTATAAAATGATTTGAATTTCAGGAGCAGACAGATTTTCTGATGAGGATTTCAAGCTGTGTAATTATGAAACCCATATAGGTTAAAAGTTCAGAACTCGTTAGCTTAATCATTTTAAAAATAACCAATTTATAAGTGTGGCATTTCATTTTAGAGGGGCACAATTACAATATATCTGACTAGAGAACCCCTAGATCCTGCCTCATAGAGAGAATGTTCATCCTGCACACTGCACAGCTCATTCTATAACATTACATAATTTATAAAGGAAATCCATATTTTATGGAGGTAAATTGGATGTCATAATGTGAGGCAAACTTCTAGTAATCTCTTTAACACTTTTGTTGGCTCCTTAAAAACTCAAGGAAGTTAACGGAAGAGTGCAAGTATCAAAATGGCCTGCTGGAGCCAGCTGCATGTGTCCGAGTAGACAGTGGTCCTCTGGAGCCAGCTGCATGTGTCTGAGTGGACAGTGGTCCTCTGGAGCCAGCTGCATGTGTCCGAGAAGACAATGGCCTGCTGGAGCCAGCTGCATGTGTCCGAGCGGACAGTGGTCCTCTGGAGCCAGCTGCATGTGTCTGAGTGGACAGTGGTCCTCTGGAGCCAGCTGCATGTGTCCGAGAAGACAATGGCCTGCTGGAGCCAGCTGCATGTGTCCGAGCGGACAGTGGTCCTCTGGAGCCAGCTGCATGTGTCCGAGCAGACAATGGCCTGCTGGAGCCAGCTGCATGTGTCCGAGCGGACAGTGGTCCTCTAGAGCCAGCTGCATGTGTCCGAGCGGACAGTGGTCCTCTGGAGCCAGCTGCATGTGTCCAAGCGGACAGTGGCCTGCTGGAGCCAGCTGCATGTGTCCGAGCAGACAGTTCAGGAAATGACTTGTAAAGCACAGGTGTCTCTGACTGAATATGAGGAAATGAATGGTCAGACCTGAAGAGCTTGTTGGTAAAGGGGTGTTTGCCTACAATGTAGCAAAGTAGACACAGCATAAAGTTTACCATCAGCTACGTGTAGGGTAAGTCTGTGACTCAGTAGTATTAAATTTGTCCCCTGTTTTGACCCCAGTACTTCTGTCCATCTCCAGAACCTCTCACCACAAGAATATGCTTACAACTTGAGGTGAGCAGTGCAGCTGTCACCAAAGATGTTTAGATTACTAGAGATGCTTAGAAACTTTAAAGCTTTTGAACTTTCAAACCATGTAAAAATAAACTTTGAAATTATAGCTGAAGTTACTTCAGGTGAAGCCCATGACAGCCACCTTGCAGTGGAAACTCTTGCCTAGCCTTGTCAATCGGGGCATGCTATGTTTCTATGAGACCTGTTTCTATGAGATGTGATGATATTGAAAGGAAAACTGTATTCAGGTGAAAACAACCTTCATAAAGAATCGTTTGTGGTGATTAAAAATGCAACAATCATCAAACGGTTAAAGATGAAAAATAGAATGTGGTATTTATGAGAATTTTGACTGGCATGAAGGTTTAATGCATATTACCTTGCTTTGTTAATCAGCGTGATTGAGATGCACGTGTCTGTTAAATAGAACTTGCTCTTGGCTTTTGGTTATCAGAGATTTCACATTTATCTTCCCTTCATTTGAATGCTACATAAACCTCTCTGAACCTGAGGGGGTCACTCTTTTTTTTCTCTCTCAGTGTACTCTAGTTAGGTATGGAGAATAGTTTTTTTCTAATGCTTGGAGAATGATAACAAAAAGGAATCTTTTTATTGGTTCATTTCATGCTTGGTGAGATTCCAACTGTCAAAACATTATAAAAATTTGAACCCAGAGGCACATTTCATCACCAGAGTACTAATTACTGCAGAGAACCAGAGCGAGTCATTATGTAGCAGTATTTATTAATGCTGCCCAATTTTAATGTTTCTTTGGACCAGAGACACTTAAATAAAAGGTTAAGCTGTTTTGGCATAAAAGTAGGAGGAGAATCTGCACAGTTCATGAAACACCACAAAATGCAGTGCAGGAAGGTGGAGTTAATTGACAACTATGCGTTTACTTATACCACAACTGAACATTGTGTTTCTAGGGCTGAGCATGGAGGACAGATGCTATACTGGGTTTGTGCCCATACTATTTAAACACTGGCTATGAGGGAGGCCCTGGTGAGAGGAAGACCTCGGGGTACAAGTGGCTCTCTTCATGAAGAACAACATCAGCAGTCATGTGGGAAGTATGGGTCTTAGGATCAAGGTGGAATCTAATCCTCAGTCTCCAAAAGGTAGAAAAATAAGTTGTTGTGCGCGCCTCCCGTGTCCCCTCCGCCCGTGGAAGAGAGACACGTGAGACAGTATTCGGGTATCACCACAGTGAGGCTTTAATCTGCATCAGCAGACATGAAAGACCGCGGAAGGGCCAAAGACAGGAAGAGGCACAGCTTAAATACACCCTAGAGTGACGTGTTCACTTCTGATTGGCTGTTCACTCATTACCCATAATACGCCCCGGGATGGGCAGTGACTTTTGGCGCGCTTTTGCCTTTTTGCACCTGCGCAGTTAGTTATTTACTTGTGGAGGACACGATGTCCGCGCCATCTTGGAATGGCGGATACTGACACGCTCACTGCGGTTCCCAACAATAAGTCTCCTTTTGTACCTGGATAATTCTTTGGAGAGGAAAGGGGGGAAAGTGTGTGCTTGAGGACATTGGTGCTTTCAAGTACTTACAGGAGAGTCTTCTGAAGACATGACAGTTGAGAATGATAGGAAGTGAAGGGCATTTGAAATGTTCGTCACACACATATACTTTATGCATGTACTTTATTATATGAAATGTTATAAGTATTAAATGAATTTATACTATATAAATAAAATATTAAATGTAATAAAATTATGCTTATTAGATGCTTATTAGCACCTTTCATGTATAAAGCACTAAGTAGGTGGTAGACTAGGAACGAACAAAGATGAACGATGTGACTCTTCATAGAAGGATGGTAAAATCCAGTGCCAATCATTGGATTTTCCTAGTGTAGCTGAACTGCAGAGTCTTGCTGCTTTATCTTTTCCTTCTTTCTTCAGCCTTCAGCGCTGAATGTTTTACTATAGGGGCGCAATGTGCAGTGAGTTCTCAGAAAACCTCAGGCAGAGTGCATGATCAGGGAATGCAGTCAGAAGACAAGACTTTAAATACTTTTTGAAAAGCATACTATCGAAGAAAATGAGCTACTAGCCTTGGTAGGTATTTGTAAAGGCAACACTTTCTTTAAAAGTAGAGGACTGTCCGCTGGATTTGAGAAGAGAATGAAGACAGTGGAGAGGCAGAGCTGCCGTGCTGATGTGCTGATGAGATGGGCGAGAGGGGAAACCAGAAAGTCTGTGGCCTGGGCCTTCATCAGCACCAGTGCGCAGTGTCAACTTTGCAAACAGTTGAGTGACTTAAAAATTTTCTTCAAAGATAAGAGAAAATGATTGTGCTAAGTGGATGAAGAACGATTACAAGATGGAGAGAAATCTGGAATCTTAGAAGGAAAGGGCAACTTCCCAAGATAAAAATGACAGAAGCAGAAAGACAAGCTCCTAGAGACAGATTGTTCAAGAATTTGAGATTTCTGAAAAAAAAAATTTTAGGAAGGTAATAGTTACATCTCCTATGTACTAAGTGATGTACCACATATGGTGTGGGGCAATACCCCTGTGACCACAGACATTAATTTTTCCAGGCACAACATTAATATTTATTCTTAGTAGAATAGAGATGATAAATAGCCTCTAGTCAGTACAGTTTTTGCCAAACTAATGAAGAGAAAAAATGGGGAAAAAATATCTCGACTAGGTTTTTGGAGAACACTGGATGTTAGGATGATGGATAAGGGAGTGTCGACCTGTGCAATTTGCTTTCTCTGTTTCTGTTTGCAGGGATAATGGAGATAGATCAAGGTACTTAAGGTTTGAAAAACAGAAGGCTGCTTTGAGCAGGGAACACATAGGTTTGTGTTGTCTGCGATGGCTGTGTGTGTCCTTACTGATCACGAGCATGGTTCTCTGTGTCTCTTTGTACCCTTTCCATACTGTGAACACATGCTCTGATCACCTACATCCTGAAAGAAAGAACATCCAAAAACTGCCCTGAGAACAGTGGTGCATAATTGTTTTTGTTGTTACTGATCAGACTATGTTCTGGTGGTACTAAGAAATTTAAAGTGTAAGACAAAAATATGGCTCAAATCTAGGACTAAGGAAAGAAAGAAGTAACTAAAGTTTACATAGGAGAAAGTTTGAAGAAACCCCCATTATATCTCTATTACTGTATACTTATATTTATTTATAATGATATATAATATATGATTTTTCTAAAAAATAACACCATTCTTATATATTTTGTTTATGTATTTATCACATAGTGGTATGCCTAGAATTACTTACTAGGTGGTAGATAACTATATAAATTAATTTTATGAATTATAATTTTTAATTATAATAATTAGTTATTATAATTATGAACTATCTTTATGACTAAGTGCATGAATTATTAAATTGCTGTATATGTCTATATATGAAAACTTTTAGAATATGTTTTTCAGACTCATTTATGATGCTCCGTTTTTATTATTGATATATTCTCATATATACAAGACTTCTAAATCAATGAGGATTTGTTCTAACTGACCTCACATAATCTCAAGTGAACAAAATATCAATGCTAAGAAAGGGCCCTAATAGGAAATTTAAAAAATGGTAATGGGAAATGTTACACAGTATCATGCTGTAATTTTTTAGTTTTATATTTACTTTCACTATTGAATACTGTGCTCTAGCAAGCAGGGTCACGGAAGCTTGTAGTGGGAGTCTGAGGGATGGAGGAGACAGTATGCAGGATCATTTGGGGACCTGATTCCCCCTAGTCAGCATTTTCCTGATTATTTTCATGGCATGATCAGAATGGGATCTAATCCTCAGTTTTCAAAATGTAGAAAAATAAGTCTCCTTTTGTACCTGGAAAATTCTTTTTGAATATGTAAAAAGAAAAAAATTTAATTATAGACTAAATTTTATCTATATACCTGTATCTTTTATACAAATGATTTGTGACTATGGAAAGATTAAATACCTTTTATTTGAGGAAAATAACATGTTAGATATCATTTATGTTAAATATTTTTCTCATTAAACATTGGAAATGATATTCTACCATTGAAATTTAGACACAGATAAAGATATATCAGGCATGGCATTTTTTAAATATGATCATTACATCTCTGAAGTTATGTAGTATCTTGACTTACACAAGAATTTCTGAAATTGCTGTTTTTCTAAGAAATCTATATATTAATCATCTGAGATAATCTAGTTTGTGCATCTATTTCCAGGTATTTGTTTTAAAATCAAATGTAAATTCTTCTTAGAATGGGATCCGAGCAAGTTTCTATGATGAAGTGTTTCCTCATGGGGGTAGCATGTCCTTTATATCTCTAGTGTGGTTTTAGATTAGAAAATACAAATCCTTGCATCCTGGTAATTTCTCTCAAGAGGCTATCATCAAAATATCAGATCCATGTACAGTAGTACTATAAAATATTTTAAAGCGTTTTCTGTATGTTTGTATTTGTACTATTGAATAATAAAGGGAATAGTCTGGACTTCTGTGGTGTTATGAGAACAAATAAAGTTAAACAAAATCTTCTGATAGCTGAGATTTTCTGACACAGCTGTGCACGTGGTTGTAGAAGGAGGGTAAAGGTCAATGTAAAATGGAAACCAGATGTGAAGATATTCAATGCATTCTTTTCACTCTATTTGGTTATTCTTGAAGAGAAAAACCCATTTCCAGCAGGGTTAGCCAGGTCTGAAATTTTGGGATAGCCTAATTGTTCTGGGACAGAGATTTGATAGGAAAAGGTAAGACCATTTAGGGCTGGTGTTATACCATGTGCACACCCAATAAAATATTTTACTGGAAAAGTATTTTATGAAAGAAAAATATGAGCAAAGGGGAGGGTGTAAGTTCAGTTTTAGCTACTGTGAACTTTCTATGTGTCCTTGACCCACATGTGTGCTTTCTATTGACATTTTCTCATGTTACACGTGAACATGTGGGTATTTTCTTAGTCTGAAGCTCTGTCTGGTTCTGTCTGAGGCTCACTACCTTTGAACTCAGTGGAGGCGCACTGTTTGCTTAGTGTCTGGTGAGGCAGAGGGCTTCTCTGTGATAGTATCCAAGAGATGAGGTATTCAGTTACTGCATGTCTGTCTACATACTACATGTATGTCTACATATGTCTACATACACTAGGTCCCAATTGTGTCCAATTCAACTACAATGCATCTTAGTACAATTTCCTGATTGGAATACTCAGAGAATTATAGGCTAAATCATTACTCCCAGGGTCACATTACTTTTGCAGGCTCATAATTTTATATTTGCCTCAGGATTAATAACCTGCTAATAACTGTGGGATTATTAACTTAAAAGTATTTAAAATTTTTAGTGATTAAATAATAATAGAAATGTATTTTAAAAAAAATCTCAACTTTAAAAAAATTGAACAGGCTAAAGAAGTTATAATAATTAAATATTATTCATGTTAAAAAGTTAAAAACAGTCCTATTCAAAGAATATTTAAAAATTAAAATTGTCTATAGTTTTGACTTTCAAAGTGATCTATTTATTTGTACTTTTTTATTGTTAATGCATCAGGGTCTACAGGTATAGCTTATTTTGTTAAAAAACAAAAACAAAAAAAAACAACCCCCCCAAAAAACTCCCCCACAAAACAAAACAAAACAAAACAAACAACCCACTTGGTGTTCAAGCATCAGGACTTTAGTTAAGATCCCTAGTACCCAAATAAAAAAAGTCAACTGTGTGGTGCATGCCAGTAACCTTGGTGCTGGGAGATATGACAGGATGATCATGACACCTCACTGTCCCCTCAATGTAGCAAAATCTGTGAGCCCCATGCACTGTTAACAGATTCTGTTTCAAAGAATAAGGTGGAAAGTAAAAGAGAAAGACATCCCAACATTAACCTTTGGGCTCCATGGGTATTGTATAGTAGGTGCACCTGCACACATATGTATACTTGCAAACAGTATATACACATGCAGTTGAGGATGCGCACGTGCGCACGCACACACACACACATTGAAAACAGCTTGCTTTCTAAACTTGTAGATTCTGATTATGGATTTCCTCCCTCTACTCATCCCAGCAGACTCCCTTCATTTTTTAAGGTGACCTTAAAAGGTTCATTAGGATAGGATATATTTGGAAAGAAATTGCTTTACTGGAAAGATGTTTGGTTTAAGTCGTGAGGAAGAGCAGTAAGACAAAGTAATTTGTCACATGAATATCCTTATAGAATGGTGAATAACTGAATTTATTTTTAAATTTAAAAATGGGGACTTTTAAACATCATGAAATAATTTTAATTGTTCTCAAATGTTTTCAAATATTCTATAAAACTAAAGGATTATATTAAAAATTTATATTATATTATATTAAAATTTATATTAAAAATTTCTTAAGGAAAGAAATTGCAGTTTTGAAATTTTAGAAATGCATGGTTTCATCTAAAGTAGGTAAGGAATTCATCTTTCACCTTATGAAATGTGGAAAGGAGGAAACATAGGGATGGGAGCTTTAAGAGGGAAGAAGCTGTGTGGAGGATCAAATGGGGGAGAAGACCTACAGAAATAAAGCTTTGTTTGAAGTTACTGCAGTGAAAAAAAAACCTGAAAATAATAAAAATTGATTAAAGAAGCTTCTAGTTGATTAACAGATGCTGTTTAAGGTGATATAGCTATATTTAGAGACATACATACATACACACATTTAAACAGTCTCTCTATGGGTGTCTATCTTTTCTTATATATACCTATATTTATATATCTCTGCCTGCCTGTCTGTCTGCCTGCCTGTCTGTCTGTCTGCCTGCCTGTCCGTCTGTTTTATCTTTTCTCTGCTGTCATAGTAAAATACACTTGAGCCAAATGTAAAAGAAGTCATGTGAGATATAATCTACTGAAACATTACACTAAAGGATGTTCAGAAGAGACTTTGCAGGGATTTTGATGATGAAAAGGACAAAGCTTCTAAATTAGAGGAGTTTCTCTGCAACTATTATAAGTCCCTTTTATGTAGTTACAGAGTCAGGAGAATTATTTCTCTATACTTTTCAATCTAACATCCTGAGTGTGATAGGTTTTCCCAGTTTACTTGAATCAGTATGACTGGTTCCTCAGATTTCTTTGGGGCTGTAAGTAAAGTGATGTTATTATATTTGTGGTCTGATAACTTGGCTTGTGCAACTATTTGCTAATAATGATCTAAACACCTTCATGCCTTTGATTATACACTTTTCCTCATATTTGCAAAATCTAATAATGCTTGATTTTTTCCCTACAAAGAACTTTTATAAAATGATTGAGAGCTTTAAAGAGGACTCTAGATGGGTTTTCATTGCTTGTTCATTAGTGCATTGTGTATATGTAAATTATATGTTGAGCTTCATATAAAAGGTTGTGAAATTTTGCTAATCAGGTTTATACTACTAGTATTTAAGTTACTAAAATTATATGCA